>NW_022900951.1:81926546-81950755 GCF_012274545.1 Fukomys damarensis
AAAAAAAAAAAAAAAAAAAAAAGGTGGAGTGGGGGAGAAGGGTAAAAAGGAACTGAGATATGTTAGAAACATGTACCAATTCCCCACAATGAATGTAATCAGTATGTATAATAAAAAAAATTTTAAATGTGTGTCAAAGCTTTGTACACCATACTAAGGCATTTAAACTTCATTTTGGGGGTGGTAGAATATTATGAAATGTATATACAAAGTCAGATGAGTAATAAGACAGAAGTAAAAAATAAATGCTATGAAAAAATTGCTCAGGAATAAATTAATTGTTGTGGCAGAAAAATCAGGAAGGTTTGGTGGACAGACGATATTTGAGGTGGACTTTCAAAGTTAAGCCAGATTTCTTCATGTAGAGATAAAGGGAATAAGTACAAAAGTACATTATCCTTGAGTAAAAGGATGCTATCCAGGAAAGTTTGTAGAATGAGACATGTGGCATGCTTAGTGAAAAGTAAATCTGGAAACAGTAATTAGAACAGATTGGCGAGGTCATGAATGCTGAGCTGTAACATGGACCAAATAGGAAAATAAAGTGATAAATTTTTAAATTTTCCTTTATGCTTTCTCCTAAAGTTTCTCTTGAGTCAGTATCCTCTTTCATTTCTCACTTCCTTTTCCCTAGTTTTTAGCATTTTTCACCTCTTGCCTTGACAATTCAAATTATCTCTTATTTTTTCCTTTTTCCTCTTTTCTCTGACCTTGTCTTCCACCCACTTAATATTTCTAAAGCAGTATTCTGATTATACCATGTCCTTCTTCAAAATTCTTCAGTCATTTTGCCTACTGGACAAAATCCAAAATCTATAAGGAGGGCACTTCAAGATCCTCAACTTCACACAAAGGGTAGGCTTCTTATAACAGTTATAGATATATTCATTAATTGGGAAGAAAAATCTTTTCAGATTTTTAGAAGAATTTCCAAAATTGATCTCTTTAAATACTGCCATTTTATAAAAGCATAGAACAACAAATCCTTATGAAAATGTTTATAAGGAAATGCCCTGACAGCATGTTTCCTCTAAACCCTATGTAAATGGCAGACTCACCTACAAAATTCAAAAAAATCAATGAACCCCTAAGTGTTGAGTACATACTATTGTATACAGCCCAACTCTGTAAGACATAGGAGAAAAGAAATACAATTGTATAAAATATTCACTGAGAAACAGTACATTATATAGGTTGGAAAAAATATTTGAATTATTGCTTTGAATTGAAGAAACCTAAGAGAACACTTCTGATATTTTCCTATACCTCACATATTGTTCTTCTCTTCCAAAGATATCAGATTGGATCTGTAAAAATACACTGAATGTGAGATGTGCTGATTTATTGACAAGTTATTTTCTAAATGGCATCAAAGCTCATATTATTTAGAAGGCTGGCTAAGGGTCTAAAGTTTCCTATATGGTCAGCCTGAGATATTTGAAAGCAAAGACCACAGAGATTGAATACCTACTTTAATTTAAGTGGAGAATGGGAGATTAAGTCTTACAACTGTGATCCATTTTGAGTGAATTTTTGTGCCTATTATGGCACCCTAATCTAATCTCAATTGCCTCAATTTCTTTGTTTCTTGTGCTTTGAATATCTTATCTTAGAAAGAAAATCCTAGCCATTTGTAGAAATCCAGAGGCATTTCTTATACATTTTTCCAATAGTTGCACATCTTAAACTTAAATCCTTAATCCATTTCTAGTTGATTCTTGTAACCAGTGAGATATAGCGATCTAACTTCACACTTTAGCATGTTGAAACCCCATATGACAAGCATAATTTATTAATATGTAATGTCTATCTCTAATATGTATTCTTAATACCTTTGTTAAAATCAACTGAATGTCAATGTGTGAGTTTACTACTAGGCTCCCTGTTCTTTTCCATTGGTCTGTGTACCTGTTATTATGCCTATAATGCTGTTCTGGTTGTTATATCTTTGTAGTATATAGTGAAGTCAGTGTGATATCTCATGCTTTGTTATTTTTGCAGATGTCTGGTGATTTGGGGATTGTCTATGGTTTCATAAGAACTTTAGAAATTTTTTCCAGTTCTGTGAAGAAAGTCATTGATTATTTGATAGTGATTATACTGAATCTATATATTTCTTTTGGTAGTATGGACATTCAGCAATATCTGTATATAAATTAATTGCCTCAATATTTTCTTCTCATAATATAATAAAACACAGAATGTTGATACTGTGTCGTGAGGTCTTCCTAAAGCTATATTCTTGAAGATGTGCAACGACATTTGGAATTGGTTTATAGGAGAAGCTTATGAGACTTTGGAGGAGAAGGCTAGCGAAAGCCTAAACTGTTGCTAAGTGGAGCTTAACACGTAATTCTGGTGGTGACTCATAAGACCAGAAATGTGGGTAGTAAAGAGAATGCTGATGAGATTTCAGATGGGAATGAGGACTCTATTGTTTGAAGAAAAGGCTATTCTGGTTCCATCACGGAAAAGTTATTGGTTGAATTTAATTTATGTCCTAGGAATCTTGAGATGCTGAGGTAATGAAATAGTTCATTTGGTAGAGGAAATTTATGGGTAGCAAGTTATTTAGGTTACAACATGGGCATCTTTTGATTTTGAAGCCAATTTTTAGAGTGAATCGGGAGAAAAAATATCAGAGTAGAGAATTTGAAAAGTTCAAACCTGGCTGGAAAAGAAGTATGAGGTGTGGTCAAGATATTCAGTGATTGCTTAGAATAAAAACAAAGTATTTCAGTAAAAGGTTGCAACTTCATTGCAATCTTAAAAGATAAAAGTAAAAGATACAGTGTCACAAATCCTCCTCAAATTATTAGCCCTTCATCAAGCACATTTATTTCATGGTTTTTGCCACTTTCTGAATCAGTTCTGGAAGTCCTCTTTCTTGACCATCCTTAATTGCACTGTTATTGCTGCCTCAGTGCCCTGAATTGATTCAAAATGTTTACCTTTCATTTTTTAATTAGGGGAGGAAGGATAAGTTGCATGGTACCAGATCCAATAAATAAGATGGATGAAAAAATTGTAGTATTTTTATAAACCTGAGTTTCCATTGGATTGCACTTGGCTGTAACATTCATCAATTTTTTTTTATCACACCTTGTAAAGACTCACATAAAAGTTGACTTCCAGAACTTCTTTAGAAAGTGGCAAGAATGGTGAGATAAGTGGGATAGTATTTGAGGGAGATTAATGTTAATGTTTCTTTTACTGCAATGTTTAAAAAAAAATCTAAATATTCACCCTATATTTTGATCACAACATGTACAGGTGTGGCCATGGAGGGTCAGGTTGATAAAGAGAATAATGGTACTAAAAAGAAACCAACTATATTTTGTTTATGTTCAGGGCATCTCAGAAATCTGCAGGACTACCACACCCATCCAAAGCTGAATGTGTAGTCATAGCATTTCTTTCATAGGCTTTATAGGGGCAGAGTCATTTCAGAAAAGAGCCTCAGAGAGCCCTCCAAAGTCAGTACCACTTCAAGCTTTGGTCTTTATATTCACCCAGTGAAATACTCTGGCTGATGCAGACATGGTTCAGATATGCCTAGGTGTAGTTCATGCCCACCACAGACGTTGGCATCATATATAAGGGGCTGGCTTTTGGGGCATCCAAAATTCAAGAGCTATGTGCTCAGTATGGCTTCAAAAAAGATATTAAAGTAAAGCCTGGGAATCCTGTCAGTGTTCCCTGGGGTTTTAGTCTCTATAAGCAGACCTTTATGGGGAAGTTGTAGTACAGCTCTGGGAATGAAGCTGCAATGTAGACCTAAGAAAGATAGAAATGGGGCAACATGCAATACTTACTAAGGAAAATGCAGGTACTATGCAGAGCCAAGCCAAAAGAGAATTCACATGGGCTGCAACCAAAACTTGATAGTGGCAAAGCTTTCCTGGCTCTTCAGAGACAACACCCTACAACAGTATGCTCTGGGTGCACATAGTGCTTTACTATTATGTTTCAGTCTTGTTTGTCTAATCTTTCCTTTCTGTTTTTCTGTTCTTCCTATTTGTAACAGGAATAGTACTCTATGTATGTCCCAACATCAAAACTTGGAAGTACATAATTTGTATTTTGACTTGTGCAGAAGCTCCCAGACTTATGGTTTGATTTAAAATGTCCCCCAAAATTCTGGATTCAAAGGTGAGATTTCTCAAAAGTGATTGGATCGTGAGGTGCTGTACCTGTCAGTCAATCAACCCCTTAATGAGTTCATCACTGAATATATTGTTAGGACTTAGGATCTGGTTGGTTTCGGGTAAAAAAGCCAAACACCAAGGCTAGGCCAGAACCACTATAGGCCTTTATTGTAAGGACCATCTGCTGGGCTATCTCTGATGACAGAGAGAGCAATATGGCTAACAGCGAGCTTCTTTTATAGGACTGGGGTGTGGCTTAAAGGACCTAGGGTGGAGTTAAGTGAGGTAGTATTAAGGGATTGGAAGAGCCTGTGACATTACTAGGAGGGGATTGTGGCATCACTGGTTACTGGGAGGTTGCAAGTATCTGGTTACTTTTTGGTGGGAAAAGAGGCATAGGAAAAAGGCTGTCCTTTGGTAGGTGGGAGAAGCCATCATTTTAGGTGAGATGCAGGGAATTATGGGAAGGTGAGTAACAGCCCTCTTAAGGCGAGGGTAATCTAACAGTTGGAAAATGTGAGTTACTGAAGGCATGACCTTGAAGTATATACATTTGTCCCCATCTTTTCACTTCTCTCTTTTACTACTTATTCACTGCCATGGATTGAGCAGCATTTCTCTACTCGGCCCTTGTAGCATGCCATTTTTGTCTTTAAGGAAATCAACCATGGACTGAATCGTATGAAAGTTATAGGTATCACATATTTTGTCCTAGCAATGGGAAAGTGACTAATGCAAACAGTTGCCTTGAGTTTAACTTGTGTCTCAGGAAAACTTTGGTCTTAGACTTTTGACAGATGCAAGAACATTTAAAACATTAGGGCTCTCTCATTTGAAATGAATGTGTCTTATATTGTTAGATGAGCATGAACTTTTGGGAGCCAACAGTAGAAAGCTATGATTTGAATGAGTGTTTCTCAGTACTCCATTGATAAAGGCTTATTGCCCTTGGTGACAGTGTTTAGAGGTTCTGAAACCTTTAGGAGGTAGGGCTTAGTTGGATATCCTTAAGCCCTTGGGAGCATGCCCTTGAAGCATATTTTGGGACACCAGTATGTCAGTCTCTGTGCCTCCCAGGTCTTGTGCGCAGTTTGCTGTTACACACTCTCCACTACTGCCATCTGGTAACCCAAAGTTTTACGGCCACCTAAAGCTGACGGGAACCTATAGAACCAGAAACTAAACAGGTATTTTCTTTATATAAGTTTTTTTTAGCTATCTGATTGTAGTAATAGAAAAGCTAACCTTACATCAGGGAAAGGCAAATCAAAGCTCCAGGGATTAAATGCTTATTATCAAAATGACAAAAGATAACAAGTGTGTGTGAGGATGTGGAGGAAATGGTACTCTTGCATGTTGTTTTTGATAATGTAAATTAGTGCAGCCATTATGGAAAACAGTATGGAACCCATAAGAAGGATCAGTGAGAGTGAAGCCACATGTGCCATAGAAACCCAAGAACAGAAACATGAAACATTTATTGAGGAAATCCATAGGTAGTGAGCTGAGCCAGCCCAAGGAGAGAGACTTTTTATAGCTGAGAGTCTATGATCCCTTATAAAAATCAGAGAAGTTAAATACTTCCAGCACACAATGACACAGGGTAAACTTTCCCATTTCAAAAGATAGGAATAGTAGAATAGAAATTAGACCGATGCAAGACTGAACACTAGCTGGTAAAGCAATAAATCCTGTAGTTCTGTATCTAGCATCCAAGGCAAGTTGTAGTGATGTCAGTTCCAAAAGGCCTGGGCAGCCTTGCCCCTCTGGCTTTGCAGGTTGTACCTCACATGGTCTCTCTCCATGAATGCCATGAACTGTCACCAATTTTGAGCAGTAGCCAGGACCCTTGCATACATAGCTACAGTGGCCTCTGAGCACCAGTATATGAGAACGTGGGGATATACTTCCCTAGATAGTACTGGATGAGCAGCATCCAGCCCCATGGACTCTCTTCTCAAATGAAAGATTTAAAAATTTTCACCCGTGTGTCTGCAATAGATTGGGTCTTGCGGATTTCTAAGATGCTCTCAAGGCATCCTTCTTCTTGTGCCTGTATAAAACATTTGACTCTTTTATAGTGTTAATCTTTCCAGAAACCATACTCTACTTTGCAAACACTTCTTTTCTGATGAAACATCAAACTTTTCACATGTTGAAATTTGATCCTGATTCTAAATGTAGATCTGATTAAATGCAGTCAGAAGTAATCATGCCACAGCCTGAATGTTGAGCTGCCTTGAAATTTCCTCCAGCATATTAATTAGTCTGCTACCCTTAATTTCAGGAACACTAAAAACCTAGTACATAGGCCACACTTAGAGAAATTTTCTACCAAAGGTTAACACACATGACCTCTAGTCCGGTGGCCAGTGGAGTCCTTGTTATAAATTGAAACCTTCTGAATATGGCCTTTACTGTCCATATTCCTATCGGCATTCAAGTCTGCTAACTTCTGACAAAAATCAGACAGCTAGTGCTGCTCTCAACATGTTAGGCCTTCTCACCCAGCATAAGAAAGAAATGGAAATAATGAATGCCCAACAGAGGAAAGAAATGGAATCCATAAAACAGATTCAAACATATTCAGGAGATTAAAAACTATCAAAATTGTATACAACAGAATAAAAGAATGCAAAGATAGAATCTCAGATATAGAAGATAGGTTAGCAGTCAGTGACCATGAAAAGAGAGGTCTCTTAAAAACAGTAAGGGATCATGAGAAATCAATCCAACAACTCCTAGATGGTGCAAAGAAGAATAACATAAGACTGACAGGAATCCATGAAGTATAGGAGAAAATACAAACAACTTAAATAGCTGTTCATAGAATTAATGACAGAAAACTTCCCAAACAAAAGGGAAGAATTAGACATACAGATAAGTGAGGCATATAGGACTCCAGCTAGCCATGATCAAAACAAATCTACACCTAGACATATTAATCAAGATCCCAGAAACTCACCAGAAGAACAAAATACTACAAGCAGTGAGAGAAAAGAAACAAATTACACACAAAGGAAAGCCCATCAGAATCACAGCAGACTTTTCAACACAAACCCTCAGGTCAAGGAGAACCTGGAGTGAGGTATTTTAAGTCCTAAAAGAAAACAACCTCCAGCCTAGACTGATGTATCCTACAAAACCCTCTTTCAAAATGGATGGGGAAATAAGATACTTCCATGACAAAGAACACCTGAGAAACTTCATGAACACCAAATCAGCACTACAAGGAATTCTAAAAAATATCCTAGAAAAAGACAATGAAGGTCACAATAACCATGAGGCCCAACAGACCAAATCAAATAGGCAAGGCAAGAAATTAAAAGGAGAGGGGGGAAAAAGTAAGAAGAACAACAAAAGTACAATAACATGACAATAATAAGTCAGTACATATCAGTTATAATCATCAATGTCAATGACCTCAATTCACCAATCAAGAGAAAAGTTTGGGCAGAATGGATTAAAAAGCAAAATCCAACAATATGTTGTATACAAGAAACATACCTAGTGCAAAAAGAAGCCCATAGATTGAAAGTGAAAGGATGGAAAACAATTCTCCACACTACAGGAGCCCAGAAAAAAGCAGGGATAGCAATCTTTTTTGCAGACAAAGTAAACTTCAAACCAAAACTGATTAAAAGAGACAAAGAAGGCCACTATATCCTTGTAAAGGGAACAATTCAAGAGAAAGAGATCACAATCATAAACATATTTGCACCAAATATTAATGCCCCCAACTATATAATACAAATATTAAGTAACATGAAAAGCCAAATAAGCCCTAATACAATTGTAGTGGGGGATCTAAATACCCCACTATCACAAATAGACAGATCATCTAGGCAGAAAATCAGCAACAAAATACTAGAACTCAACCAAGATTTTGAATGCATGGACTTAAAAGATGTCTATAGAGTGTTCCAACCCACAATATCAGAATATACATTCTGTTCAGCTGCACATAGGTCATTCTCCAAGATAGACCACATACTAGCTCAAAGAACAGGTCTGAATAAATGCAAAAGAATCGAAGTTGTCCCCTGTATATTATCAGATCATAGTGCAATCAAGCTGGAGATCAATAGCATAAGAAACCGTAGGAACTTCACCCACACATGGAAATTGAACAACACTTTCCTGAACAATCAATGGATCACAGAGGAAATTAAAGAATAAATCAGACAGTTTTTACAAATAAATGATAATGCCAATACAACATATAGGAATCTATGGGACACATTGAAAGCATTTCTACATGGAAAATTCTATGACGAATGACGAAACTTAGACTCCTAGAAAAACAAGAGCAAGAAAAACCCAAAGCTCGAACAAGAGAGGAAATTATAAAGATTAGAGAAGAAATCAATGCAATGGAAACCAAGAAAATGATACAAAAAAATTAAAAAATAGAAGAGTTGGTTTTTTTGAAAGAACAAATAAAATACCTGATTCAAAAATGTGCATCTGAAATGAACAGACATTTCTCAGACAAAAAAGTAAAAGCAGCAAGTAAATATATGAAAAAATGTTCCACATCAGTGGCCATTCTAGAGATGCAGATGAAAACAACACTGAGATTCCAGCTCACCCCACAAAGAATGGCTGCTATCAAGAAATCACACAATAACAAATGTTTGTGGGACTGTGGGGAGAAAGGAACTCTTCTCCATTGTTGGCGGGAGTGCAGACTGGTGCAATCACTATGGAAATAAATATGGAGATACCTCAAAGAGCTCGGACTAGATGTTCCATTTGACCCAGCCATCCCTCTGCTGGGTATCTTTCCAAAAGAATTAATAGAATCATATCACAGGGATATATGCACACCTATGTTTATAGTGGCATAGTTTGTAATAGCTAAAACTTGGAAACAGCTCATGTGCCCATCAAGTTGGAAAGTGTATAAAGAAGATGTGGTTTTTCTATAAAATGAAATATTACTCAGCCATAAAGAATGAGAAATTAAATTCATTCATAGGAAAGTGGATACATATCGAGGATATACTCCTAAGTGAAATAAATAAGACACACGTGTAAATACCAAATAGTTTCTCTGGTGTGAATAAACTATAATAGTAATAAGATCCTAATGATATAATGGACAATGTGAAATAGGAAGAAAGGGGCTAATGGTGTAGGGAACGTGGGAAGGGTAGGGGAAAGCTAATAAGGGAAAAGAAAAAAAATATGAGAAAATGAAAAAATGGAAATGAAGTGTTTGTAAAGAGGGAGGGGAGGAGGGGTGAAGCGCGGGCAGGGCCAAGGGGAAAAAATGAGAACCAAGACCTGTCATGTAAAGGTACAAGATCCCAATGATGAATTTAACTGTACTGTATACCTTAAATGTACCAATAAACTCAATGAAGAAAAGCAAAAACAACAGAAAAAAACCATGTTAGGCCTTCTCTAACCTGCATCTCTTGATCTTTTCAACCCCTCTTGCAAACTGTTTCCAAAGGCTTTTAAACAACTTACTATATTTCTTCTAAAGTGAGATTCATAGGGCTTATTTTCAGAGGATGTCTTATTTTTCTCATGTAAACAGTCTATATTTATGTGCAACAATCTTCACTTATTCATATACAAAATCTACATTTATTCTGATACATTCATCTCATCTTTTGGAACATTATTGTAACTCTCTAAACCCCAAATTCTGGCCTGAATTTCTTGTGACTCTGTTTCTTGTATAAATGTTGGCTTCAGTCTCTTGTATGCAGAATTTAGAGCACTCTGTAAATGAGCACTTCTTGTCCACATGATCTGTTCGTAGCACATTGGCAACACAGTTGTCAGTGATTTTTTTTTTCTATAAATTCTTCACCGAAGGCAGGAGCTCTTGCAGGCTAGTCTTCACAAAGTTTCCATTAAGTCAAGTGTTAATTGAGGACTTACATGCAGGAATGTCAACAAAATGAATCACAGGAATAATGGTCCACACAAAAGCTATAAAACATTGCTGGCACAAAATTCATAAAATGTTCCTTTATTTCATATGAGTACATTTAGCATGTCCATTATATATTGCAATACACAATGTATTTAGTTATAATGATTCATATTAGACCAAGCATTTCCATTAGTTATTAAGTGCACACATTATTTGTGTATTGCATCTATACTCTGACTGGTCATTCTGCAGTAAGTCTGGAATTCATCTGTTTACCTAGACACCTCTCATCCAAAGGCATTCACTTAGGTATTTACAAATAATTTATGTTATCATTTATTTCAAATAATAACATCAATAATATTATTTATTTATATATTAATATTGTTTTATATTCAATACATCTGGACATATTAAGTGCAACCATTCTAACTGGGGCCTATTTTGGGGTAGGCGTTATACTAAACACATTCTGAATAATCATGGAATCGCTTATTTTCTGGGTAGGTCTTATTCTGGGGGAAATAAGCAATGACTGTACTCCTGGTACTAATTTTCTGAATTCGTTAGCTTCCTTTTCACTGGAATAGAATACCTGACATCCACAACTCAATGGAGAAGTGGTTCCAGATTCAGTGGAGTCGGTCCATGGTTGGCTGGCTCCAAGGCAAAAACAGAATTGCAAAGTGGCATGGTGGAGAAAACTTGTTCAATTCATATTGATCAAGAAACAGACAGGGTGAAGGGAGGGCAGGGACAAGGGGAATAAATGAGAACCAAGACCTGTCATGTAAAGGTGCAAGATCCCAATAATGAATGTAACTGTACTGTCTACCTAAAACGTAGCAATAAATTCAATTTAAAAAAAAGAAAAAGAGAAAGAAAGAGAGTAGAGGAATATATGACAAGAATAAAGCCTTCCTGACCACACATTTGATAACCCATCTCTTCCAATCAGGCCTTACCTCTGAACAGCTGAGTCAGGTATGTACTCATCAGTGCACTATTTCACTGATGAGTATATTGCCTACTATGTCTCAATCAACTTTCAAAAGCGCCACATTTTGAAGGGCATAATACATCTAAATCATGATGGAGCACCTTGCTTTTCCAAAGATATTTGCGGAATGTACATTGAATGCTATGATTAACATAGTATTTTTGATTCATTCCTTCACTCATTCGTCATTCATGTATTTTGTTAAGAATCTAATATGTTTCCTCTTTTGATACAATGTTTCTTCACATTTTTCACACATCCTCACAGAGCTTCATATTTCGTTAATAAAATTACATTTCGTTATATTTAGTTGTTAAAACAGACATACAGAAAAAGCAATAGCATTACAATTTGATCACTGAAATCAAAAGATGAAGGAGGGAAAATAAGAAAGTCAGCCCTAGGGTTCCTGTTGTTTGAAGAAATTTATAGAGTTCTGTAATGCAAATAATATTTGGTGCCTACTAGTATATCTACAGAATAAGCACATAAATGGATAGATGCAGTCAGAAGGAGGAATCTTCATGAATTGTGGTATATCTTGGAGAACATACTGAAAACTTGGAGTTTAGAACCTTCCCTTTGATGGAGGAGAAACTTAAGTTGTGTTACAAATATATCCCATGAGTAATTGAATTCATGTTTATTGAAGGTCTAGTTATCTCTAGTTACAAACTGCATTTTTCATATGTCTATGAATTTTTCAAATGATTTGGAGACTAACATCTAATATAATGAACTAAATTATCCTTTCTCCACTTCTATTTCTGAAATATATTATCATTGATTATTGTCAGTGTAGTTGAACATATGGTCTTAAAATTGCTCTAAATGATTTTATACATTTTCTGTTTTATTATTATCCATCTGATACTTTGAATGAAGCAGCATATGGCAGTTAATTTTCTTCTTTAGTCCCCCGTGCACAATGTTAAAGCAATTCAAAGAAGCCCACATATTTCAGTTGTCTTTTATGGGTGAATTATATCTCTTACAGTCTGTAAGTAGAGACACTGTACAGGCCATAAGAAAGATTTCAGTTTAAATTTTTTTTGCTTGCTAGGAAGGATTTAGTGAATGTATTTAAAAATTATTTGAGCTTTCATTAAATGTTTAAATGGTTATTTATGTCATATGCCATACATCTAAAAATTAATAAATATCATCTATAGTGTATTTTAATACAAATGGACTTGATAGTCACTTGAAATTACATTTAAGTATTTGAAAAATGCATTCATTATAATCATTGGTTCTTGATAGTGAAAGGATCATATAAGGTCATTGAGTAAATCCCTCTGCCTCTTGCTGAAAGAACTTCTACAGCATCCTCGGATTTACCTAGCTATGCTATCTAATCAATCTCTCCACATATAGTGGCTTTAAATAACCAGCATATTAGTGCTTATTGTTCTACGGGTCAACAATTTGGGCAAAGCTTAGCAAGACAGTTTTCCTTGTTTTAGCTGGGATCACTCTTGTGACTAGTTTTTGGTATTGTTATTATATAGTAATGATATAATTGTGGCCTTGCTTGTATGTCAGGTGCTTAGCACTATCTACTAACTATATCTATGAATATAGTAGCTTCATAGTACTGCATATTTGATGTTGGCTCATTTCTCCCCATATAGTTTCTCATTTTCAAGAACATTATTCCAAACTCCAAATGGTAGGATACTGTTTCAATAATGGACAAGTTTTATTGTGCCTGTAATATAGAAGTATCTATTTTTGTCACATTTGCTAACATTTCATTGCTAAAGCAAATTGCATGACCAACCTTATCTTCAAAGGGGGAAAATATATTTTATATCTTGATGTGAGAGGTAGAAAAGTCACTGTGCATTTAAGAATAGAAAAAATTCTGTACATTAAATTATTTCTCAAACTTTTTTATTGTGGCCCATTTTGACCTGAGCATCTCCAAAAGAAATAAATTTTATACTCTCTAAGATGACATCTTTCCTCATAGTTCATATACAAACTATTCATTTGTGGTAGTTTTTCATGCAGGTATAGAGCTACCAATATAGGTGACAGTAAGCAAGCTCATAGTATCTTAAGTACCAAATAGCTTAGGAAGACATAATGAATACAACAAATGTGACTTTTATTGTTATGACTTTTGATTTATTATAGGAAGACAGGCAAGAAATAAAAAAAATCTTTTAATATTATGTATTCCTTGAAGAAGTAAGGGAACTTTGAGAGAATATAACAGAAGTACCCAAACTAGTCTGGAAGAGCACATCAAGGAAAGCTTATTTGAAGAAGTGGCATAAGGATTAGACATGTAAAGAGTAAGGAAAAGAGCATATTGGAGAAGTATCTAGCAGACCAATTATCTAAACCCTTGTGTAGATCTTTTACTTTATTTCTTTGAGTCACAGAGAAGTTAAGAGTATAGGTAGACTCTGAAGTAAGAAGGTCATCTACGAATCTATACTCTACTACTAATTGTATGACTATGGCCTGTTTCATCATCTGTAAAATAAAGATAATTAAAATAGTTACTCCATCGATTGTTAGTGAATTTAGTAGAATAATTTATGTAAAGAATTTAACAAGTCTCTAGCAAATTGTAAATAAATGGTAATATCTTGTCAACAATTTTATGTCCCTGCACTATTTTGTGTCATTCTTTTTCTACTATATATTTAAACATATGGACTTATCCTGGTTTCCTCTTTCATGATCAGCAATGATTTGAATTTGTTGTTAAAAAGATTATCCAAAAATCCATCCTGAGTCTTTGATTCTGTGATAAAAGATAAACTCAACTGGTTTTCATTCTTTCTTGGTATGGATAAAATGCAGTTAATATACTATCTTACAAACTTCAGCATGAAATAACATATTATTTATTTTCTGATGTGCAAGTATGTGTTTGTGTGTGTTTATTATTGAGTTATAGTCACTGAATTAATAACAATGGCTGAAGTCTTTTTCTCTGCAATTTTCTTTCACAGCAAGCATTGGTATTTTTTAATTACCTAAACTCTTATCTGTCACTGTTCTTAAAAAAAGTAAGTTGTTAAACTAATAGAAGCCATTAACTTTCTTCTAATGCAATATGTTCCCGCATCACTTCTCTTTTACAGTGGACAGCAAATGTGATTCCCAGAGCAACCTTAAAAGAAGGGCTTGTTGGATCAGTAAGGAGGGTTATGAACAGACAGCCTCCTACTGCCTCTTTTGGGATTTGTCTCAGCTATGGAAAGATGTTTTTCCCGTATTAATACCACTCCAGTGACTAACATCAGTGGGGATGTACAAGCCCCACTGTCTGATGCCATCATTCGACATGCTGATGAACCACACTTATTTCAGAGCTCTCTGTGTGATTGGCCTACATGACAGTTTTGCTAAACTTTCCTCATTGTGCTCCCTCTTTTTCACAGGTGGTGATCCCTAATAAACATCCTGCATGCCAAGCTCCGTATCAGTGTCTACTATAGAAAATCCAGCCTGTATCATCTCTTGACATTTGAAGTGTACATTTATTTGTGAAACTTAACCTAGAATCTGGTTCTATCTTGGGCTCCAGTCACTCTAGCCAATTTCATTATTACATCTATCTTTATATGCTCAGATTGCTTCTCTAGATGCTCAGACCTGTGTATGCTCCCGCTAGGTTACAATGTCTGTGAAACTTTTCTGATTAGTAATAAGACATCTTTCTATATTAGGAATGATTTCTGAGTCTGAGAATGGAACTCTTATATAAAACAAGGTTTTTACATTGCATTATAGTTCCAGAAGATAATACCTGAAAACCCTGAAATTATCATTAAAGAGGGACAGCCAGGGGGATAGGTAGTTGTTAGAAAAATGGGCAGATGATTCAGTGGGATCTGTCTTTCTGAGTGTTTTCCACTACAGTTAGCACAGTCATTGTGAAGTCTTTTGTGTCTCGTGTTCTTTACTGTCACTTGCATCTCTGAGTATAATTTTTCTCAGTGCCACTTAGGGTTCTGACTCAATGAGCTTTGTAAATTTCTATAAACATCTCCTGACACAGAAAAAATGGATAGAATTGAGCACTAAAGCTATATTCCATTGTCTATGTCCGAAAAATATTCAGATAAATTATGAAGTAAATCTTTCTTTCCTATACAATTCATTTCACTATCTTTATTATTATTTAAGCACTATTCATATAATCCTTGTTTCTTACCCTGGACTCATTGGTATGTTCCTTTTATTTTTGTTGTAAGTATAGTCTTTCAAACTGAAAATAGCTGATGTCTCTAACATTAATAGTGAAAAAGTGCTCCCATGGCTGCTTGTTTTTTGTTTTCCAAAATGCGATGTATTTTAGAGAATCAGAGATTTTTAAAATGCAGGGTGGTCCTAGGGTATACTAAGTGACAAAGATTCTGAGTAGTATTTTCCTTGGGACAGAAACTCTGGGAGGGTATACCCCAAAGTGGTTATCTCTCCATACTAGAATTAAACAATTTTTCTTTTGTTTTACAGTATTCTATATATTAAAATTATATCACTTTTGTAACAATTCTCTGCTAAAAGAAAGAAACACTGTGCATTCTAGTGAACTCTCACACTATCCCTTCACACACACACACATACATACATACATATGCACATATATGACTGGCCCTACTTAGTATACTTTGCACATTTAAGAACTAGAGTGAAGACAGGTGAAATGGAGACATGTGCTGTCCATGTTCTTACAGTGAATAGCAGCAAGGCTGGACTCCATTTTTTTTACCCCGACACCCAACCTAATGCTCTTTCTACGCCCTCATGCTAGTTTTAAAGAGCAATTGAGAAAATGCCTTAAAGAGTATTGTACTCAAAATTTCAAGCTTTGATTTGACTCTGAAATGCTTATCTTTAGGGTTATTCTAAAAACATTACTTATGCTAATGGAATGAAAGACTATGCATTTTACAAAAGAAAAATTCGTACCCAGTCTTCACAGACACCTCATTCTTTTACAATGAAAATAAAAGAGTTCTTTCACTTTAAAATTCAGCCTTTCTCGATAAGACCAGTTTCACTAAACTCGCGATTTCTCTCACCTCTGGCCATTTTAGTGAAACAACACCCCTCAAACAGCAGACCTAAAAGTAAATTACTCAATAGCTAAGAAAAATTCTGCTTCCATTCACTTACAAAATATTGGTAAGGAATAGAAAGCAGAATGTTTAGTAAATGTTAAATAAGCAATAATTTAGCTCTATAAAGTTTATAGAACTGCTGAGCTGCAAATAAAAATGACCACAATGCAACAAGGAAGTGACAACAGTTATAAATTCCCTTCTCTTTAATTGTTTGGCTCACGTTCCCCTAATATGCAATGAAAAATATAATCTCTCCTGAGCTAAAGATTGGGGGAATGGTGAAAAGAATTTTCTTTAAAAAAAGACCTTCGATTCTCTGCACTTATTGTTCCCATACATTTATTATTATGAATTTCAGAAGTTAGCTGTTTGTTTGCCCTCAGCAAACCATCACTAGATGAAGGAGAATGTCATAAGTTTGCATCTGGAAGTCCCCTCAAAGTTTCATGAGCTCAAAAATAGGATTTTAGGAAGATGATTGTACTATGGGTGCATAATACTCATCAGTTTATACCTAAATGTTACCTGGGAGGTGAAGCCTTGCTGGAGAAGGTGGGTTAGTGGGGACTTGACCCAGACTATAGTTCCTTCACTCCTCTGTTGATCTCTCTACTTCCTAATGCCATGAGCTGCTTATTCTCTGCCACGCCCTTCTGCCATGCTACCCTGCCTTGGAGACAGCTAACTGAGAAATGAAACCTATACAAACTGTGAGCCAAAATAAACATTTCCTCCTTTAAATTATAGGTGTCAGCAGCAGGATGACTAAGACAGGTAGTGAGTTAATTACAGTTTTGCTCTAATTCTAATGCTTAACATACTGCCTAACTCATAGTAGGCGCTTACTAAATATGTCAATTATTATTCTTAAACCTGTGACAAGCATTTCTTGGTAACCAATCCTACACACATTTCTCCCACTAATGCTATGCTTTGTGGCAGAGACAGTTTAATTAGTTTAATTGCTCACTGAACTCAGTTCCCTTAACTGGAATACATTCTCAAATTTCCCTTAAATATCGATCTGGCCATATGACTGAATTTCTGGTAAGTGGAATATAAATGAAAATAATGCAAACCACTTTGAGGAGTATCCTATAAAAATATTCTGTACAATCCTATCTTCTTTTTCTTCCTCCATCTACTGATTAGAAGTTGAAAGCAGAGGTAACCTCAGGAACCTTATGTTGGAGGTGGGTCTCTAACTGTGTGAGAAATATATTTACATGGTGTTAAGCCATTGGTGATTCTTGGTTTGACTGCTGCTGCAGCCAGAGTTGCTCTAACAAATACATATCTATAATAATTTCATTATATTATTGTACTTGTTCCATGTCTTAAATATTTAAACTATTGGTCACATCATTTGTGGTAATGATATTCAATTTAAAATTTATAAAAATAAAACTTTTCTCTTTAACAATAAGCCCCTCATTCAAGGATACTCATCAACCTGAGACCATCATCATCTTGAATACAAATTTCATACTTGGTGAAACTTGGCTTCTATATCTTTTTACATCTCCACCTCATGACATGTTACCCAAAGTTCCTTCATATTTCAGGGCCTATTCATATTTGTGTAATCTGTGTCTCATTCCTTCAGAGCCCTGCTCTACATCAGATATCCTATCTTTAAATAATCCTGAAACTCTCCCCAGGACACTTTTAATTGTATAATGTTTATTCTCTCTAAAAGCGTTTACATTTTAACCAAGGATTTTAAAGAAATGATGCATTCTGAGGGCAAAGAACCCTTGTTATGCTTCTTGTTGCTTTAAATTTTTCTCATTCATTTTCAGCAGCGGTGGTTATCTTGATATGGCATTTTTATTTACACAGCATTTATCAACTTTCTAAAATTTGTGTTTGGTATCTTCAGTCAAATTTAGAACTCTTTCAGACAATATTTCTTTGCATGATTTGTCTGCCTCTCCCCTTCCTGGAAATACATATATTAGATTCCTGGACATTGATTTACATGTCACTGATGATTTGTTTAATTTTTTCAGATTATTCCTTGATATAGTTCAGTTGTGCTATATTTATTGCTTGAAGTTATGATAGTCTTTTTAACTTAATGTTCATCTTTTTTCTCTTCTTGTAGAATATTTACATTTATTTTGAGGCTATCAGTGAGCTCTATACATATTTAGTTTTTAATGTTTTCTTATTTCTATCTTCATTATCTTTATGTTTTCCTTTAAATTATTGATCCTAGTTATAACAGCTCTTTTACAGTCTTTATATGATCATTATATCTTCTTTATCTATCATTTCTATCTATTTCACCTGGCTGAGTTTTTCCTAGTTATGCACACATTTTATTTCTTAGGGTAGACTCTTCTGCATTCACTACTTATTACTGGGTACTCGATGAGGCCTTCCCACTATGCATGATCAAAATTCAAAATTTTTCCAAGCCTGTGTGAGCTGCAGCAATTGCTCAATTTATAGTTCTCTCATAATTCATCTTTGGCCACTCTTGTAGTTTAATCCATAGGGTATGCAGTTTAATATTATGACAAAGATTCAGCAGGCTACTGTACATTTTGGTAAAACTCTCTCATATTAGTTCCATCTTCTCTAATGCTCTACCTTGCAAATCACTCCATCTCCAGCCTCTTCAAACTTTAACCCCCGTCTCTTCAAATTAGTGAAGCTGCCTTGTTTAGTGTGGATTCTCCCCACTCTACTCTGAAATTCAAAAATGATGTTAGGCAGAAAGCTTGAATAGCTATCAATATTATCTTGTTTATTTCCTCTGTCTCAGAGATCAAAGTCCCGTCAAAGTGTAAACCACTATTTCATGTCTTTTACCTACTTCCCTGGTTGTATATAGTGAGAGATTAAGTCCAGGACTATTTATTCCTTCATGACTAGAAACAAAAGTTCCAAGATACTCTTTCAGGAGCTGCCTGTCACACCTCAGAGGAATTTTCACGTACCTCTTCACAAAATGTGAAGAATATATGCCCTTGGAAGTTCCTGTTTAATCAGAGGAAGTATAGATAAATTCTACGTGTCCTACCCAGCAATATCTTGTTTTTACATAATCTTTTCCCTGCTTACTCCTCAAATAAGTATATGGAGTTGTCCTTCTTGAGTGAGTAAATATTTGTGAGATTTTTTTTATATGAAAAGTCATTGGGATTTCTACATGGAGAACAAGATCTTTTATTCCTCTTTAAAGAACATACCTCAATCTTTTGTGAACTAGAAACACAAGTTTTGTTTTATTGATTTCTCATTTTCATTATGAACTTTTAACAGTCAATGATGAATAAAATTATTTGAACTTCATAGGCCTTTGCAAAGAACTGATCAAACAGGCCAAGATTGTGTTATTCAGTATTCCTTTCTTTGAAGCCAGAAGCTACAGAAGAAGGAGTCTTCACAGCTGGTGCTGCAGTAGCAACAGAGATGACCTGGGGATAGAGCTGGAGAAAGCTGGGGAGCATGCCATCTTGCGAGGATGCCTGGAGATCAAATGGATCCTGTTGGAAGCCATTTGGATTCAGACTTCTCTCAGCAAGATGCTCTTTGCCTGAAAATTAAAGATTCTTGGCCTGAAAGCTAAGTTTTAGAATGTGATTCTGGTTCTCGCTTTAGTATGTTTTCTTGACACCTTCCAAATCTACTGACACACAAAGAAAACCTTGTGTTGAATGTTGTTTCCAATCCTGTACAAACAGCTGCAGAAGAACAAGGAGATAATAATAGTGAGTTCATTGAACATTTGAAAGAATTCGAGGCTGCAGTCTCTGAGCATTCTTCTCATTTGTATACATGTAGTTCTATCAGTCAGATCATTGAACTGTTACCTCAGCTAAACAAGACAAACAGGATTCTGAAAATGTCACTGAAACCTGTTCCTGCTGTGGGAGAGGAGAAGGAAGAAGAGCCAGAAGAGAAGGAGAAAGAGGAAGTGGTTGAAGATACTGCATATGATCCACACGCCCTTGGTGCTAAAGATTCTGCCTTATCACAGCTGGGGTCCTGCTTTGGGCTTTGGGGTCCTTCAACTCTCCCAGAGTCACAATGTTGAAGAACATATTATGCCATATGAAGCAGGCAAAGAATACAATTAATAACCACCAACTCTGGCTATTCCAGGATATCTGATGTGGGTGCAGATACTGAAATTAAGCCTGGAGAATAGTTCAGTGAACATATTCCTATGGCAGGAGAGCACAGCAATGACATTTCTGTGACATCACAGCTCAGTAAAGTTGTATGCGTTGTATGAGAGTAAAGTCCAACATATGCAAGGGCTTCTAGTACCAAAGTATCTCTTGCTGTTATGGAAGCAAAAGAGCAAATGTCTGCTCAAGAATTTTTGGAAGGTGGATTACATATTCAGAAATCACCAGAGCCTGAGATTTTGTCAACTCAGGAATACTTGTTCCATGAAGGCAATAAAACAGCTTCTAATGGATGTTCTACTTCTTTAAGAGAGGAAGTTGGGGCAGGGGGTGTTCTCGGACTTCCTTACCTGTTATGCCTCTGAACCTCCTACAGCTCTGTGTTCAGAGGTCCCTTACTCAAGAGTCTTTCCACGAATTCTTCAGATCTAGCTGTTCCTTCCCCATATGGTTGCCAATCTACCCCTTTCTCATTCCTAGCAGTCTCACAGAGCAAGAAGGGAGAAAAGATGAGCCAGTGGATATGTCAATGTGATCTGAGGAGAATCCTTTCACACACAAAAAAACTCTAAGTTGACAAACTAATGCAAAAAGAAAATACATCTCTCCCACCTGAGTGCACTATATCACGATATCTCCAAAGATTCAAAATCAGTGTCTCAGAGCACACAGTTCTTTACCCCTGGATCCCTTCCTATCCTATATCAGTCTGAGTTTTCACATGACATTTTTATTCCATCATCAAGTTTGGAAGAATGATCAAATGATGGGAAGAAAGGTGAAGATTTGGATAATTCATATTTGACTCTTGAGTATTCTAAGATTTTGAATATTGAACCAAAAAATTCTACTGAGGATTTCAGGCTGTGTTTGACAGGGGATTCTTACAAATTGATACTTTCTGAAAATTAATATAGTCAGTCCCCAAAGATGGAAATCATGAGTTCTCACAGGATTGATGAAAATGAAGAAAACACAAAAAGAGTATACTGAACCCTTGTCTTTAGTTCTCAATTTTCAACTTGTTCCTGATGAAAATGATAATATCCTGATGAATCTATCCTTCAATGACTAAGTAGAAATGAGTTAGAATGATGGTAAAACAAAAAGAGATGACACAGAGAACAGGGATCACATTAGTATTTTAGGCACTGGTTGCAAAGGCAGAGAAGAAACTCTAGCAAAAGACATTTGTTTTTACCTCATATGTGATTCATGGAGTGACACAGTTCTTTCTCCAGTTACTCAAACTGAGAAACTTTCTAGTGTCTTAGATCAGGAGGAAGCTATGGAAGTTACAGAGCACCACCCAAAGGAAGGACCTTCAGAGTCTGACGTAGGAGAAATCCCTGAGACGCCTTGTGAAAGTCATGGGGAGGATCCCAAAGAAGAAAATATGGAGCATGTTCCATTGCACATTTCTCTGATTGAAACTCAGTCTCAAGAGTTGTATGTTCAAAAGGAAACTCTCAAACAAGAATGCCCAGAAGCTATAGAAGTTGAAATCAGTCTGAATAGTACTGATTTCCCAAAAAACTGCCAATACTTGATTCAGATTGAGAACATAAGGATAGGGTAGCTTGGGAGGAACCAACTGCAGAGGATTCAAGTGTTGTCATTATAGATATAAAGAAGCTGTTCCCTAGAGATGATATTTCTTGCCAATTTCTGGAGGGAGTGGAGAAATGCTCAGATTCCCAGTTCTTGGAAGATGTTGCTACAGAAATAGAACAATGTAATGAGAATAGATTAGATCCCCAAGAAGAGATGAATATAAAATATGAGGGAGATATGAAATAATTGACTACAGAAAAGGAAACTATAAAGGAAGACTCTGCACAGCCTCCCTTGGCTTAAGTGAAACAGGTGAACTACCCAGATCTGACCAGGAGATGCAGCAGCCTCAACTTCAAGTGAAAACAGATAATTAATTAACAGAAGACTCCAAAATGGCTAATACCTCACATAGCTTCTGTAAAAGTTCTAGTAAAACCACATTTCATTTAGCTTTGGCTAAAGAATGTTATATTATCCCACCATTGACTGGTGCAACCCCAACTTGTGATGTTCACCTAAAATTAGAGCCATCAGGGACAAGGGAAAAAAATGAGAACCAAGATCTGTCATGTAAAGGTACAAGATCCCAATGATGAATGTAACTGTACTGTATACCTAAAATGTACCAATAAACTCAACGAGAGAAAAATAAATAAATAAAATTAGAGCCAGAAAGACATATCTAGTACCCTTATTGGCATTAGTAACTATCCAGAAAGGACCATAGCAACCAGCATTGTCATATCTGAAAGTGTGGTAGAAACCAACAGTGCCATACTTAGAAATGAAAGGGGATTTTGAGGCTGCTCCAGAATTGAATGAGAAATTGTGTGTAAAAATGAAACTAGTTGGTACTGAAATGGAGGCAAATGAAGAGTCTTTGCAATTAATCCTGAAACTGGTGAAAGAAAATATAATCCCACTGTTGTTGCTGAGGTCATTGCCAGTCCCCAAAGATTTGTGTCTGTGCTTAGCTGCCTCTGTGAAGGCTGATAAGATGAAGTTTGAGGTAAGAATCTTCCCTCTGCCTCCAGTAGGGGGAACTTGCTTCATTTTTCAAGTACTCGAGAAGAAAGAAATATTGGAGGGTGACCAAAGGATTAGGCAAAATTCTAATCCAGAAAAGGGCAATCCGCCCTCAAGGAGAAACAATTCAGACAACTGTACAGGAAAGCCAGAAAGAAGAATGAGATGGCAATCAGGAGACTCTTAATAGGGCCTTGATTGGAAAGCCTACTCAAAATGACACAGGAATCCAAACCATGGAACTTTTCCTCTGGGTTTCAGAAACTTGGCAGCAACCTAGTCTGTCAAGAATGTATGTGAGTAGAGCATCAGTACAGTGGACCAGAACTCTGGAAAGCAAGATGCCATGCTGCAGACTGAGAGAGGCAGTGGTTAAAAACCAAAACTTATCAAGCTGGGCATGGTGGCGCACGTCTGTAAGCCCAGCACTAGGGAGGCTAAGGCAGGAGGATCGCTGTGAGTTTGAGACCAGCCTGGGCTTGCAACACAGTGAGTTCCAAGTCAGTCTCAACTACATAGTAAGACCCTGTATTAAAACAACAAAAACAACAACAACAGCAAAAACTTATTAGTGCTCCTGGGGATGATATAGAGTCACTCTGAAGCCAAGGAGAAGAATTTGATATGCTTGAGCCTCCACATAGCCATATTTTGAATCAGAACATGAGAACAATCCATGAACAAACTCAAGAATACAATTGTAGAGTGTCAGGAGTGTTAAATTCAAGTGATCTGGGGATATCAGCTCCTTCTCTTTCAAGGCATTGAGCTTTCAGTGAAGTGAGAGAAGTCTTTTTCTTGGCCTTGCACAGCAGTGGTAACTCAGGGAGAGGATCCCGACCACTTAAGGGGGAAACCAGTGGGATAGAACCCAAAGATTTTGCTTTACCCAGCTCCTGAGTGGGCCCAGGAAAACTGAGTCCTTCAAAAGGCATCTATATGTTGCCAGATGACAAATCCTTCACCTGAATTTTGCCCCATATGCTAGTCACTACCAGAATAGCAGATACGGTTGCTAGTGCTTTTATTGTAGTCTCTCTTCTGATACCTTTCTAGGCCACTGCTAGCTCCTCTGATGGCTTAGATGTTGCCTCTTCAGAGAACAGCTGTCTAGGGCTCTGTATTATAGCCACACAGTAATCCAATGGCTATTTATTGCTCTGGAAAAAAATCATAGAAAATGTTGGAGCTTGAAAGGATGAATTGCTTTTTTTTTGGTACAGGGATTGAACTCAAGTCCTTATGCTTGCGAAACTGGCAGCGCAACATCTGAGCTAAATCCCTGGTCCTGAATTGTTTTTTGATTATGGACATGACTGTGATGTGGAGAGCACAGATTCTCTGTGT
>NW_022900951.1:81950855-81974488 GCF_012274545.1 Fukomys damarensis
GGCCCCCCCCCCCCGCTGGTTACTGAAGTGACTGTCCTCTCCTAGGATGAATATTTCAGCGTAGTACTGGTGAAAGGGCATTGGAAAGAGTCTGGCGAGCTCATTACAGCAATGAAAAAGAAGGCCAAAGAAAGTGTGATAAGCAAATGGCTGTTATCCTGTTTTTGGAGCCAGGAAACAGACCGAGAGAGCAGTATGGGCTTGGTTCATATGAGGTAATGACATCTCTCACAAAGGTGGCAGATAGCAACCTAAACAATTTGGTAGAAAGTAAGAGGAAAGAGCACATTAACATCAGATCCCCAGCCACTCCTACTGACTCCAGCAGCAGAAGCACAACCCCTACTTCAAAGATCACAGAAAGTCCTCTGGGTTCCCTGGAAGGTCTATCAGGCAAAAACAAAAGTTATCACTTTGTAACCATCTCCCTTTAGCTCTCAGGTTCTGGTTTGGGGGCAGTGAAGATTGAAGCTGATAAAACATCAAGCAGCAAGTGGTGGGGAATGGCCAAATGTATGTTTATTAGAAAGAATAAAAGAAAAGAATTCCTGCTTGTTGGGGAGGGGTAAAAATCCATAAATATTTAAGTCCATTGGCCTTTTATACAGTTTTTGGGACCTGTGTACATGATAAAAAGCAGGGATGCCCCTCAGTTGCAGTTAGGCCTTTGAAGTCCAGAAAGCAAGCTACTTTGTTTGCATTTTATTTCTTCCAAGGTCTTTTTTAAGGACCTGTTCTTTGTCCTTTGCATTCCATTAGGCCCTGGTGGTCAGTTTGTTTAATTATGTTGGCCCTTTGGTATGTTAATTCACTTAAGCCCTGACTTTTAGCTTACTTTATGTTAACTATTCAGGACCTGTACCCTATCTGCCTACCTTCCTCTATCTATTGGCTTCAACTTCAGAAGATCAGTCCCCTGCCAAGTGAGGCCACAAGTCTTCCACTTTAAACACATTTGGGGGCAGGAGAATTTGTGAGCCCCTGTGAGAGTGGTGACAACAAGCAGGGGAATCCTGTGTCTTAGAAAAGTAGAGTGAACCTTTGCCCCTCAATAAGCCCTTGCTTTTAGAATATGCCTTTCTCCTCATCATGGACACAACAAGTGACAAATTGGCCAGTTGGTCCAAACTACCAGATCTTCCTACAAGAAGCAGTGAGGAAGAGGAAGAATTTTTAGAAATTCCTCCTTTCAACAAGCAGTGCAGGGCCTCCCAGCTTCAAGCTTAAGCAAGCTATATCTTCGAAGATTTGAATGCAGCACATTGTAATATGGCTTATCAGTGTCTTTTAATTGCTGATCAGCAACTGGAAGTACTTTTTGTGCCTTCCCAGTGCAATTCTTGTCTCATGAATCGGTCCATGATAGCTGCCTCTCTAGTTCCAAACTAGTGTGATAACATGTTGCCTGCTGGGTACAGCCTTAGTTACAGCCTTGAGGGTCAAAGAATTCTGGATTGATAACCCCATGAAAACCATTTCCAGAATCCGAAAGGAATTTTGGTGTCATATCAACAGCAGAACTTCCTGGAGCTTGGATCTGAGATCCTCAGGACCTGGGATGAAGGGCAGCCTCTATAAAGCAGCACCATTCAGGTGTCCGTAACAAAGACATTGCTTTAGGTGTATTTTCTGTGGTCATGGTGGACCTCCTGTGCCCAGCCTCAGTGCTAAACAAGTGCTGGACCACTGTAGCTGCCTGTGGTGTATAACAGTAGGTGATACTATGCCTCATTGCGGTGAGAGAGTTGGATTAAAGCAGCATCCAAAATACAAAAACGATTAGGTTTCTCACTAAAGATACTTAGTCTTTCTGGTTTAATTCTATTGTGGAGATTATATTTTTATTTTATTTTTTTGTGGTTCCAGGCATTGAACTCAGGCCCTTGTGCTTGCAAGGCAGGCAGTGGAGATTATATTTTCACTAGGTTTTTAAGGTATCTGATGTGTAAATGGATTGTTTGTATAGATCTTGTATATAGTTTTATTTGCTGGATTTTTATGATAAAATAAATGTTGAATCACTTTGGTTAAAGAAAAACATTGTTTTTCTCCTCTGACACATCATTTAGGATTGTGCCTTACATACACGAACTAATAAAATTAATTGCTATCATTATCAAGTTTTGCCTTGTCATGGGGGACATTACCAGAATCTTTGTATGTATACTTAATCCCTTAACCCTTATGAAATTGCTTTACTGGGCTTTTGATGCATGTTTGTCAATTTGTATGTGTGTGAATTTAGTAATTTTATTAAGTGACTTATTTAAAACTAACAGCGCTGCCACTTAATGTTGTTTTCCCACAGGCAAGCTGAGATTCTAGAGACAAAACATAATCAAGGTCATCTACTAGTCAAGAGATGGAATTGAAACCCAAAACTTAATCAGTTGAAATTTTAAACCAAACTCACCCTTTCTCCTGAAATTCTTGATGAAAATCACACAACCAGTACTCACCACCATAGTACCATAAATCCACTCCAGTTATATATGAATTATTACATTGTCTTAGATTCCTTATTACACAGTTTGCATAGTAGTTTCTTTTTTTAAAAAATGGGGTACTACTCAGCCATAAAGAACAATAAACTAGACATTTATAGTTAAATGGATGAACATTGTGGCCATACTCTTAAGTGAAGTAAATAGGACGCACATGTGAGGAGTATTTTTTATTGTTCCACAAGAGGATACACAAAATTAATTGTAAGTAATTGCAATAATCTCAAATGTTTAGAATTGAGGATCTTTTTAACTGGCCTGGTAATCAGCAATTTCTAGAAAATGTTCACTACTATTTTTAATTTATCTAAGACATTTTATTAATATTTTTTGAAAGATATGCCTCACTCTTTTATGAGCATCAGGATATATTTCAAATTTACTGACTAAATATTGTAGAAACAAATACAGAAAAAATGGAGAAGTAATAAGAAAACAAGACAGCAAAAATCCCCTTTTATTCCTAAATCACTCCTTACATCATAGAACAGGGAAATGCCCAAGATACTAGTCTGCTTTATGTGACCTTTCTGACTTATTGCTGAAAATCATAGGGCTATAAAATTTCCTTCTGATCTCCCACATGGAAATACATTTGTTTATTGTCTGGTTGTTTGAAGTTGAAAGTTTGTCACTGCATTTTAGAAAAACAGGTATCATATGATAGTGTGTTCTGTGGCTTAGAGAAGATTTAGAGCACTGTCCTGCAGATGTTCTCACTTTGGAACCCTCTGTACACAATCCTCCTTTTTCCTGACAGTGGTGAGATGATATTTCTAAAGAGATAAGAGACCATTGCTCCAAAGGCAATTAAATAAATTAGAAGCACTGAAATATTACAGGTAATGTGAGCCATTAACTCACACAATCTCTCTCTTTTGTGGAGAACCTAAAACAAAATTTTCTGACACAATTATTACTTTCTTTTGGATTCCAAAATACCAGGAATCTACATATTTCCAACTAACTATAAATGTTAGCATTTTTATAGTGGGAATGGAAACAAATTATTGATACATATGTCTCTGTTAATTAAAAAATTAATTTCTTATGAGTGCCATTTAATTTGGGCAAGAAATTATAATGTTCTTTTCCAGCACTCACAAGCCTCCTTTTGCCTAAAATAGATAGGAATCAATGCAAAAGACTTCCTTCCTCATTCTGTCCTGGAGTACAATTCCAAACATTAGCATTAATTACCCCCTATTTCCATTTGAAGCTTACATAAAATATATCTCAATGCTGAAAAAGAGCAAGAGTAATCCTCCCCCATCCTGTCACAACAAAAAAAAATCTTGTTGGCAATGCATATGTTTGAATATGTCAGGACACTGAAAAAATATGTGTTATGCTTTCACAGGAAATTGCTGTGCACTCGTAAAACTACTTCCCAGTATTCTGCACTGCATCTATTTATTCATTTATCTCTGAAGAAAGAAACATACATAGTAGTGTCTTTGGAGCATATTATATTTGATTTAATATATGTAGTTATTCAAGATATTTATTCATTGAAATGGGGAATCTAATTCTCTATATTTCAGAATTTACAAACCAGGAATATTTCTAGTACCCTTCAATTATCATCAGCGTGATAATGTGCCAAAAGATATAAACTCTGGAAACAAGCTGTCTAGATTCCACTCAAAATTCAACCAGATGTTAGTGCTGTGATCGTCATCAATTCGTGTCATTTCTTTGTGTCCCAGTTTCTTTTACTTTAAATTGGAGATAATAATAGTAGATACATTTACAGTCTTTTCAACAAGTGAACATGTGCAAAAGTACTTAGTATGTCTACTAAATAATAAGCACTAAACAGGTGTTAGGTCTTACAGTATTCTTTGCCTAGTACTGTACGTTTATTCCAGAACATTTTCTGGATAAAGCAACTTCCTGATTGGCCAAAATGAACAAAAGGGCTCTCTTTATGCATTCTGCTTTCATGTTTTTGCCCTTTTTATTTTTTAAGCAAAGGCTAACTTGGATAATAATTATGTGTCCATGTTCACATAAAAAGAATACTTATATACCTGAATGTAAAAGACAGCTTCAATTTGGTTTCATAATTCCCCAGAAAATGAATCCATTTTTAATTCAACCTGTATGCATTTTCTAAAATACAAAGTAAAAGATTTCTTTCAAAATAAGCAGGAAGTAGTTAATAGTATCTTCCAGAAATGTTCTAATCACAGTCTTCTTCTATGCACTAAACATATTTTACATGTGTAATGAGACATGTGCATTAGTGACATCTGTTACTGCTTAATCAGCTCCTAAAAATAATAGCAAATGATCTGAGAAAATGAATTTAGGAAGCCTAAGTTTAATTAAGTCTGTTTACCTCAATTTTTGTTACATTTTTTTTCATAAGTTACATTCTAGCTTGTGGAACTGTTTTAATCCCTGACCAGAGCAGGCATTTATCTTACTTTTACATTACCTCTTATAACCCCAAGGCCGTCAACTCAGAGCATCTGAGTTTTGCTCATAATCCGACTTATCTTTATCACATTACTGAAATTCTTGAGCTTTTAGAGTTCAGAAGAAAAATGTTTCCCAGGATTGTGGCCAGTTAGTTAAGTCAGATGATTAGAACATCCTGATGATGTCAAAGCTACGGGTTTGATTTTTTTTCTAGACAGCGTCTCTCTGTGTAGTTTAGGCTGGATTTGAACTCACTTTGTAGCCCAGGCTGGCCTCGAACTCACTGGGATCCTCTTGCCTCAGCCTCCCAAGTGCTGGATTTACAGGCGTGTGGCACCACGCCAGTCCAGTTTGATTCTTTTAAGATCCAATTAGCTTTGTGCTTTTCCACCTGAAGAGCTCTGCCACAGATGTATAACTTTAAGCAAAATGGAGATTCTTGGGAAATTAGGCAGAAAGCCATCTCCATACTAAACACACATAAATAAGCAACAATAAATACATACTCAGATATACATGTGACTAGTTCTAAATTAATATCTTTGTCTATGTAATCAACCATAATAATGTCAGTATCATTGTTTTGTTATTTTCACTTGTATATTTTGGGATCTCTTGACTCTTCTTCCCCAAAGTGTCATCTGCGTATGTGGGAAAATCGCTGGCAGTGTCTCAAATGTGCTTATAAATGCTATTCTCATATTCATCTTCTTCAAGCCCTAACAAGCCCCATAAAGTATCATTGCTGCTGTCACTGTTGCCATGCTAGCTTGTGGCACCATGATTTCCTGCTGAGGGTGATTGTTTGTTTGTAGTACTGAGGATTGGACCCAGGACCTTTACACTGAGTTACAACTTTGCCATTTAATTTTTTTGTTTTGAAAAGGGTCTTGCCAAGTCACTAAATTACCCCAGCTGAATTTGAACTTTTGATTTTCCTGCCATAACCTACCAGAGTGTTGGGGTTACATTTTGGTACCTGCACACCCAGGAATTGAGCACTTCTATTTTTTTATTTTAATATAACATAAGCAGATATTGATAAAGAAAATATAAAAGCCATTCTGTGAAAGAATAGTTTTTCATAACCAACAGTAGAGAAGTGATCACTTCTTGAGTTCCCCGAAGTAGCAACCTTGTGAAGAATCAAAGTAACACTAAAATGCCCCTTCAGGTCTCATTGTATCAGTGCCATTATGGGTAAAAGTGGAAGAATGTCACTCTGCCCCCTATTTAATCCACTTTATCATTTGGGTAGTGAATGATGTGTTTGTGTCTCTCTGTATGTCCTTATTCTCATTGTAAAAATAGCTTCTTTGGATTCTGCTTTCAACTTTGACCTCCATAGGCCTTACACCCCAATCTTTAAGTTTAAGTGGTGTACTTAGTACCATATTGACTTCATCCCACTTTATTGGCTCAGGAACTTATGCAAAAATTGGACAAAATCCTCATTCTTTCTTCAGTCCATATATAAACTAACTCCACCAGCTACCTATAACCATTCAGACTTGCCTGAACTGCGGCACTGAACATGCAAAGATTCCAGCTAAGAGTTCTACTCTGTATTTAAAGAAGGAAACCTTAAAATTTTGTATTAAGACACTACTTTACATTTCTGGGATAAGCTATATTAGAATAAAACATATTCTATATTTGAATTTCATGGGAGCAAGAAAGACATTGATACCTAATTGTGGCCATCTCTTATATCCCTGTCTTCTCGCAACTATTGGCTGGATGTATTGAGTTTAGTATCAATAATGTCTCCTTAACTTACGTTATTTGATTTTTACACAGAAGTTTCCCTGGAAGAGAGAGTGAGTTGCACAATTAACTGTCATCTATAGTTGAGTGTTATATGTAAGTGCTGGGCAGATTTTGATAGGAAGCACAGGCAAGAGTCAAGCCTATCCAGGTAACTAGAATATGGACTCCAAAGGGAAGAAAGTGGTGAAAGACAGCTAGGCTGTGAGTATGAAGATGAACCTTACTTGGCTGCACAGTCTTTCTAAGAACCAAGCATTTCATGAAGGACACTGCTTGTTAGTCAAATCTCAGACACTTCATTCTCCATCCTACATTAGGAAGAAATATTTCTTTTTCCAAACATTATTTTGATGTTCTATAAAAGGACATTTTGTGCCTCTTATTTGTAGGGATTTTGCCAATTCTTTCTTCTCTCATCTTTACTTGTATCTTATCATTGCAATCAACAAAACAAAATAAATCAGAGATTTCACCATTGACTGACTTATCTTCCATGACATCAAATAATTGAAGAAAATGACAGAATCCAGAGTTAGCTGCTTGGTTTTCATTAGCACGTATTCAGTTGGGCCTCACAGTTTTATTATAGGCCTGACTCAAGTGGGCTAATTTTTTATTTTTATGACATTAGGAATGTTAGCTCATCATAATTCACTTGATCCAGAGAATCAATCATCCATAAAGCAATTCAATTTTAGACCCTTGAAAGAGATTTTATTCTCCAGAAAAATGTCAGTAGTAGATCTTTCCTAAGAAATAGTTCAAGCATGAACGTTTAGAACAGTTCTGGTATAGTATAGTACTCAGAGAGATGGGATACCTTCATACCATGCATTCCCTGAGCTATCAATGCTTACTATTACTAAATATGTAGCCAAGTAATATAAACATCAATATTCACAACTCATATTAAGAAGCCAATTAATGTTCAGCTTTCCCTTGGAAGCCAGGCCTAAAGTGAAAAATCACTGGCAGAAATCTTCTTTGATCCATGTTTGTTTTGAATGCCTTTGCCTAGGTTAGATAAATAAGAATAGGAGTTACCCAAGCAGCCATATATGTGGGGTGGGGGAGGGGGTCATCTATTTCTTAAAAGGTGCAGCTGGCAGTCGTCAAATCCAAATGAACTTGAGATTCCTACCAGCACAGAGGAATCAAAATGTTTCAACAGAAAAAGTGATAGGTGATGTACATTATTACCATTGCAAGGTTGTTAATATAAAACATATATATGAAATACTAAAGTTCAGAGCTGTTTCCTCTCACAATTAGGTAGAGTACCTCTGCCTCATTTTGCCACTGTGTAACAGCCTGGCTTTCCTCTGATTTCATGCCTAATGTCGTCTTCTCTTCTGACCCTTGATAAAATACATTTCTTTAAAATAATGACACTATGCAGAGAGAAGTAGATGATTCGGGATTTGATATCAGAATAGAGACATAGATTTCACAAACACTAAATGGACAATACCTAGCGAGGTAAAAAGTCAGCAGAAAATTTAAGGTTTGGAGTAAAACAACAAACTGACCGTGGAGAATAGCACTTCATTGTTCCCGTGGTTTTCATGTAGACATAGGCAATGGAGGCAGCAGAGGCATTTGGCTTAGAACCCCTTTGCTCCCCACTCCCATTATACACAATTGCTCTAAATCTCACTAGCTGTTATGTCTGCTTTTTGGGGTGCTTTAATAGTAAAAAGTGATAGGCATAACTTTAGGTAAAAGATTTCTTTATTAAGGTGCTAAACAACCTAAACACTTTTTATAACCTGAGATAAAATTTTAAAGAAGCAGAATTATTTTTAAATTCTATTGTATAAGAGGGGTACTATAGTTAATAATAATGTACTGTATATTTCAACATAGCTGAAATGGTGGATTTTTGAGGTTCTCACTACAAAGAAATGATGAGTATTTGAGGTGTTGGGTGTGTTAATTAGCATGATTTAATCATTCCACAAATATATACATGTATCAAAATATCACAGTGCACTCCATAGGTACTATTTATTCAATTAAAATTAAAATAAAACTTAAATACATACACAGAAGCCACATAATATGAGACACCTTAGGAAACTTAATTTTAGGCCTCATACTCAGAATGTCAGGTGAGCAGGAGTTCCTTTCTGTACTTAGAAGTCTGTTCCTGTCACCCAGGCAGTTTTCCTTGATTTTCAAAATGTTCTGCCGAGAAGTAGCTCAGTTAGAGAATAGGAAGTCTGCTATGCTCAAATTATGGAGTCCCTCTTCCTCAAAGATCTGTGCTCTTTCTCTACTCCAAATTTTTGCACAGAATCAATTAATAATCCAATCAATCAATAATTATTCAGTACTAAGTTCCATACTCTATTATAGGTCTTGAGGATAAAGAAAAAATCTCTTTCATGTTGGTGACAAACTAATGATACAGAAAGTGAGGGAAAAAACCAGTTAAATATATGTCTTATTAGAAGGTGGTAAGAGTTAAGAACAGAGATGAAGCAAGGTAAGATAAAAGAGAGTAAGAGTAACAGCTACCATTTTAAATAGGATAATCAAACAAGGTTTTTCGTGAATTTAACATTTGACTCTTAACTATATACATTTGTGAAACACTTGTCATGTGTCAGCCACATGAATTAACTCCATCTTCACTGAAATCTCCTGAAGTAGAATCATTACTATCTTTGTTTTAAAAATGAGGAAATTGAGTCCAACAGAAATTAACTTTCTTAAGGAAACATAGTATGAGATGGAGTTGCAGTTTGAACTTAAGCACTCTGGCATAGAATTCGATCCTTGTAACCAGTGTGATTTGGGACTGTGGCTAAAACAGAACAATGTGCAAGTTTTCTCATTAGCTTTCTGAGGTATCAATAGATCTGTGCTAAAGAAGCAATTATTGAAGCAGAGTAAGGAAGGTTCCTGGCAGAGTCCTCAGAAAGGAAGTGGGAATGAAATTACTAATATTTGAGTATGTTATATGGATAGCTATTTTGCACATATAGTCTCATTTAATACTCCCAACAAAGCAATAAGGTATTCCCAAAAATACCTACTTTGAAAGTGATCAAACTGAACTACAGAGTGGCTAAGAAAATTATCCAAAGTCTCACTGGAACAAAGGTCTAAAATAGTAAATTTGGGTTAACTTTCAGCAAAGCCCATGCCCTTTATACTATGTTTTATCCAGCAAGAAGAAAAAGGAAGACAAGGAAATTTGGAGTAAAATATATGAAGACAAAGTGAGAAACGGGGAGAGACAGCAAAATAAAGGCAATAAGGTGTAGAGAGCCAGAGAACTGACAGTGGCTTAGAGAATTTATGACAGCTTCATCCCCAACCTCTTCCCTCACTTCAAACATTTAGTCTGTTGGGGTTGCTAGAGCAGAAATACCATGAACCAAGGGGCTTGTAAACAAAAGAAATTTATTTTCTCATCGTTCTAGATACTACTTCATAGATGCTGCCTTCTCTCTGCATCTTCACATGGTGGAAGAAGCAAACAAACTCCCTCAGGCATTAATCCTATTCATTAAGACTCTGCCTTCTAAAGGCCCTTCCTTTAATATGATTTCAGTGGTGATTAGGTTTCACCATACAAATTCAAGGAAGAAGCATAAGCATTCAAACAATGACATAAAATTAGATATCTTGAGAATCCTGTAATTAGGGTGTTCGAAAGATTAGCATGCTGAATTTCTCACTGAGGCCTGGTATTGACACAAAGCCACTGAGCTGTGCATCAACTTCTGGAACTGATGTTGTCTCTCAATGAGGTATTCCAGGAAAGCAAGGCATGTAAATTTACTAGGGGCATGAAGGAAAATGGAAGAACCATCTGGTTTCGTTTTTATTCCTCAGTCCAAAACACAGTTTAAAGTTTTCAGCCATATGAAATAACTTTATAAATGCCTTGCCTGCCAAACTTTTCCTTTCTAATAATAGAGCAGTAACATTGTGGGAATGTCAGAATAACAGGCTGATGGTCAGTGTTAGCAAAGAAAGCTAAGTAGCATATTGCCTGCCTTGTGGTGTAGCCTCTATGTGGTGTGGAAGTCAGGATGTTTCAAATCACTTGTGGGAAGGGGCTGACTCACCCATTCATTCTTCTGGATGAGCAGCAAGTCCAGCTTTCACCATATGCTGTCTCTCCTTTGCCTTGCCTTCTTCTTCTCTCCTCCACTTTTTTTGCTTATACACAAACAAAGGCTTTGATTTTTGCTGATAATATTAGACAGACAGTGAAGCAAAGACACTTGCTGATTTTATCTTTAACAGGTAGCAGAGACATACCTTAGTCGGGGAGGCTCCATCGTTTGTATTCATCAGGTAGTTCTTTTAAGCCTCCATTTTTCTCAGGTATAAAATGCTACGTTAGTGGCTGCTGCTTCAACAAAACTTTCACAAATTCATTGCATATCTGTCAAAACTACGTATTTGTGACTCCATTAGGTGTTAGGAAAATTGACGTCTTAAAAGGAAAATGTAGTCCTTTTGAGAATGGTCTCAGGAGAGCAGAGAAACATTTAAAATTCACCTTTGCTCTGTAGAACTTAACAATAGGCTTATAACTCAATGTCAGTTGAAAACTGAATTAAATCTAGAAGCTTAATATAATATTATGAATAAATCTAGTTTTGAGGTGTTTTGACAAGTACTAAGTTTTGAGGGCCTATAAACCATTCACTCCCCTTATGGATTATTCAATTTTGGTAAAGGAACAAAGGTAGAGCATGTCTATGACATCTGTTCTGATGAGTATTTTATCTGTTAAATGGACCGTATGTATTTCAAGTCAGTTTTTTCCTGGAGTTTTTGAACAAAATACAGAAGAAATGAGTTGACTTTTAACAGACTAATATACTGTGGTTGCGTATCTGGACATTTTTGCCTCTGTACCATTTTTGCACAGTACAGCCCTGCTCACCTATGCAATCAATATAGCCATGCCTAATCGCCCATCTATATCTATACAGAAAACATGATAGTTAATTGAAGAATGGTTCCTTTTGCTTTGCTAGGTTTGAATTGGTGCCAGGGAAAGGAAATGGGGCAAAGAAATAAGGAGAAGGAAAAGTTGTAGGGTAATCAAGAGAAAAATGTGATTATGGAACATGTTCCACAAATTAAGCCTTCTGTGGAGAGTAATTTGGCTGGTGAAGATCTTTAAAGTGTCATATCAGCTTTACATTCAGCTGCCACCCTAAATTGCCTTCTAATGATTCCATGGGAATAGAAGGGAGGGAAAGCCACTACGAATGGAGAACAGATAATAGGAAAGCACAACAAAGTCCTTTGTTTACAGAAGTCTGCTAAGGGAAATAAAAGTGTTGGTTACTCCAGCACTGGAATAGTATATATAGAATATTATATATATTCTTAATGGCAGCAACCTAGGTGTGTTGGGTTGGCAAGAGATGATGGAAGAGGAGAGAAAGACTTGATTTCAGAGACATTAGAGACATTTAGGATTAAAAAATGTCAGAACCACAGGACTTGGGGTAACTAATTGAATATGTTACATGAAGGAGAAAATACAGTAGAGGCTTATATCCATCTTCAACTTTAAATGGCAAATGGTGGTGCTGAAAATGTACATGATCTTCCAAGCCAGCTTTTGCCTTGGTTCATATTTCCCTTTTTCACTATATGCTGATCTTTCTCCTTTAGCCCAAATAATAACTTGTAAGAAGCTTATTAAGTGGTTTGACTAAATTGGCATAAAACATGTTAACAGGATCTGAAAATGAACTGAGCCTGAAAAGTTGTGGGTTGAAGAGTTACTGAACTAATGTCTTAAGTATAAAATAGATTTTTTTAGAGAAGACTTTCAAACTTTTGATTTCTACCCAAGAATAAAGTAATCAAGGAAATGAAATAAAAATTCAATAAAGAATATTCTGGTAGAACATCAAAGGTTGGTTTTAACTATTTTAGAGAGATAAGAATGAAACCATTGGCGGGAAACTATGGATATATTCAAGGGGAGATAAGATAATCCTGAGATGGGAATAATTTAACATCAACCTGAAAGCAGGGCCCTGTATTAGGTGATACATTTGAATATCCATTCTATAAATATCCTCTTATTCTGTCTTTCCTAGATTTCCCCAGAGACACTGTTGTCTCATTGTTCTGGCTGAATAAATGCATCCATAGAAAGGGCACAGAATACAATTGAAATTATCTAACTGTGATGATGTTAGATATGGAGATATAAGAAGAAAATTATTTAATTTAATTTAATTTTGGAAGTATATTTGAGAGAATATTTAAAACCAATAATTGTTAGTATAATAAATGCATTCAGGAGTCAGCACTTAGGGCATACTAGCTATCTAAGATAAAAGAGAGAACAGCAGAAGGTGATCAAGAAAGAGAAATTCAAACAATGAATCAAACTCTTCACTAAACATGAAACCAGGACAATACATGCCCTGAAATCTAAGGCTGTGGATTTCTGGGCAAAGCAGCTGAAACTCAAGGTCAATGGATTATGATAGACATAAGCATTCTCTAAATTCTGACACATAATCAGGGAAGAACTCATAGACATTCATAAACAAACTGTATACACATGGATTTGTAACATTTTAACATAAGTCAGAATTTTAAAAAAATTTACACATAAGCCAGACTCTCGTTGCAGAATTTTGCCAGAAGGCTGGAAGATGACTTACACCTAATTAAAAGAGCATCATACCAAAGTTGCAGATCTGTGACTAATGGGTCATCTTTTTCCCTTTCTTCTTAAGAGCTCATTTACATTTGAATTTGTAATTCCATTGCAATGAATTACATCATTTTTGAATTATTTGATATTTTCTATTCTACCATTATTTGTGGGTGGATCTAGAGAACTGATACATAAAATCTCATTTTTCAATTTTTCTTGGATATTTTTGGCTTAGAAAATTTTATAGTCTATTAAATATGATAATACTGATGCATTAGAAATTTTAGAAGACTTTTCTTAGGAAACATTTATAGCCTATAGCATTTTTTCGGGGTTTATTGAAAGTTTTCTTAGAAAAAAAATAAAGTGCTATAAAAGAAAAAACCCAGGGTGTTGCCTTCATGGAATCCTTTGTTTTTAGTGTTTCTGCTTATTTATTTGATTTTACAAACAGCATCCATCCTCTTCCACCAGGACCCAGAGCATATTAGTATAACTTAAATAGGAGAAACTAATTAAATTGTCAAATTACATGTCTCAAACTGGACCATTTTGGAATTGGTAGATTTTCTGTAAGGATTATCAGTGTCCTATTCCAAGTATAGTACTGAATCAGCCCTTGGTGTAGTATCACTAGTTCCATAATTCTACATCCTATTTTTAAACAGGTGAGCACATTCTCTTCCCTTTTCATATGTGACTTGCATCCGAAAGGAAGGCCTTTGATTTGAAAGGAGAAGATTGTGAATTGAAGAAATATCGTATTGATCAAAATACCATGCATTTAGAGATGGCCTTGCCATGATGAGTTTAAGCGCATTTCAGATATCATCTAAACTATACTAGTACATAAGATCCTAATGATATAATTGACCATGTGAAATAGGAAGGAAAGGGCTAAAGGGGTAGGGAAAATGAGAAGGGTGGGGGAAGGTAATAAGGGAAAAGAAAAAAATATGACACAATGAAAAACTGGAAATAAGGTGTTTGTAAATGGGGAAGGGAGGAGGGGTGAAGCGAGGGCACGGACAAGGGGAAAAAATGAGAACCAAGACCTCATGTGTAGATACAGGATCCCAGTAAGGAATGTAACTGTATTGTACACCTAGATTGTACCAATATACTCAATAAAATAAAAAAGAATACTGACCATTTTCGAAGGTGTGTCTTCTTAATTATTTGTGGTGGTTCTTTATATATTCTGATTAAGAAACCTTATTAGTTACACGTTATAATGTATGGGTCTTCATGGCTTGTTTTTTTTCTTTTTACAAGGGACAAGGGGAAAAAATGAGAACCAAGACCTGTCATGTAGAGGTACACGATCCCAATGATGAATGTAATTGTACTGTATATCTTAAATGTACCAATAAACTCAATTAATAAAAAATAAAAAGAAAGAGGAAAAGGGAAGAGAATGTTTATGAATTGGAGAATGAGGAGATTTATCTTTAGAACCACTAAAATTCACTCTGTCAAGATAGAAGTAGGTTTCTCTGAATATATCTTTAAGATTGAAAATATTAGATCTTGTTACCACAGCAGTAGAAAAATATAATTGTTAATTTCTCGCAGCCATAATTCAATCCTCAATATGTTGTTTCCCTTGCCACGTACAAAAGCCTATTCTCTTTCCTTCATTGATCTTAATAAATCAGTCAAGAGCAAAATGCATATAGACTATGGAAATTTAGAATAATAATCTTTATAGATCGAAGAAGCCTTAGAAATCAATTGGTTCAACTCCTTCTCTTAGGAGGTAACTTGGTACAAAAAGCCTTGACTTAGTTCATACATAACTACATTTTCTAGATACATTTGTGTGACTATCAGCGTTCATATCAATTTAGTAAAATTCTAAAAGTATCTTATATTGTAGTTCCTAATTTACAAGTCTTTTTAGTACCATGAACCATAAACTAAATCTTCTGTTTATTGAGAAATGATGATGCTAAATCATTCAATTAATTATTGTATAAGAAGTTGGGCTTCTATAATAATGAACCATAAACACTTAGTATCTTAACATTTAAACCCAGCCCGTCTCCATATGTTAGTCAATGTGTTAGCAGTAGTTCAGGGCTAAGACAGTGATCAACGTTGTGATAGATTCAGGCTTCCCTCTTGCAGCTCCACTTTCCTCTACTATTCTCATCCACATGGCCCAAGACAATAATATTTTGCCATGTTATAATGGTTGTTGTAGCTTCCTGTGTTACATTTGCATAACAATTTTTTCTTGAATTATTATTGAAAAGCACTGCCTTAATTCAAATGGAATGTTGCCAAAAACAATTAACACACTGAGCTTATTTGATCTCTTCCTTTAAAGGAGAGAATTGATGGATAAGAGCACTGTTGATAAACATGTCTATTAATACTGGTTAATTGGACAGGACAGTAAGGGGGTCCAGATGGAAAATTAGCCTATATAAAACTGTCCAGTCAACTTATTGTAGGATGAAATATTTTCACTCAACCTAGCATTTTCTCTTCTACTCAGTAGGAAATTATGAAAGCATTCTTTTGTTTTCACTCCATAGATCAAACTTCAACATCAGGTATTTAAAATTTTATCTTCATCAACAAAAATTATGATATCCCAGGCATTTTTCTATTTTCACTTCTTTTTCAGAGTATGGACACTCAGTGTTCCTAATAATACCATAAGCCATAGGAGCATTTAATAAAAGCAATTCTTCCTGGCCATTGCCAATACTTTTTGATTCTGTAATTTCCCTTGATCTGGAAGCACAAAGACCTAGAAACAGAGGGAAAACAATTTATTAGAAAGATTAGGATTAAAGAAAAAGAAAAGGCATCATAAGAGTGGGTAGAAGAGAAACACTCAAGCAAATAATTACTATAAGCTTATTCATCTTTTAAGTGAAAGTCAAGATTTATAGCATATTGGTGAAACTTAAATCTGTATTTTGACCAGGAAAATTTTCCATGGAAATTAATACTATCTGATCTTAAATTCTTCTGAGGATAATAATGTCTTCTAAATAGTGTTTTAAGCACAGCTGTAACTTGTTTTAAGTAAATTAATATGTGAAAAATCTTAATTGCCACAAAAATCAAGATCAATTTTAAGCTCTCTAAAAAGATTCAACAAAGGATTTCTTTACATATCCTGGTCCTCCAGTTTAGGAGTTAGTGGATAATGACCTAAGGGCTAAGTTTAACAAGCTTGTAAATAAATCAACAACAAAATCATACTCATTCATTGAATGTGTGAATTATTTGTAGACATTTTCACACTACAATGGCAAAGTTGTTTTGACAGAGACTGTATGACCCGTGAAATGTAAATTATTATTTATTTGGACCTTTAAAGAAATAGTTGCCTGACCTCTACTGTACTGCATTAAATGTTACTAAATTACACTAATTTGATAATTTTGGAGTAATTAAACATATTTTAATATGGTTGAGGTAAAGTGAAATATGCTGGAGGCAGAGATAAAATACTGAAATATCAGAGGACATATCACAAAGAGCTTTGTGTACTTAGCTAAGACATTTCAGCTTTATCATGAAAGAAGTGAGAAACTAGGGAAAGTGGACTGATATGATATAATCTGATGTCAGTGCAGCAGATAGATTGGAGAGAGATCAATTAGGACAATATTGTTATCCAGGACAGAAATGATGCACTCTGAATTTGGGTAGTAAAATGAATTTGAAAGAAATGCATTACTAAGAATGCAGAAGCAACATGATTTTATGACTGAGTAAATGGATCTTAGTAGACAGAAAAATAGAGCAGTTAGAGATGACTTGCACATTTTTCACTTAGGAAGCCACATGTATAGTTGTATGATACACAGAAGTGGTGAACATAAAAGAGAATTTTTGATAAAAAGAGTTAAGTTCAGTTTTGTACATGTTGAATACGAACTGGTTATGAGAATCAGATTATGGAGACATCCATGTGCAAATATTCATTGGGCAAATAGAATATATAAGCCTGGAATTAAACCAAGAGTTCTGAAACATAGATAAAGATTTAAAAGTCATCATATATAACTGATAATCTAGGTAATGGTATGAAATAAATCATTCCAAAGAACACTTTTGAGTAGGGAGAGTGGGAGGTTAAGGGTGAGCACAGGGGAAGACATTGGAATTTAAACAACTGCATTGAAAGCCCATTAAGAATAGGAAGACCGTGAGATATATTGAAAAAAACTGAGTGAGTAGGTTAAATAAAAACAGATGAGCATCATGAAAAGCCCCAAGAGAAAATAACATTTTAAGAGGGAATGTCAAATACTTAAGAGAAATCGAGTCATTAAATAATATCATGGCAGAAGATTATTGAATGGGTTTGTAAATGTGGAGTTCACTCATGACCTTAGAGAAAGCAGTGACTTAGAAGGAAGTTGAAAAACAGTGAATTGAAGCAAATATGTCAACTGATTTTTGTGTTCAAGACTAGAGAAGGCAATAGCTGTAGGAAGTCTTAAACTAAGGGAGTATTTCTTGTGCACAGTGAAGAGTTGCTTGTGTTTATTATGCTGAAAGCAAGGACCCTGTAGGGGAGAAGGAAAAGATACAGAAGATTCCCCCATGAAATGCAGGATATTACGTCGAGCAAACTGTACACAACAGTCCTACCTCCTAGTATTTCAGGGCACTGTCAGCAAGGCTAATTTAAAAAGATTTGACATTTAAAGTTTGAATGACAATCACATGTCTAAGAATATGATTTATAGCTCCATAACATTAGCTCTCCCAGATCTGTCTTTTTTAAGCAGGACAAACTAATAGGAACATCTTTTAATTTTCTTTTCTATCAGGCAGGATTTACTGAAAGGTCTGAAGGGAAACTAGATAGCAGGCGGGTACATGGAGTGTGGAATGGTACCTTTGCTGTCTGTGATGGCACTTGAATGCACAATCAGCTCAATGTTAATGCTGTGTTTACAGTAACATAGTATTGGTAAGTATACTTGGGAGAAATCTGAGCTCTTTGTTCTCTGTAGCGGATGATATGATCTTTTAAGGGTGGATATTCTGTGGAAAAATGAAGCATTCTATGTATATAATGTTTTAAAACATCCCCTGACTCACATAGACATTAGCAAATCACCAATTAGCACAAAGTTAGAATTTAAAATATGAAAGTAGGTGAGTCCAGTGCGGCATTACTAAACTTTGTGAATAAAACTTTCAAAGTTTCAATCAATCCATAGTTGAGCAACATACAGTGTGAAAACCTCTACACACAAATTCCAGTACTGTTCACCTTTACAGTATTCAGAATGCTTCGCCTATTCACTTTATTTGAGGAACTTATATTCTGTTAGGGAGCTAAGATATAGTTATGTGAAAGAACTTAAGTGAATACCCTCCTACCTGGTCAGTGTTAGAGTTAATGGGAAAAACTGAAGAAATGCTCCAGATGTGGCAGGTGGCATGAGAATATCAGACTGGTATAAACCAACCATAGTAATCCCCTTTCCCTGCAATTTATACTTTCTGTGGTTTAAGTTATCCATAGTTATCACTTATCTAAGGTCAACTGTGGCCCAATGCTATTTATAAATAAAACTTTATCATGGGTACATATGTATAGGTAAAAGTATAGCATATGCAAGAATTCAGCACTATCTGTTGTTTCAGTCATCCACTGTAAGTCTTAAAATATATTCCCTTCAGACAAAGTCAGGTTACTGCACATAATTAAAATAAAGAGCTCTCACTATTCATTCATTCAATAAAATTTTATCAGGTGCCCACAATAAGTAGAGCATTTCATTGATAATTGAACAAAAAAATCTTTTACTATATGTTCCTATGTGATATTGGCAGAAGGATATTTCTAGAATAATTGCCTACAAATATACCAAAAATTTACTTTGATACTTTTTTTTTCTTAATTGAGTTTATTGGTACATTTTAGGTATACAGTGCAGTTACATTCATTATTGGGATATTGTATCTTTACCTGACAGGTCTTGGTTCTCATTTTTTCCCCTTGTCCCTGCCCTCCCTTCACCCCCTCGTACCTTCCCAATTTACAAACACTTTATTTCCATTTTTTCATTTTCTCATATTTTTTTCTTTTTCCTTATTACCTTTCCCCGACCCTTCCCACATTCCCTACACCTTTTCTGGTATGAACAAACTGTAATGGTACATTAGATCCTAATGAGATAACTGAAATGGGAAGAAAAGTGCTAAAGGTGTACTTTGATATTCGTGTGGAATATTGCTTAATAGAGAAATTTGTAAAAATGTTGAGCCAGACAATTTCTTACCCTGATATCTAGAAAGCTACATCTTTGCCCTCATGTTAAACTCTAATGCACTAACACAGTGCCATAATCTGTGTATATGGTCAGCTCAACGAAGTTGTATTTATATCAGAAATAGTCTTATCCTTTTAGCTTTCCTTTACCTCCCATACAATAGGTGCACAATAGATAATGCTGTGATTTATTTGATTGATAGCCTTAGGTTTTTAAAATATTAGGTACTTTAATACTTTGCCAAAATTGAGGGTACATTTCACAGACCTTTCTTACCCATGAGAAATCATGTACCAACTCTCCTACCACCCCCAAACATAACTATATTGAAGAAATTTAAAGTGCCTTAATTTACATTTCCCCCTTACTCACAAAATTCCTCCATTTTTCCCCATGAAACATTGTCTCATTTTTCATTCCATGGTAGGATCTAGGGCACAGTTAGACATGTGGTTTCCATCACTCTGAATTTACGTGAGACTTGAAGACTTTAGGATGTTCCCAGTTGTAGGAAAATATTCACTTTGTATAATGCATACTTTATAAACATTTGTAATAGCAAAAATACTATAACTTCTTTTGAGCAGCTTCCATATACACGGGTATCACATTGAACATTGTTTCTGCAACAAAATATAGTTTTTTGAGGAAGGGGGTCACTTACTATGTTCAAGGTTAAGTGATATGTCAAATATAGGGCTTATATAGAGAAAGCATAACTGCAAGGTTTGGTTTGATATTTTAATTGACAGTTCACATTTTTTCTAACCAATACCTTTAATTATATTTTAAATGACAGCGACTAATCCCTTTTCTAAAGTAATGCAGTCTGGCTGTGATAGAATTACTGCATTTTCTTTTCAGCTTAACTCCTGAAATTCCAATACCAATGGAAAATAACAGACAAGCCATGAAAATTGTGATGCAAGTTCTATTGGAGCTCAGTAGTGGATGAGATATCTATTTTATTTATTCTTTTGAAGAACCAGCCCTCAATGTCAGACCTTCTGTCTTCACCTTGGTTATTTCTACAATGTATGAATTCTATACTACTTTTTTTATTTCGGGTATTTGTCTGACAGCTGTTTAAGAATTCTGTATCCTTTTTTGAACCTGTCATGGAAAAGTTTGAACTATTTTATTTAGCTCATTCAGTTATTTACCTATTCCACAAAATTCACCATGAGCATAATGAATGTAATTGTTGTGAACTTTTGGTTCATTTCATCTTTGAACTCATCTATGTTCTTCATCCTTTCTAAGAACTTTTCATAGATTTCTGCTACCTGTTTTTCTTTTTTTTCTCACTTTGTGGCCTCTTTCCCTGCCTTGGGAGAGTTGAGGGGTTTCAGAGATCTATTTCCTTGTTTCCCCATTCTCCTACTTGTATCTGTGTTTGTTTGTTTATGTCTAAATTCATTATATATGGCTTCCACATTTTTCTCCTCCCTTCTTTGGGAGGGTTACTGCATACTGGGGACTACAGAAGTGAGGAGTGTTCGTGGCTTAAATGTAGATTTTTTAGAAGGATGTTGCTTCGTCGTGAATGATTTTCAGCTTTGTATGTCCAGTGCTAGTATTTACTCCTTTTGTCAATTACTTTATGTGATTTTTTTTAATCTGTCCATATGTTTTACCAAAAAAGCATGCTTCTGAATATCACAGCATTCACAGATTCAATGTTACAAGGCTTCTATACGATAGTCTTTGCAGTCACTCTTTGGCCCTTTGTCTATTCTCTATGCACACTATGACAGTTTATAATTTGTGGTTCTCTGCAGTGAGGTAGGTGAGGCAGGGTGGAGCAAATTGGAAGCGGTTGGATAGTGTGAGACACTAAGGAAGGTTTGAGGGGAAAGGTACTTGCAGATTCAAAGAAAAGATTTCTGTGGGCTCTGATTTTGTTGGAGTATTTTTAGTTGAGTTGAAGATTTAGTATTGTGAGTTTTCAGAGGATATTTTGTGGGGGCAATGGCAAGCTATGGGAGAAAGAGGGTTTGCTTTGTGACTGGGCAAAGCTATTGGGTTATCAGAACTTGCTTATAGGGAGGATAATATGCTAGGTAAGATAAGAAAAGCCAGAGGTTTGGGATGAGGAGGATTAAGGAACTATACTAGTGAAGATAGGAGTGACTATGGGGGGACTAAGTATGGTGAATTTAAAAACTTGGGAGGAGGAGTTCACATGTTTGGAAAAAGAAATATATGAATATTGCTCAAGAGTTTGAGACAAAGAAACTAGATAAAGAGCTGAGACAAGGTAAAGAACCAAGATACCTATTAAATCAGAGCCAGAGAAAGAACAAATATACAGGAGCAACAACCTAATAAAGACAGGAAAACATACAAGAACATAACATAACCACATGTAACTAAATAAATCAAGAAACATACAAAACTTAAACCAATAAAATGTCGGTTGGGACTAAAGATTTGATATCCCAATGAGACATTGCATATCTAATTCTCAAGTAGCTTCCTTGCCAGAAAGTTTGAATGTCAACATCCAATAATTCCTCTGATCCCTCCACTGCAATACTAAAGTTAACTCAGACTCAGGAACTCTTCTGCAAGGTTGCAGTCACTCTTGCAGAGTCTGATCCAGTCTGAGTTGTTGGAATAGGAACTCTTGCTGTTCCTCTCCCTGGATGTAGTGGTAGATTAGGCAGACAAGTTCACTGACACTAAGTTGTTCACTGAGCCAGAATTATTCCTATGTAATAAATTAAACTACAAGGGCAACTGGCTAATCAATTACAGTGGTATCTATCAGGGCTAATTGAGAAATAACATTCTATTAGACACTGATTGGGGTCTCACTCTAGCCTAGAGAAGAAATTCACTGCTATAAAATAAATATCGTTAACAACCCAAGTGTTGACCCAAAGTTAATGTGTATTAAATGTGATGGCTGTATCTCTCCTACTAGTGAAAAAAATTCAACAGTAATTTTATAGAATCTGTTATGTAAAGCGCTAGGGTTTGGGAACCAGGTAATGCGAGAGGAGGGAAGAGAAGAGAAAAAGAAAAGAAGGAGAAAAAATTTTAAGTCCTCTGCTCTGTGGTATGGGAAGGAAGAAATAGGAGGGGGTAGAGATCTTATTGCTGTTAAGGGTATGTTGTTATGTATTTTAAAAGGAATGACAAGAAAAATGGGTTACAAAATTGGTAGTGGGAAATAGGGATGAGAAAAGATTTTATGATTGGTATAGATGTTACAGAAAGAGTTTAAAGGAGACAATTGAAAAGGTAGAGAGGAAAGAAAAGTAAAATTTAGAAAGAATAACATATAGGAGAAAGAGGTCAGATGAAGAAATATTCGTAAATGTAGGAAGGACATTGATGCAAAAGGGAGAATTCCCTTACCTTCTATAAACTATATTGAGAGGGAAAAAAAGGCAAGAGTAAGTGAAGCACACATACACAGATACACTCATAAAAAGAAAAAAGTGTAAAATAATGGAATACAAGTGTGTAGGGAATGTACAAAAGGGGGAAAGAGCAAAGAGTAAATTTAAAAAGGAACAAAATAAAAAATGAAAAAAATAACACAATCAAATTAAGAGTAAAAGAAAGTTTTCTATTGTTTTGGACACATGGCTCCTTTCCTCGGGCTTAGGGTAAGGAACAGAGCTCAGGCCAGGATATATCTTTGTTCATGCTGGAAGTCAAAGGTTGCAGTCTGCCCCCACAACAGTGATTCCTGTGGAGATCTGCTTACAGTGGGAATATGGTACCAGTGTCAGCTTCCAGTTCAGTGTAGCTCGTGTCGAAAGTGGCCTGTGACTGCAGGAACTTAGTTTGTGACCACCAGTCCCTGCCTCTCGGTGGTTCTCTCCCCAGCCTTACCTCCAACTCCCAGCAGTGTCCTGTGACTGTCCTTCCTTCATCCACTCTGGGAACTTGGCAGTGTGAAGCAGCCAAAGGACTGCTCTCGGATGAAGGTTCAAGTGCCCATTCCTTCTCTACAATGGTGTCCTGCAGCTCCTGATATGTATGTATGTATGTATA
>NW_022900951.1:81974527-82008663 GCF_012274545.1 Fukomys damarensis
ATAATGACTGACTCTCCTTGGGAACTTTTACCATAGTCACTCACCAACTGTTGACTGGCAGGCCACTGGGGAAACAAAGTCTCATATACTTCATGCTGTTTTTAACTGCATAAGATTCTCCTAGTCCTGGTGCAGTTCTCGGGTTCTCTATGAGCAGAAAATTTGTTAGTTGTACTTTGCCTCCTGGCTGTTGGCTACCCAGCTGCTGTTTATGGTACTGCTGCACGTTTCCCTTCTGCTGCACTCTATTTCTTCTGTATCACTTAATCCTTTTTTTCTCTTTTTGTCAGTTCCCCCGTAGTTTCTGTGTATCCTCCACTCATTTTGGTTCCTGTCCAAGATACTGTTTTCCAGAGTCTAGATACTTTGTCCTGGAGAAGCTGAGTTGCTGCTTTGTCCAAAAAGAAAATTAAATAATTTACATTTGGCTTGGAAATGCACAATGAGGTATTTTTCCTTCTGGGGACTCACCTTCCTTTTTGTTCAGAATAATAATTCAAGTAATTTAAAATTCCCGGTTTTACATCACCTGACATAGGTCAGGAAACCTTGAACAAGGACTTAACACAGAATCCGGGATGTTCCACTGCTGTAGATATAGTAGTATAAAGGGGATTAACCACACAGTTTTCTAGACTTGACTGTATTTCTACTATCATGCAAATTCTTTCCATAGCCATAACATTAAAAAATTGGGGAAAAAAAGAATTTGGTTCATTTCTCCACAGATGTGATAGCACATGCTTGTAATCACAGTATTCTGGGAGGCTGAGGCAGGAAGATTGCAAATTAAAACCCAGCCCAGGCAACTTAGTGACTTAGTGATACCATATCGCAAAATTTAAAACAAGGGCTGAAGATGTAGCTGAGTGCAAAAGCCCTGAGTTTAATTCCAGAACTGAAAAAAAAAGGTTCATTTCTGCATTTTAGAGATGATATTTACTGTTATTTATCTGCTGATAATGCAAATTATAAACAGTAATTATATGAAAGTTGAAAAGGATATATAAAGAACTCAAAACAATCAGTCCCCCCAAATATAAAGACCCGATTCAAAAATGGGCATCCGAAATGAACAGACATTTCTTAGACAAAGAAGTAAAAGCAGCAAGAAAATATTTGAAAAAATGTTCCACATCACTGGTCATTCGAGAGATGCAGATGAAAACAACACTGAGATTCCACCTCACCCCACAAAGAATGGCTGCTATCAAGAAATCACACAATAACAAATGTTGGCGGGGTTGTGGGGAGAAAGGAACCCTCCTCCATTGTTGGTGGGAGTGCAGACTAGTGCAACCACTATGGAAATCAATATGGAGATACCTCAAAGAGCTTGGACTGGAGGTTCCATTTGACCCAGCCATCCCTCTGTTGGGTATCTTTCCAAGAGAACTAAAAGAATCATATCACAGAGAAGTATGTGCACCCATGTTTATAGCGGCACAGTTTGTAATAGCTAAATCTTGGAAACAACCTATTTGCCCATCCGTTGGAAACTGGATAAAGAAGTTGTGGTTTTTCTATAAAATGGAATATTACTCAGCCATAAAGAGCGAGAGAATAGATTCATTCATAGGAAAATGGATACATATTGAAGATATACTCCTAAGTGAAATAAATAAGTCCCACATGTGTAAATACCAAATAGTTTCCCTGGTGTGAATATTCTGCAACAATGCATAAGATTCTAATAAGATTACTGACATTTAGAAATGGGAGGAAAGGAGCTAAAGGTGTAGGGAAGGTGTGATACGTAGGGGAAGAACAAAAAGGGAAAAGAAAAAAATGTGAGAGAATGAAAAGATGAAAATAAAGTGTTTGTAGATGGGGAGGGGAGGAGGGGGTGAAGGGAGGGCAGAGGTAAGAGGAAAAAATGAGAATTAAGACTTGTCATGTAGAGGTACAAGATCCCAGCAATGAATGTAACTGTATTGTATCCCTAAAATGTACCAATAAACTCAATTAAAGCTGAAAAAAAAGAAATGAGAAAAAAAATCACCTATGATCTTATAATTTTAAAGATAAAAGCTATTAGGGGTCCGAACATATTTTTTGTTATAAAGGGGAATAAATATAGGTGTGTAAAACCCACGTTTATTCTTTAGAATATTTCTATTGACAAATTATTAATTTTATTTTTATTCTATTTAACAATGAGTGCTTAACAGGAAAAATATCACAAAAGTAAAATACTGCATTTTTAATATTTATTGAGTGTTTATAAAAAGTATCAAAATTTTCAACATCAACTACTTTTTGGTGTACAAAATCTAAAAAAGAACATCAGAAATAAAAATCTATGTGAACTACAATGAAAAGAATCAATTATCACACCTAAGGCAGTGTTCACGTGTGACAACAGCATATTCCATACACACATATTGCTTACATTGATAGCATGTTTGTTTTGCTTTCTTGGCCTTTTTGCAGAACACACTTGACATCTCGCTGGCCATGCTGTTTAGTCAGGAGATTATTACATAATACAATGTGTAGTTAACAGTAACATATACTATCAATAAAATAAAGTGTTATCTCATTAATATGTATCGCATGTTAAGAATAAACATCAACATTTTCATATCATCTGTTTACTTGCTTACAAAACCTAAAAGGTAACATCATAAATAAAAACTTATGTGAACTATAATGAAAATACCAACAGAATGAAACAACAAAAATAATCTTTGCTTCAACTGTCATGCCCAAGGCAGTCTTCACACATGACAAGTATTGCTTACACTGATGGCACATATGTTATATTTTCCTTTACTTTCTTGTACAGCACAGTTGACATCATTTTGGTTTTCCTGATTCTGTAGTAGACCTTTGGGATGCTGCGCCTGCCTGTACAAATGTCCGTTCACCACTCTATCATTTTTTGTATAGTTCTCTGGGCAGAAAATTTTGTTTTACCTCTGCTATAAATGATCTCTTATGAGTGAGTTCCAGCCCTATTCCTCTAGGAAAATTTCTCCATGGTCCTTTGCACTTGTACTACACTTGATCTTAGCCAAAAGGCTGAGAAGCAGCTACACTTGTTATTTTCTTTGTAAACTATCAAACTATACCACACATGTTTAGGATTGAGTAAAACCCAATTGGCCAATTCTTTGTGTTTTGAGTGCCATCATGGTTGCTGCATAACTCAACATCTATTCCGCCTTTGGTTTTGTTGTAGAAAGTCTCCATCTCAGGCTTCCATTCTGTTGAAAATTCCCTATCAATATTTTCATCATAGTCCAATGTTGACATCAGCAGTACTGGTTATTTTTCTTTACCATGCACAAGGTCAGTGTAAATCTTTGTGAAATCCCAAGATTGTACTATAGGATTCTATGTTTTGAACTTGCAGCATTTCATTCAAAATTTCTGCATTGTTCCTCTATACAGTTCCTACGCTGGTCAACTTGTACTGTTAGCAAATGTAACATTGTTTGGAAACTGGTAAACCAGTTGTCAAATGTCACATTCTGATTAGTTTGGGAAACAAGAGCAACAAGTCTGTTCACAGCATTATTCAGTTTATTATATGAATAAGGACTGGTGGCTGAGTTCCAGGATTAATTTCTAAATTGAAAGCATAATAAGTCTTCACATCCACAATGGCATAATGTTTATGCCATATTTTGAAGGGTTTTTTTTTTCCTTTTTTTGGTACTTGGGATTGAACTCGGTTCCTTGCTCTTGAGAGTCAGGCAGCAGCACCACTGAGCTAAATCCCCTGGCCCTGAAGGGATTTTTTTGGAGGAGGCATGTACTACCCGAAGCTGCAGTGGCTATGAAATGCTACAAGATGTTCATCAATAGTCATGTATTCCTATGGTGTGTAAATTGCTTGGCAATGACTCACAAATCTGTCAAACAATAACCAGATAGCAGCCAGATTATCAGTTCTTTTTTTAATCCCCCCTTGGCAGGTGGTTTTGTCATCAAACCTCAGGCAATTTTGAAGGAAACCAAATATACTCAGTGTCATTGTTAGTCTACAAACCTTAAGCTCACACCTATCACTTTGCCATATGCTTTGCCATATGTCTACATTTCTATGATTGCCATGAGAATGTCCTGCTAAGTATAGCAGACCTATTAATGCTTTCAGTTCAGCTAGTGAGGTGGCATAATAAATATATTTCCAAGTATGGCTATTGGTGCATACTGAATGTTTTACTTGTATTTCAGCCTATGTCTAGTTCACAACATCTTGTAGCATTTCATGTGTTACAATTTCCAATACTGAATGGCATTGCTGGCATTCGGTTCCCGGCCAAAGTGCTCACTATATTTTCAGACCTAGTTCTAACATTGGATCATTCCATTTGGTTGCATGGCCATTTAACAACAATTCAAATAGTCAAATATGCACTCACATTGAAGTTTTCTTTGTCATTTGAATCAAGGATGTTGTATTGGATCTGGATCAGTTGATTCTTGTTCCATTTCACTACAGGAACTTTGGCTGACATGGCAATGTGTAATCATCATCATCATACACCTGCACCACTCTTGTTATGAAAACATGTATGTCACTATAACAGATCACCTTCATCATTCATGCACAAATAATCTGATGATTCATTTTTGATCTACAAAATTTACACATCTAGTTTTTCATGTCCCATTGTACTGAAATGAGCTACTTCTATCACAAAAATCAAAAGAGAATAGTTTCTCCTAATGGTATAATTGACAATGTGAAATAGAAAGAAAAGGGCTAAAGGTGTAGGGGAATTGGGGAGGGTAGGGGAAAGGAAATAGGGAAAAGAAAAAATATGAGAAAATGAGAAAATGGAAATAAAGTATCTATAACTAGGAAAGGGAGGAGGGGGTGAAGAGAGGGCAGGGACAAGGGGAAAAATGAGAACCAAGACCTGTCATGTAAAAGTACAAGATCCCAATGATGATTGCAACTGTACTGTATACCTAAAATTTACCAATAAACTCAATGAGAAAAAAAATTAAAAGAAAACTTTTTAAAGACAAAGCCTAACACGGTGGATGTTATACTCTGTGTAATGCTCAAGTGAACATATACAAAACCTATTAGATGGAGCATAAGGTGGGGGAAAATCCCAGTTTGACACTTTTGCCCAGGTGCACACACTTTGCCACTTGTTGAACCAAGTGGGTAAATACAAAAAACACTTCCTGTATCCCTCACAGAAAGGTACTGAGACAAAGAGCTGGCTACTACCACACTACAGTGAAAATTTATAGTATGAAAGTATTGGATGGATTTTGAAACCCAGTGTTATGCTCATTTCTAATATTTCAGTGAATTTATGGCCAGTTTTTCAATGTAATTATTACTAGATAGGTCATGAACTTGGGATCTGTGTATTTAAATTTATTCTGTTTTGAAATATTTATTATGAACATTTCTCGTATACCATAATCTATTTAATCAAACCTTTTTTCCTTGGATTTTTGGGCTGTGTCTAATTTTTTTCACTAACAAAGCATATTATAGTAGCTACATCTTTAAACAATATCTCTGTTTACTTCTTTAGGATAGGGTCATACATACTGATGATTGCAATGATAAGAATGCGTGTTTTTGAGTTTTATGATAACATAGAATGCTTTCCAAAATGTTTGTATAAATTTATAGGCATTTCATCAGTGTAAAAAATTGTCCACATCTACTGTGTAATCCAGGGAATAGCAAGCACACAGCTGCATTTAAGTACATTTAGATGGGAAAATGGGCATTCAATTGTTTTCATCTTATTTATTGGATTTAGGATTTCTGTTTTTAGGCACTTGTAATTTTCAAATTGTCTATTTAAATATATAGCTATTTTTTATTTGGACTTACCTTTTAATCATTGTTACATTTTATTTCCATGTAATCTTTTATTTAATTATCAATTTTTGGTGCTAGATATGGAATTCAGTGTCTTACATGTTTTAGCACTGAGATGTAGCCCTAGTCCCTTTAATTTCTGTATGTCAAGAATAGAACCCATGTGTCCTCTTTAAAGAATAATTTACATACAAAAACTCACTCATTTTAGGTACAAATTTCGATCAGTTTTGGAAATGACTACTTATGTAGCCATCACAGCAATCCACTGTCTTCACCTTGAATAGTACAGTATTATACTATGCCTTAAATTCAGGTATTTCATTCTTCTAAATTTATTCTTTGCAAACTTACATTGCCTTTCCTAAGTCCTTTGCATTTTATAAAAACTAGAATCAGCTTGTCAATTTCTACAATAAAAAACATACTAGAAACTATTAAAATTGCATTAAGTCTATAGATCGATTTGGAGAATTGACATGTTAACAATATTTTCTTCCATTCCAAGAATAATAAATATTTCTCTATCCTCAACATTCCTTCAACATTATATTCAAAATACAGTATTGATTTTTTTATCTTTAATGTTTTAGTAATAAATCATTTCATACTGAATTTCTCTTGAAACATTTTTTATTTTACCTCATAAGTTGTGATGTCCTATGTTGTGATTATCATCTAGTTTTCAAATATGTTTTATTATAATTTCTTCCTTGATCCTGGAAATGTTTTATTAAAATTTCCACATATGTGAGAATATATTATGATTATTTTTATATCTTACAAGTTATCAGTAATAATAACAATTATTATATAGCAACATCAAACTTAATTTTACTATGGATAGAGTACATTTTCAGTATGGCACGAATCCTTAAAATTTGTAAAAATTTTCATGGGCTGGCATATGTTCAGTATTTTAGTAAAATGTGTGCTTGATGACAATTTAGGTTCTTCAATTGTAGAATGACATTTTTACAGCTGATAGTTTTAAATGAAAGCATAAACTATACTAAACTTTTCTGTTTGTTGTTTTCTCATTAATCTATGCTCAAAGTTATACTTTTAAATCACAGTTTAAGATGTATTTATCTATATTTTTTAATACTTTTCTGCCTTTATTTGGTACTTTCAAGCCATTTGGAATTTATTTATGTACAAAATGTAGGTCTGCATTTTCACTGTTTAATTTTTGTATACCTAAATGAAATAACACTGTAATCATGAATAGAATAATTGGTATGCCTATATCTAACTGATTTGTCATGCCGCCTTTAATGCTTAATATGCTTTGTCATACAGCCTTTAATGCTTAAATATGATCTAGTATGTCTCTGGCTATGTATTCTGATCAATTGCTAGCTCTTATGCCAATATAATACCATTGTGTTTATCTTTCTTTCACTGTTTAGCACCTGGTAGAAAAAATATTATTTTGTTATTGCCATTTTTTAGGCTATTGTAATTATTTCTTTTCGTTTACTTCTTTAGAAACAGAATAACTGTCAAGTTAAAAAGTCATACTGAGGTAGATATATAAGTTAATTAAATCCTTCATTTATGATCTCATTTATTTGAATCTCCTTTTTTTTCTTAGCCTAATTAAAGGCTTTTTGAATTTGTTTAATTTTTAAATTTGTAAAACTACTGTTAGTGGTGATGTTTTTCTATTGTTTTCATATTTGCTAATTGGTTTATTTCTGTTCTGATTATTTCCTGCCTTTGGATATTTTTTTTTATCATTTACTACTTGCTTATAATGTAATATTAGATTCTTTTATTCAAATTTTTTTCTGTTTCAATGTAGGTTTTTATCTCTACAAACTTTCCTCTTAAAATTGATTACACTATATTCCACAGGTTTTAATATTTTGTGTTTTCAATTGTATTTATCTCAAGGTATTTTTAAAATGCTCTATTTCTTTTTGACCCATTGATTTTTCAGGAACACTGCTTAATTTTCACATATGTATGAAATTTTCAGGTTTTCCTCTTATTACTAATATCTAGTTTTACAACAGTGAAGTTAGGCAAGATACTTGAAGCAGTAAATATGATCAAAGTATCTCATTTGCAGGTATGAAAAGGTCACAGAGATCACATTATATTATCCAACTAATATATGCTAATTATTACAAAAAAGAAGTCCAATGATATATACCCGATGTAATTTTTGTCTTCTTAAGTTTGTTAAGCCTTATGTTACGATCTCATGTATGTTCTATCCTGGAGAATGTTACATGTGCAGTTGATAATAATGTGTATTCCCCTATGAGGGGATATATTTTTCTGCATATATCTGTCAGATAAATTTGGCTTAAAGTATGATTCAAGTCCTATGGTCAATACCAGAAAATTGATTTTCTATCTGAGAGATTTATTTGTGGTTGAAAATGTGGAATTAATGTACCTGGACACTTATAGCATACACAAAAATCATCTCAAAATGGATTAAACACCTAAATCTGAGACTTAAAACTATAAAAGCCCTAAAAGAAAACAGGAAGACTTTTTTTGCATTGATCTTTGTAAGGTGTTTGCTTTTTGGTTTTTTCTGGGGGGTGGGGCAGGACATCAAAGTCACAGGGAGCAAAACCAAAATAAGTAAAACTGAAAAGTACAAGAAAGAAAACAACAAAATGAGAAACCATCCTACAGATTAGGAAAAAATATTTGTGTACCATATTTGACAGGGGCTAGTATTCAATATATAGATAGCAGTTTTCCTTCCTATAAATGGATAGAAGGAAAGAAAGGAGCTAAAGGTGTAGGGAAGGTGGGATGGGTAGGGGAAGAACAAAAAGGGAAAAGAAAAAAATGTGAGAGAATGAAAAGATGAAAATAAAGTGTTTGTAGATGGGGAGGGGAGGAGGGGGTGAAGGGAGGGCAGAGGTAAGGGGAAAAAATGAGACTCAAGACTTGCCATGTAGAGGTACAAGATCCCAACAATGAATGTAACTGTACTGTATCCCTAAAATGTACCAATAAACTCAATAAAATAAAAAAAAGAAAAGTATATGAGTGATAAGTTAAAAATCACCTATGATCTTTCCTTCTATAAAAGAAGAAGGCAATCATAAATACTATAATGAACAACTAGAAGTTTTAAAATTACATAAAGTAGAGGAAATGGTAAATTCCTAGAAATACAACCTACTAACATTGAATAAAAAAGAATTAGCTTGAGCAAGATCAGTAACATATGATGAGACTGAAGTCACAATTAAAAACCTTTCAACAAAGAAAAGCCCAGAACCAGAGAGTTTCAGAGCTGAATTCTAGTAAATATTCAGAGAATTAACACTAGTTCTTAAAGTGAAGGGAGGGCAGAGGTAAGAGGAAAAAATGAGAATTAAGACTTGTCATGTAGAGGTACAAGATCCCAACAATGAATGTAACTGTATTGTATCCCTAAAATGTACCAATAAACTCAATTAAAGCTGAAAAAAAAAAAAGAAATGAGAAAAAAATCGCTATGATCTTATAATTTTAAAGATAAAAGCTATTAGGGGTCAGAACATATTTTTTGTTATAAAGGGGAATAAATATAGGTGTGTAAAACCCACGTTTATTCTTTAGAATATTTCTATTGACAAATTATTAATTTTATTTTTATTCTATTTAACAATGAGTGCTTAACAGGAAAAATATCACAAAAGTAAAATACTGCATTTTTAATATGGCTGAATAAAGGAAATTAAGTCTTAGATTTATATCTTTTTCAAAATTCCCTTTGCCATCTTCACCTTTCCCTTTTCACCTTATGCCCCAATTATAAAGTTTCTCTAAATGTCTTCTGTTGGAACACTGGAATAGTGTCACAATTTGATATATAAAAATATTTCTTCAACCAACCAGGTTGCTAGAGTTCAGAGTAAACAATAAAAAATACTTATGATATAGGTATTTTGTCACTGAAGCTTCTTTTACCTTTAATATGCTGATTAGCCTATGAATAAGTATGTCTCAAGTAGGAATAAATTATGTACCATTTTGCTGACAAGCCGAGTTCTGCATGATTTTAACCCAATTTCATAGAGTTTTTATGAAAAATAAGTGGGACAAAACTTATAAAACCCTTTAGTGAAGAGTTTTCCATCTATGTTCATACTGGACTAATTATGTTTGTTCATGTTGTTTTGCTTTGTAATTTGCATCTTTGTGTGGTTTTAGTATCTTGATCCTACACTGATAAAATTACTTTGAAAGTATTTCCCTCTATTTCTACCTTCTGCAAGACTTAAATTTTATATTCAAAATATATACAGAACACATATATGAGTCAAGAACAAAAAAAAATGAGTAGCCTAATTTAAAATTAAGCAAAAGTACCAATAAGCTAAAAAAGAACCGAACATAAAAAATGGCCAACAGGTATATGAAAAAATTCATTATCACTAATTATCCCATAAATAAAAATCAAAACCATAATGAGATATCCCCTCATACCTTTAAGATGGTTAATATAAAAATGACAAGAGGAAATTGTTGCCAAGGATGTACAGTAAAGGGAACTCTTGTACCACTATTGTGGAAATGTGTGTAGATGTTTCTAAAAAATAACCCTACCTTATGATCTAGCAATCTTAGTGCTAGGCAAAGGAAATGAAATAATTAAATTAAAGTAATATCAGCACTCTTGTTATCATTGCAACATTGTTCAAATAGCCAAAATATTAAAACAAGGTAAATGTCCACTGACCAATGTTGAAATTACAAAATTGTGACATGAATATTATTTAGCTTTAAGAAAACGAGGACCCTACTGTGTGCAACAACATTTATAAAATTAGAGGTCATTATATTAGGGGTGAAATAAATAAGTCACCCATGTGTAAATACCAAATAGTTTTCCTGGTGTGAATAATCTGCAACAATGCATAAGATTCTAATAAGATTACTGACATTTAGAAATGGGAAGAAAGGAGCTAAAGGTGTAGGGAAGGTGGGATGGGTAGGGGAAGAGTAAAAAGGGAAAGAAAAAATGTGAGAGAATGAAAAGATGAAAATAAAGTGTTTGTAGATGGGGAGGGGAGGAGGGGGTGAATACATTAGGGGTAACTAAGCCAGGCACAGAAAGAAAAATACTGTGTGATCTTCTAAGATCATTCTTTGTTTTATGTGGAATTTTTAAATAATGTTGAATACATATAAGCAGAGAATAGGACAGTAGATTCTAGAGGGAAGGTGTAAGTGGGGAGAGCATGGTCAGAAGTTACAAAGTAGCAGTTATGTAGAACAAACAAATCTAGAGATCTAATGCACAATCTGAGAACTACAGTTCATACTGTTTTATATTGACAGCTTTCTAAAAGTTATTTTAGGTATTCTCACCACAAAAATTAAGAATGGATATATTAAATTAATCACTATAGTAATTATTTCTCACTACTTATGAATATATAAACATTGTTTTGTACACTTTACTTTTAAACAATAAAACAATAGTAATAAGCCTAAAAGACACTCCAATAGCACCTGGCATACAGTGAACATTTAAAGGATTGAGTTGTTTTTATTTGCTCAAGTTGTTTTGAGTTCTTCTCCTGATACCCAAATATGCAAAAGATTAACTTTTAATGTAACCCCTTCTATGAAACCCTCCTGATTCTCAAAAATACTCATCCCCTTCCATCATCATTATATGATTTCTACTCCTGTTTGAAATCATTTCAAGTAGTAACATTGAACATAACCAAAATATCCATACACATTTCTACATTTTCTTGCGGACTCCCTACTGACCCTAGCTGAGAACCACTGAGAGGAGATCTGAGTGAGTACTCAAAAACAAACAAACAAACAAACAAAAATAAGTAAAATCATGTTCATTGGGCTTGGGGTGTAGCCCAGTGGTAGAATTCATGCTTAGCATGTGTATGGTGCTGTGCTCAATGCCAAATATAAAAATCCCCAAACCAAACCAAACAACAAACATGGATTTATTATTGTCCAAAATAGTCATAAGCATTCATAATGACGAATCATTGAGTTACCTTTCAACTATCCCTTTGTTACAGTAAAGTGGGACTAATAAATCTGCATTGGAATCCACCCAGATTTATGATTATTCTTTATGAGAAGTAAGGATCAAAGCACTCATGCTCTACATAATTCATATCCTCTTTCTAATGATATGTCTTTCTGACAGATGGTGAGAAATGGGAAGTACAGAATCCTTTCATAAATCATGTGTTAGGGACCAGACTAAATTGCCAAGTAGGGTGTGAAGCACAGCTACATGGAATATTTATGAAGCATGTTGTCATTTGGAGTGAGCATAGGTCCATTGAACTAATGTAACAAAATTGTATAGAAACTCAGACAGTAAATATAGGCTTCAAATATAACAGAGCTTGATGTGAATTCTGGATGTGTCACTTATTAGTTTTCTAGTTGTATGGATTTAAACTAACTTCTGCACCTGGAAAATAGTTTTAATAATACTAGACTCAACAGTGTGGTATTTAAGGTGTGTACTATGGAAAGGTGTATGTGGCACTTATCTTGGGTGCAAAATTTAGGAAACACCAAAAATTCAGTAATGAATACATGTACTATTTTTCATAATCTTTGAAAAACTCAGAAGTAAAACATAAATTCATCACAAATGAAATACTAATTTTAAAAATGAAGACAAAGTCCAATCCTGAACTTAGATGTCTTGGTCTCACTTATCTCTCCTTAAAATTGGCCTTGGTTTTTATTTTTATGAGAGTAAAGTTAGGCACTGAGTGTAGAACACTGTCTTTGGTTTAGCCTTTTTAAAAGCTAGTTATAAATTTTAAGTTTGAGAAAACTGCCTTTTGTCATAGTGAATCATTCAAATACAAAGAAACCTATCTTATTTTTTTTTCTTCCTATTTTTTCAGGGACAAGGGGAAAAATGAGAACCAAGACCTGTCATGTAAAAGTACAAGATCCCAATGATGATTGCAACTGTACTGTATACCTAAAATTTACCAATAAACTCAATGAGAAAAAAAATTAAAAGAAAACTTTTTAAAGACAAAGCCTAACACGGTGGATGTTATACTCTGTGTAATGCTCAAGTGAACATATACAAAACCTATTAGATGGAGCATAAGGTGGGGGAAAATCCCAGTTTGACACTTTTGCCCAGGTGCACACACTTTGCCACTTGTTGAACCAAGTGGGTAAATACAAAAAACACTTCCTGTATCCCTCACAGAAAGGTACTGAGACAAAGAGCTGGCTACTACCACACTACAGTGAAAATTTATAGTATGAAAGTATTGGATGGATTTTGAAACCCAGTGTTATGCTCATTTCTAATATTTCAGTGAATTTATGGCCAGTTTTTCAATGTAATTATTACTAGATAGGTCATGAACTTGGGATCTGTGTATTTAAATTTATTCTGTTTTGAAATATTTATTATGAACATTTCTCGTATACCATAATCTATTTAATCAAACCTTTTTTCCTTGGATTTTTGGGCTGTGTCTAATTTTTTTCACTAACAAAGCATATTATAGTAGCTACATCTTTAAACAATATCTCTGTTTACTTCTTTAGGATAGGGTCATACATACTGATGATTGCAATGATAAGAATGCGTGTTTTTGAGTTTTATGATAACATAGAATGCTTTCCAAAATGTTTGTATAAATTTATAGGCATTTCATCAGTGTAAAAAATTGTCCACATCTACTGTGTAATCCAGGGAATAGCAAGCACACAGCTGCATTTAAGTACATTTAGATGGGAAAATGGGCATTCAATTGTTTTCATCTTATTTATTGGATTTAGGATTTCTGTTTTTAGGCACTTGTAATTTTCAAATTGTCTATTTAAATATATAGCTATTTTTTATTTGGACTTACCTTTTAATCATTGTTACATTTTATTTCCATGTAATCTTTTATTTAATTATCAATTTTTGGTGCTAGATATGGAATTCAGTGTCTTACATGTTTTAGCACTGAGATGTAGCCCTAGTCCCTTTAATTTCTGTATGTCAAGAATAGAACCCATGTGTCCTCTTTAAAGAATAATTTACATACAAAAACTCACTCATTTTAGGTACAAATTTCGATCAGTTTTGGAAATGACTACTTATGTAGCCATCACAGCAATCCACTGTCTTCACCTTGAATAGTACAGTATTATACTATGCCTTAAATTCAGGTATTTCATTCTTCTAAATTTATTCTTTGCAAACTTACATTGCCTTTCCTAAGTCCTTTGCATTTTATAAAAACTAGAATCAGCTTGTCAATTTCTACAATAAAAAACATACTAGAAACTATTAAAATTGCATTAAGTCTATAGATCGATTTGGAGAATTGACATGTTAACAATATTTTCTTCCATTCCAAGAATAATAAATATTTCTCTATCCTCAACATTCCTTCAACATTATATTCAAAATACAGTATTGATTTTTTTATCTTTAATGTTTTAGTAATAAATCATTTCATACTGAATTTCTCTTGAAACATTTTTTATTTTACCTCATAAGTTGTGATGTCCTATGTTGTGATTATCATCTAGTTTTCAAATATGTTTTATTATAATTTCTTCCTTGATCCTGGAAATGTTTTATTAAAATTTCCACATATGTGAGAATATATTATGATTATTTTTATATCTTACAAGTTATCAGTAATAATAACAATTATTATATAGCAACATCAAACTTAATTTTACTATGGATAGAGTACATTTTCAGTATGGCACGAATCCTTAAAATTTGTAAAAATTTTCATGGGCTGGCATATGTTCAGTATTTTAGTAAAATGTGTGCTTGATGACAATTTAGGTTCTTCAATTGTAGAATGACATTTTTACAGCTGATAGTTTTAAATGAAAGCATAAACTATACTAAACTTTTCTGTTTGTTGTTTTCTCATTAATCTATGCTCAAAGTTATACTTTTAAATCACAGTTTAAGATGTATTTATCTATATTTTTTAATACTTTTCTGCCTTTATTTGGTACTTTCAAGCCATTTGGAATTTATTTATGTACAAAATGTAGGTCTGCATTTTCACTGTTTAATTTTTGTATACCTAAATGAAATAACACTGTAATCATGAATAGAATAATTGGTATGCCTATATCTAACTGATTTGTCATGCCGCCTTTAATGCTTAATATGCTTTGTCATACAGCCTTTAATGCTTAAATATGATCTAGTATGTCTCTGGCTATGTATTCTGATCAATTGCTAGCTCTTATGCCAATATAATACCATTGTGTTTATCTTTCTTTCACTGTTTAGCACCTGGTAGAAAAAATATTATTTTGTTATTGCCATTTTTTAGGCTATTGTAATTATTTCTTTTCGTTTACTTCTTTAGAAACAGAATAACTGTCAAGTTAAAAAGTCATACTGAGGTAGATATATAAGTTAATTAAATCCTTCATTTATGATCTCATTTATTTGAATCTCCTTTTTTTTCTTAGCCTAATTAAAGGCTTTTTGAATTTGTTTAATTTTTAAATTTGTAAAACTACTGTTAGTGGTGATGTTTTTCTATTGTTTTCATATTTGCTAATTGGTTTATTTCTGTTCTGATTATTTCCTGCCTTTGGATATTTTTTTTTATCATTTACTACTTGCTTATAATGTAATATTAGATTCTTTTATTCAAATTTTTTTCTGTTTCAATGTAGGTTTTTATCTCTACAAACTTTCCTCTTAAAATTGATTACACTATATTCCACAGGTTTTAATATTTTGTGTTTTCAATTGTATTTATCTCAAGGTATTTTTAAAATGCTCTATTTCTTTTTGACCCATTGATTTTTCAGGAACACTGCTTAATTTTCACATATGTATGAAATTTTCAGGTTTTCCTCTTATTACTAATATCTAGTTTTACAACAGTGAAGTTAGGCAAGATACTTGAAGCAGTAAATATGATCAAAGTATCTCATTTGCAGGTATGAAAAGGTCACAGAGATCACATTATATTATCCAACTAATATATGCTAATTATTACAAAAAAGAAGTCCAATGATATATACCCGATGTAATTTTTGTCTTCTTAAGTTTGTTAAGCCTTATGTTACGATCTCATGTATGTTCTATCCTGGAGAATGTTACATGTGCAGTTGATAATAATGTGTATTCCCCTATGAGGGGATATATTTTTCTGCATATATCTGTCAGATAAATTTGGCTTAAAGTATGATTCAAGTCCTATGGTCAATACCAGAAAATTGATTTTCTATCTGAGAGATTTATTTGTGGTTGAAAATGTGGAATTAATGTACCTGGACACTTATAGCATACACAAAAATCATCTCAAAATGGATTAAACACCTAAATCTGAGACTTAAAACTATAAAAGCCCTAAAAGAAAACAGGAAGACTTTTTTTGCATTGATCTTTGTAAGGTGTTTGCTTTTTGGTTTTTTCTGGGGGGTGGGGCAGGACATCAAAGTCACAGGGAGCAAAACCAAAATAAGTAAAACTGAAAAGTACAAGAAAGAAAACAACAAAATGAGAAACCATCCTACAGATTAGGAAAAAATATTTGTGTACCATATTTGACAGGGGCTAGTATTCAATATATAGATAGCAGTTTTCCTTCCTATAAATGGATAGAAGGAAAGAAAGGAGCTAAAGGTGTAGGGAAGGTGGGATGGGTAGGGGAAGAACAAAAAGGGAAAAGAAAAAAATGTGAGAGAATGAAAAGATGAAAATAAAGTGTTTGTAGATGGGGAGGGGAGGAGGGGGTGAAGGGAGGGCAGAGGTAAGGGGAAAAAATGAGACTCAAGACTTGCCATGTAGAGGTACAAGATCCCAACAATGAATGTAACTGTACTGTATCCCTAAAATGTACCAATAAACTCAATAAAATAAAAAAAAGAAAAGTATATGAGTGATAAGTTAAAAATCACCTATGATCTTTCCTTCTATAAAAGAAGAAGGCAATCATAAATACTATAATGAACAACTAGAAGTTTTAAAATTACATAAAGTAGAGGAAATGGTAAATTCCTAGAAATACAACCTACTAACATTGAATAAAAAAGAATTAGCTTGAGCAAGATCAGTAACATATGATGAGACTGAAGTCACAATTAAAAACCTTTCAACAAAGAAAAGCCCAGAACCAGAGAGTTTCAGAGCTGAATTCTAGTAAATATTCAGAGAATTAACACTAGTTCTTAAAGTGAAGGGAGGGCAGAGGTAAGAGGAAAAAATGAGAATTAAGACTTGTCATGTAGAGGTACAAGATCCCAACAATGAATGTAACTGTATTGTATCCCTAAAATGTACCAATAAACTCAATTAAAGCTGAAAAAAAAAAAAGAAATGAGAAAAAAATCGCTATGATCTTATAATTTTAAAGATAAAAGCTATTAGGGGTCAGAACATATTTTTTGTTATAAAGGGGAATAAATATAGGTGTGTAAAACCCACGTTTATTCTTTAGAATATTTCTATTGACAAATTATTAATTTTATTTTTATTCTATTTAACAATGAGTGCTTAACAGGAAAAATATCACAAAAGTAAAATACTGCATTTTTAATATGGCTGAATAAAGGAAATTAAGTCTTAGATTTATATCTTTTTCAAAATTCCCTTTGCCATCTTCACCTTTCCCTTTTCACCTTATGCCCCAATTATAAAGTTTCTCTAAATGTCTTCTGTTGGAACACTGGAATAGTGTCACAATTTGATATATAAAAATATTTCTTCAACCAACCAGGTTGCTAGAGTTCAGAGTAAACAATAAAAAATACTTATGATATAGGTATTTTGTCACTGAAGCTTCTTTTACCTTTAATATGCTGATTAGCCTATGAATAAGTATGTCTCAAGTAGGAATAAATTATGTACCATTTTGCTGACAAGCCGAGTTCTGCATGATTTTAACCCAATTTCATAGAGTTTTTATGAAAAATAAGTGGGACAAAACTTATAAAACCCTTTAGTGAAGAGTTTTCCATCTATGTTCATACTGGACTAATTATGTTTGTTCATGTTGTTTTGCTTTGTAATTTGCATCTTTGTGTGGTTTTAGTATCTTGATCCTACACTGATAAAATTACTTTGAAAGTATTTCCCTCTATTTCTACCTTCTGCAAGACTTAAATTTTATATTCAAAATATATACAGAACACATATATGAGTCAAGAACAAAAAAAAATGAGTAGCCTAATTTAAAATTAAGCAAAAGTACCAATAAGCTAAAAAAGAACCGAACATAAAAAATGGCCAACAGGTATATGAAAAAATTCATTATCACTAATTATCCCATAAATAAAAATCAAAACCATAATGAGATATCCCCTCATACCTTTAAGATGGTTAATATAAAAATGACAAGAGGAAATTGTTGCCAAGGATGTACAGTAAAGGGAACTCTTGTACCACTATTGTGGAAATGTGTGTAGATGTTTCTAAAAAATAACCCTACCTTATGATCTAGCAATCTTAGTGCTAGGCAAAGGAAATGAAATAATTAAATTAAAGTAATATCAGCACTCTTGTTATCATTGCAACATTGTTCAAATAGCCAAAATATTAAAACAAGGTAAATGTCCACTGACCAATGTTGAAATTACAAAATTGTGACATGAATATTATTTAGCTTTAAGAAAACGAGGACCCTACTGTGTGCAACAACATTTATAAAATTAGAGGTCATTATATTAGGGGTGAAATAAATAAGTCACCCATGTGTAAATACCAAATAGTTTTCCTGGTGTGAATAATCTGCAACAATGCATAAGATTCTAATAAGATTACTGACATTTAGAAATGGGAAGAAAGGAGCTAAAGGTGTAGGGAAGGTGGGATGGGTAGGGGAAGAGTAAAAAGGGAAAGAAAAAATGTGAGAGAATGAAAAGATGAAAATAAAGTGTTTGTAGATGGGGAGGGGAGGAGGGGGTGAATACATTAGGGGTAACTAAGCCAGGCACAGAAAGAAAAATACTGTGTGATCTTCTAAGATCATTCTTTGTTTTATGTGGAATTTTTAAATAATGTTGAATACATATAAGCAGAGAATAGGACAGTAGATTCTAGAGGGAAGGTGTAAGTGGGGAGAGCATGGTCAGAAGTTACAAAGTAGCAGTTATGTAGAACAAACAAATCTAGAGATCTAATGCACAATCTGAGAACTACAGTTCATACTGTTTTATATTGACAGCTTTCTAAAAGTTATTTTAGGTATTCTCACCACAAAAATTAAGAATGGATATATTAAATTAATCACTATAGTAATTATTTCTCACTACTTATGAATATATAAACATTGTTTTGTACACTTTACTTTTAAACAATAAAACAATAGTAATAAGCCTAAAAGACACTCCAATAGCACCTGGCATACAGTGAACATTTAAAGGATTGAGTTGTTTTTATTTGCTCAAGTTGTTTTGAGTTCTTCTCCTGATACCCAAATATGCAAAAGATTAACTTTTAATGTAACCCCTTCTATGAAACCCTCCTGATTCTCAAAAATACTCATCCCCTTCCATCATCATTATATGATTTCTACTCCTGTTTGAAATCATTTCAAGTAGTAACATTGAACATAACCAAAATATCCATACACATTTCTACATTTTCTTGCGGACTCCCTACTGACCCTAGCTGAGAACCACTGAGAGGAGATCTGAGTGAGTACTCAAAAACAAACAAACAAACAAACAAAAATAAGTAAAATCATGTTCATTGGGCTTGGGGTGTAGCCCAGTGGTAGAATTCATGCTTAGCATGTGTATGGTGCTGTGCTCAATGCCAAATATAAAAATCCCCAAACCAAACCAAACAACAAACATGGATTTATTATTGTCCAAAATAGTCATAAGCATTCATAATGACGAATCATTGAGTTACCTTTCAACTATCCCTTTGTTACAGTAAAGTGGGACTAATAAATCTGCATTGGAATCCACCCAGATTTATGATTATTCTTTATGAGAAGTAAGGATCAAAGCACTCATGCTCTACATAATTCATATCCTCTTTCTAATGATATGTCTTTCTGACAGATGGTGAGAAATGGGAAGTACAGAATCCTTTCATAAATCATGTGTTAGGGACCAGACTAAATTGCCAAGTAGGGTGTGAAGCACAGCTACATGGAATATTTATGAAGCATGTTGTCATTTGGAGTGAGCATAGGTCCATTGAACTAATGTAACAAAATTGTATAGAAACTCAGACAGTAAATATAGGCTTCAAATATAACAGAGCTTGATGTGAATTCTGGATGTGTCACTTATTAGTTTTCTAGTTGTATGGATTTAAACTAACTTCTGCACCTGGAAAATAGTTTTAATAATACTAGACTCAACAGTGTGGTATTTAAGGTGTGTACTATGGAAAGGTGTATGTGGCACTTATCTTGGGTGCAAAATTTAGGAAACACCAAAAATTCAGTAATGAATACATGTACTATTTTTCATAATCTTTGAAAAACTCAGAAGTAAAACATAAATTCATCACAAATGAAATACTAATTTTAAAAATGAAGACAAAGTCCAATCCTGAACTTAGATGTCTTGGTCTCACTTATCTCTCCTTAAAATTGGCCTTGGTTTTTATTTTTATGAGAGTAAAGTTAGGCACTGAGTGTAGAACACTGTCTTTGGTTTAGCCTTTTTAAAAGCTAGTTATAAATTTTAAGTTTGAGAAAACTGCCTTTTGTCATAGTGAATCATTCAAATACAAAGAAACCTATCTTATTTTTTTTTCTTCCTATTTTTTTTTATTGAGTTTATTGGTACATTTTAGGGATACAGTGCAGTTACATTCATTGTTGGGATCTTGTACCTCTACATGACAGGTCTTGGTTCCCATTTTTCCCATTTTCCCTGCCCTCCCTTCACCCCACTTCTCCCCTTTGTTTTTGAGTTTTATGATAACATAGAATGCTTTCCAAAATGTTTGTATAAATTTATAGGCATTTCATCAGTGTAAAAAATTGTCCACATCTACTGTGTAATCCAGGGAATAGCAAGCACACAGCTGCATTTAAGTACATTTAGATGGGAAAATGGGCATTCAATTGTTTTCATCTTATTTATTGGATTTAGGATTTCTGTTTTTAGGCACTTGTAATTTTCAAATTGTCTATTTAAATATATAGCTATTTTTTATTTGGACTTACCTTTTAATCATTGTTACATTTTATTTCCATGTAATCTTTTATTTAATTATCAATTTTTGGTGCTAGATATGGAATTCAGTGTCTTACATGTTTTAGCACTGAGATGTAGCCCTAGTCCCTTTAATTTCTGTATGTCAAGAATAGAACCCATGTGTCCTCTTTAAAGAATAATTTACATACAAAAACTCACTCATTTTAGGTACAAATTTCGATCAGTTTTGGAAATGACTACTTATGTAGCCATCACAGCAATCCACTGTCTTCACCTTGAATAGTACAGTATTATACTATGCCTTAAATTCAGGTATTTCATTCTTCTAAATTTATTCTTTGCAAACTTACATTGCCTTTCCTAAGTCCTTTGCATTTTATAAAAACTAGAATCAGCTTGTCAATTTCTACAATAAAAAACATACTAGAAACTATTAAAATTGCATTAAGTCTATAGATCGATTTGGAGAATTGACATGTTAACAATATTTTCTTCCATTCCAAGAATAATAAATATTTCTCTATCCTCAACATTCCTTCAACATTATATTCAAAATACAGTATTGATTTTTTTATCTTTAATGTTTTAGTAATAAATCATTTCATACTGAATTTCTCTTGAAACATTTTTTATTTTACCTCATAAGTTGTGATGTCCTATGTTGTGATTATCATCTAGTTTTCAAATATGTTTTATTATAATTTCTTCCTTGATCCTGGAAATGTTTTATTAAAATTTCCACATATGTGAGAATATATTATGATTATTTTTATATCTTACAAGTTATCAGTAATAATAACAATTATTATATAGCAACATCAAACTTAATTTTACTATGGATAGAGTACATTTTCAGTATGGCACGAATCCTTAAAATTTGTAAAAATTTTCATGGGCTGGCATATGTTCAGTATTTTAGTAAAATGTGTGCTTGATGACAATTTAGGTTCTTCAATTGTAGAATGACATTTTTACAGCTGATAGTTTTAAATGAAAGCATAAACTATACTAAACTTTTCTGTTTGTTGTTTTCTCATTAATCTATGCTCAAAGTTATACTTTTAAATCACAGTTTAAGATGTATTTATCTATATTTTTTAATACTTTTCTGCCTTTATTTGGTACTTTCAAGCCATTTGGAATTTATTTATGTACAAAATGTAGGTCTGCATTTTCACTGTTTAATTTTTGTATACCTAAATGAAATAACACTGTAATCATGAATAGAATAATTGGTATGCCTATATCTAACTGATTTGTCATGCCGCCTTTAATGCTTAATATGCTTTGTCATACAGCCTTTAATGCTTAAATATGATCTAGTATGTCTCTGGCTATGTATTCTGATCAATTGCTAGCTCTTATGCCAATATAATACCATTGTGTTTATCTTTCTTTCACTGTTTAGCACCTGGTAGAAAAAATATTATTTTGTTATTGCCATTTTTTAGGCTATTGTAATTATTTCTTTTCGTTTACTTCTTTAGAAACAGAATAACTGTCAAGTTAAAAAGTCATACTGAGGTAGATATATAAGTTAATTAAATCCTTCATTTATGATCTCATTTATTTGAATCTCCTTTTTTTTCTTAGCCTAATTAAAGGCTTTTTGAATTTGTTTAATTTTTAAATTTGTAAAACTACTGTTAGTGGTGATGTTTTTCTATTGTTTTCATATTTGCTAATTGGTTTATTTCTGTTCTGATTATTTCCTGCCTTTGGATATTTTTTTTTATCATTTACTACTTGCTTATAATGTAATATTAGATTCTTTTATTCAAATTTTTTTCTGTTTCAATGTAGGTTTTTATCTCTACAAACTTTCCTCTTAAAATTGATTACACTATATTCCACAGGTTTTAATATTTTGTGTTTTCAATTGTATTTATCTCAAGGTATTTTTAAAATGCTCTATTTCTTTTTGACCCATTGATTTTTCAGGAACACTGCTTAATTTTCACATATGTATGAAATTTTCAGGTTTTCCTCTTATTACTAATATCTAGTTTTACAACAGTGAAGTTAGGCAAGATACTTGAAGCAGTAAATATGATCAAAGTATCTCATTTGCAGGTATGAAAAGGTCACAGAGATCACATTATATTATCCAACTAATATATGCTAATTATTACAAAAAAGAAGTCCAATGATATATACCCGATGTAATTTTTGTCTTCTTAAGTTTGTTAAGCCTTATGTTACGATCTCATGTATGTTCTATCCTGGAGAATGTTACATGTGCAGTTGATAATAATGTGTATTCCCCTATGAGGGGATATATTTTTCTGCATATATCTGTCAGATAAATTTGGCTTAAAGTATGATTCAAGTCCTATGGTCAATACCAGAAAATTGATTTTCTATCTGAGAGATTTATTTGTGGTTGAAAATGTGGAATTAATGTACCTGGACACTTATAGCATACACAAAAATCATCTCAAAATGGATTAAACACCTAAATCTGAGACTTAAAACTATAAAAGCCCTAAAAGAAAACAGGAAGACTTTTTTTGCATTGATCTTTGTAAGGTGTTTGCTTTTTGGTTTTTTCTGGGGGGTGGGGCAGGACATCAAAGTCACAGGGAGCAAAACCAAAATAAGTAAAACTGAAAAGTACAAGAAAGAAAACAACAAAATGAGAAACCATCCTACAGATTAGGAAAAAATATTTGTGTACCATATTTGACAGGGGCTAGTATTCAATATATAGATAGCAGTTTTCCTTCCTATAAATGGATAGAAGGAAAGAAAGGAGCTAAAGGTGTAGGGAAGGTGGGATGGGTAGGGGAAGAACAAAAAGGGAAAAGAAAAAAATGTGAGAGAATGAAAAGATGAAAATAAAGTGTTTGTAGATGGGGAGGGGAGGAGGGGGTGAAGGGAGGGCAGAGGTAAGGGGAAAAAATGAGACTCAAGACTTGCCATGTAGAGGTACAAGATCCCAACAATGAATGTAACTGTACTGTATCCCTAAAATGTACCAATAAACTCAATAAAATAAAAAAAAGAAAAGTATATGAGTGATAAGTTAAAAATCACCTATGATCTTTCCTTCTATAAAAGAAGAAGGCAATCATAAATACTATAATGAACAACTAGAAGTTTTAAAATTACATAAAGTAGAGGAAATGGTAAATTCCTAGAAATACAACCTACTAACATTGAATAAAAAAGAATTAGCTTGAGCAAGATCAGTAACATATGATGAGACTGAAGTCACAATTAAAAACCTTTCAACAAAGAAAAGCCCAGAACCAGAGAGTTTCAGAGCTGAATTCTAGTAAATATTCAGAGAATTAACACTAGTTCTTAAAGTGAAGGGAGGGCAGAGGTAAGAGGAAAAAATGAGAATTAAGACTTGTCATGTAGAGGTACAAGATCCCAACAATGAATGTAACTGTATTGTATCCCTAAAATGTACCAATAAACTCAATTAAAGCTGAAAAAAAAAAAAGAAATGAGAAAAAAATCGCTATGATCTTATAATTTTAAAGATAAAAGCTATTAGGGGTCAGAACATATTTTTTGTTATAAAGGGGAATAAATATAGGTGTGTAAAACCCACGTTTATTCTTTAGAATATTTCTATTGACAAATTATTAATTTTATTTTTATTCTATTTAACAATGAGTGCTTAACAGGAAAAATATCACAAAAGTAAAATACTGCATTTTTAATATGGCTGAATAAAGGAAATTAAGTCTTAGATTTATATCTTTTTCAAAATTCCCTTTGCCATCTTCACCTTTCCCTTTTCACCTTATGCCCCAATTATAAAGTTTCTCTAAATGTCTTCTGTTGGAACACTGGAATAGTGTCACAATTTGATATATAAAAATATTTCTTCAACCAACCAGGTTGCTAGAGTTCAGAGTAAACAATAAAAAATACTTATGATATAGGTATTTTGTCACTGAAGCTTCTTTTACCTTTAATATGCTGATTAGCCTATGAATAAGTATGTCTCAAGTAGGAATAAATTATGTACCATTTTGCTGACAAGCCGAGTTCTGCATGATTTTAACCCAATTTCATAGAGTTTTTATGAAAAATAAGTGGGACAAAACTTATAAAACCCTTTAGTGAAGAGTTTTCCATCTATGTTCATACTGGACTAATTATGTTTGTTCATGTTGTTTTGCTTTGTAATTTGCATCTTTGTGTGGTTTTAGTATCTTGATCCTACACTGATAAAATTACTTTGAAAGTATTTCCCTCTATTTCTACCTTCTGCAAGACTTAAATTTTATATTCAAAATATATACAGAACACATATATGAGTCAAGAACAAAAAAAAATGAGTAGCCTAATTTAAAATTAAGCAAAAGTACCAATAAGCTAAAAAAGAACCGAACATAAAAAATGGCCAACAGGTATATGAAAAAATTCATTATCACTAATTATCCCATAAATAAAAATCAAAACCATAATGAGATATCCCCTCATACCTTTAAGATGGTTAATATAAAAATGACAAGAGGAAATTGTTGCCAAGGATGTACAGTAAAGGGAACTCTTGTACCACTATTGTGGAAATGTGTGTAGATGTTTCTAAAAAATAACCCTACCTTATGATCTAGCAATCTTAGTGCTAGGCAAAGGAAATGAAATAATTAAATTAAAGTAATATCAGCACTCTTGTTATCATTGCAACATTGTTCAAATAGCCAAAATATTAAAACAAGGTAAATGTCCACTGACCAATGTTGAAATTACAAAATTGTGACATGAATATTATTTAGCTTTAAGAAAACGAGGACCCTACTGTGTGCAACAACATTTATAAAATTAGAGGTCATTATATTAGGGGTGAAATAAATAAGTCACCCATGTGTAAATACCAAATAGTTTTCCTGGTGTGAATAATCTGCAACAATGCATAAGATTCTAATAAGATTACTGACATTTAGAAATGGGAAGAAAGGAGCTAAAGGTGTAGGGAAGGTGGGATGGGTAGGGGAAGAGTAAAAAGGGAAAGAAAAAATGTGAGAGAATGAAAAGATGAAAATAAAGTGTTTGTAGATGGGGAGGGGAGGAGGGGGTGAATACATTAGGGGTAACTAAGCCAGGCACAGAAAGAAAAATACTGTGTGATCTTCTAAGATCATTCTTTGTTTTATGTGGAATTTTTAAATAATGTTGAATACATATAAGCAGAGAATAGGACAGTAGATTCTAGAGGGAAGGTGTAAGTGGGGAGAGCATGGTCAGAAGTTACAAAGTAGCAGTTATGTAGAACAAACAAATCTAGAGATCTAATGCACAATCTGAGAACTACAGTTCATACTGTTTTATATTGACAGCTTTCTAAAAGTTATTTTAGGTATTCTCACCACAAAAATTAAGAATGGATATATTAAATTAATCACTATAGTAATTATTTCTCACTACTTATGAATATATAAACATTGTTTTGTACACTTTACTTTTAAACAATAAAACAATAGTAATAAGCCTAAAAGACACTCCAATAGCACCTGGCATACAGTGAACATTTAAAGGATTGAGTTGTTTTTATTTGCTCAAGTTGTTTTGAGTTCTTCTCCTGATACCCAAATATGCAAAAGATTAACTTTTAATGTAACCCCTTCTATGAAACCCTCCTGATTCTCAAAAATACTCATCCCCTTCCATCATCATTATATGATTTCTACTCCTGTTTGAAATCATTTCAAGTAGTAACATTGAACATAACCAAAATATCCATACACATTTCTACATTTTCTTGCGGACTCCCTACTGACCCTAGCTGAGAACCACTGAGAGGAGATCTGAGTGAGTACTCAAAAACAAACAAACAAACAAACAAAAATAAGTAAAATCATGTTCATTGGGCTTGGGGTGTAGCCCAGTGGTAGAATTCATGCTTAGCATGTGTATGGTGCTGTGCTCAATGCCAAATATAAAAATCCCCAAACCAAACCAAACAACAAACATGGATTTATTATTGTCCAAAATAGTCATAAGCATTCATAATGACGAATCATTGAGTTACCTTTCAACTATCCCTTTGTTACAGTAAAGTGGGACTAATAAATCTGCATTGGAATCCACCCAGATTTATGATTATTCTTTATGAGAAGTAAGGATCAAAGCACTCATGCTCTACATAATTCATATCCTCTTTCTAATGATATGTCTTTCTGACAGATGGTGAGAAATGGGAAGTACAGAATCCTTTCATAAATCATGTGTTAGGGACCAGACTAAATTGCCAAGTAGGGTGTGAAGCACAGCTACATGGAATATTTATGAAGCATGTTGTCATTTGGAGTGAGCATAGGTCCATTGAACTAATGTAACAAAATTGTATAGAAACTCAGACAGTAAATATAGGCTTCAAATATAACAGAGCTTGATGTGAATTCTGGATGTGTCACTTATTAGTTTTCTAGTTGTATGGATTTAAACTAACTTCTGCACCTGGAAAATAGTTTTAATAATACTAGACTCAACAGTGTGGTATTTAAGGTGTGTACTATGGAAAGGTGTATGTGGCACTTATCTTGGGTGCAAAATTTAGGAAACACCAAAAATTCAGTAATGAATACATGTACTATTTTTCATAATCTTTGAAAAACTCAGAAGTAAAACATAAATTCATCACAAATGAAATACTAATTTTAAAAATGAAGACAAAGTCCAATCCTGAACTTAGATGTCTTGGTCTCACTTATCTCTCCTTAAAATTGGCCTTGGTTTTTATTTTTATGAGAGTAAAGTTAGGCACTGAGTGTAGAACACTGTCTTTGGTTTAGCCTTTTTAAAAGCTAGTTATAAATTTTAAGTTTGAGAAAACTGCCTTTTGTCATAGTGAATCATTCAAATACAAAGAAACCTATCTTATTTTTTTTTCTTCCTATTTTTTTTTATTGAGTTTATTGGTACATTTTAGGGATACAGTGCAGTTACATTCATTGTTGGGATCTTGTACCTCTACATGACAGGTCTTGGTTCCCATTTTTCCCATTTTCCCTGCCCTCCCTTCACCCCACTTCTCCCCTCCCATTTACAAACACTTTATTTCCATCTTTTCATTTTCTTACATTTTTTTCTTTTCCCTTATTACCCTTCCCCTACCCATCCCACCTTCCCTACACCTTTAGCCCTTTTCTTCCCATTGCACAATGTCAGTTATCTCATTAGGATCTTATGTACTATTACAGCTTATTCACACCAGAGAAACTATGCAGTATTTACACATGTGTGACTTATTTATTTCACTTAGGAGTAAATCCTCAATATGTATCCATTTTCCTATGAATGAATCTAATTTCTCATTCTTTATGGCTGAGTAATATACCATTTTATAGAAAAGCCACATCTTCTTTATCCAGTTTCCAACTGATGGGCAAATGGGCCGTTTCCAAGTTTTAGCTATTACAAACTGTGCTGCTATAAACATGGGTGTTCATATATCACTGTGGTATGGTTCTTTTAATTCTTTTGGAAAGATACCCAGCAGAGGGATGGCTGGGTCAAATGGAACCTCTAGTCCCAGCTCTTTGAGGTAGCTCCATATGGATTTCCATAGTGGTTGCACCAGTCTGCACTCCCACCAACAATATGTTCTTCAAACAATATGTTTTTCAAACATATAGTCAATTGTTTCAACATTATTGAAATGAAATTTCCATATTACCATATACTAAATTATTGGATATATATGGTTTTGTTTTAAAGCTGTGTTAGGTTTTATTGATATACTTTTCTATTTGTACACCATATCAGTACAATATTATTCAATTATGATAGTATTATAATATGTAAGTTTAGCCTATGAGAGTCAGAGAAGTTTTCATAAGGGAAGGAACTCTTGACCAAGCATGAAAAGATGCATAGACATTCGTCAGGCAGTGAAAAGGAAACAAGTTATTCCAGTTAGATAAAACATGCCATACAAATAGGTATGAAGTTGTATGCCATATTTAAAGTCCCCACACTGTTCACTGTCACTAGAGTATAGTTCTTAGAGTCTAGGGTAGGATTTGAGGCCATACAAGAAGATAGGGCCTGGATCACAAGTGGATTTAATTATTCTAGTAAATATTTTGGAATTATTCTGCAGTCAGAAAACAGCCATTATAAGCTTTTGAGCAGAGATAAATCAGCTGTCCTTGACAGAAGTGTGAGGATGGTGTAAAGGAGAAAGAAGTTCAGAGAAAGAAGAGAACTTTCAGGGGGCACTAGTCAGGAAAATCTGTATAAGAGAATAATTAAGCTGTAATAGAATGGTAGGATGTGGTCAAAGAGGACACCCTGGTTGGTTCAGGAAGAGAAAATTGTTATATGTTTATATAATTAGTTTGTATTATTTCAATCTTTTATTCTTTTAAAAATAAGGTGACTATTAGATAAATCCAAAATGTACTATATATAGGTACCTTACTATTTAACTTAATTGAAACCAAAATATATGTTGCTTCAATAGTAATCAAGTTTTAAAATAACAAGCAAGATTTTCCATTTAACAAAAGAGCAATCTTGAGGAAACTTTGAAACAAATAAGGGTCGCCATGACTCCAGTTTAATGGGAAGCTTAGAAACTCAAAATGAAGGAAAGAACAAGTAAAGGTGCTAAAATAAGTTATTTTGGCAAGCAGGAAACACAAAAGCTGGAGAATTAATGTTTCTGACTTAAATACTTCTGACTTCTAGTGTAGAGCAATAAAGTGTTAACGGGACATTATTAAGTCTTGATACATAGTTTTTATATATCTATGATTAATCTAGGGTAGATAGGGCCAAAGTTGTTTGTTACATGACTTAAATAACCTGTTAATACAAATCAGAAAAATAAAGTAAAAGTTTAAAAGTGTCATGGATGTCTATGTTTTTTCCCAATTGCTCTATGGGAAACTGCTTGGCTAACCTAATAATATTCATTTTAACTAATTTGTTATATTGAAAACTAATTTAAAAAAATAAATACTAGTAAGCATATATTATGGATTATACCAGTTTCTTCTTAATCTGGCCATGTCTTAGAAAATCCATACTGCCACGCCTGACATTCTAGCTTGATGATTGTGAATCATCACTATGTAGTGACCACTTCCTGAAATAAAGACAGTGTTCAGTAGGGAGAAATTCAACTCCTCTATAGAATCTGTTCAGCAACCTCGTCCCTTGAGTCATGGCAGGATGTCACACCTTTCGTACCATAATCTTTTCATGAGTAAACTACTATTCTGAGCAACTCTTAAAATGGTTTGGTTTTATATGTTTGAAATATTTTAAAGATTTTAGAAAGAATAAAAGATAGGAAAGAGGTCTAGTGGTTAACTGTCTTAAAATTGATGGATTGCAAATAGCAAATAACTTATGCAGAAATTAGAGTTTTTAAGCAAAAAGATCAGTGTTGGTAATATTATCCATTAAAAGTGTTCTTTTGAAGGCTGGAGATATAGCTTCATGGTGGAGTACTTGCCTAGCATATGCAAGGCCCTGGTTACATTCCCAGGACTGGGAAGCAAAGTGGGTGGCAGATTGAGATGTTCAAAATTTATGGAAATAGATAATAGTGATAGTTGTACAACACTAAATGCATTCATTTGCACTGAGATAAATATACACTTACAGTGATTAAAGTGGCAAATTTTGTTATGCGTATTTTATAACAATTCAATAATTTAAGTCCCAATAAGAAATAAAAGAGGAAATAGAGAGGTGCAATCAGACTCTCCTAAAAGGAATTCGATTTTCTAATAAAGGAATAATCATTCTATGCACTAACACCTTTATTAAATTTCACCTTTTCCTTTTTTGGCAGCATAGAACTTAGATAGGGTGAAGATGTTCCTTCTCCATCCTCAGTGCAGGAAGATACCAAAATTTTAAACTGAACTGAGAACAGCCTGTGAGTCAGGAATAAGATAAGTCTTAGCAGAAAGTAACTATAGTAAAGAGAATTATTAAGAGGTTTCAGAGCCTAAAGTGACTGGCTTTATGACAAGTTCTGATGCCCCACAGCTTCAGTGAGAGCTGACAGAATAGGCAGGCAGCAAAAAATACTCATGCCCAGGCCAAGACCGAAAGTAAGTTTTTAAAGCCAGGATGGTTCAAAGTGAGTTGTCATTATATTAGAGAGATTTGATGATATGATTAAGTGAATCTAGATTGAGAACTCTAATTTATTGTGTGATGTGCTTTGTTTACTTCAGGGCTTTTGCCTTATGATTTTTCTTTTCATAGATTCATGCCATCTAGCCATCAAATTTTAGTGGCTATTTTTAATAGAGAATATGTCAGGGCGGTAAGGAGGCTCTTTGCCTCCCTATGGCTCCCATTTGGTAACAGCTCCCCGTAGGAAACCTCAAGCTACTGTCTACAAGATTAACTACCACAGGTTGAAGTTATTTCATATCCATTTTTATATAACAAGTACTTCCCCAGTTGGTGGATTAGCTTTTGTTGCTAGGATAAAAGATTGATTCTTGGATGTCATCCAAAAAAAACAGTGACTTATTTTGTTGACTTACTTTACTGAGCCAGATTTTATTTCTATTAGGGTGTCTTTTAAAATCATTTACCCTTATAAAATTTCTAATTTGTTTTCCTGAGTGAACAATATATATAACAAAATACGTATCTTGTTTACAAATTATTGGGGTTTGTCAAAGACAACCCGTATAATCACCACTTCAATTAAAATTGGTAGATTTCTTTTGTTCCCCATCTCCAACATTTTCCCCAGTCCTGCCCTAGGCAAGTGACATTTTCTTATTTAAAAAAATAAATTATAGATTAATTTTATATATTCTAGAACATCATGTAAATGAAATGTAAAATACACTCCTTGGCTTTAGGTTTGTTTTGCTCAGCCAAAATTCCATGAACTTGACCATGATTTTGTTTGCATCAGCAGCTTTTCTTTGTTACTGTGTCAGTACAACACAGAATTTATCAGCACAACAGCTTATGGGCATTTGGGTTCTCAAGAACATCGTGGCAGAAGGGTGTGACAGAAAAAAGATGCTTATTCCATGGTGGGTAGGAAACAGAGCAGGGTAACAGCGCCAGGGAAAGGGCTTGGAACCATATATATGGTACCCAATGTTACACCTCTGTGACCCACCCAGACACTCACAGAAATGTGATTTACTAATCCCCTGGGATTTTAATCCACCCATGTTAACATATCATGATTAACAGTCACAATAATTGTGAAGTGGTATCTAATTGTGGTTTTAATTTTCATTTCTTTGATGACTAATGATGTTGAACATCTTACGTACCTATAGACAGTCTTGTGTTTTATTTTGTAAAAGTCTTTTGAAATCCAATAACATTCCTTTTTCAGGTATATGTGTTATAAATATTTCTCTTACCAAATAATTTGTATTTTAATTTGCTTAATAGTGTCTCTCTCTCTTTTTTTTTTTTTTTTTTTTTTTTTGTACTAGGGATTGAACTTGGGTCCTTGTGCTTGCAAGGCAGGTGGTGGAACCACTGAGCTAAATCCCCAGCCCATGCTTAATAGTGTCTTTTGTAGAGTACAAAGTTTTACTTTTGATGAAATTGAATTAGCATTTTTATGTGGTACTAAGTATTTAACTGAGGAGTACTCTACCCTTGAGGTACACCCTCAATTCTTTGCATGTTTCATTTTAAGAAGGGTCTCCCTAAGTAGCCCAGGCTAGCCTCAAGCTTGCCTTCCTCCCACCACACCATCCCAGAGAGCTTAGCTTACAGGTGTGTGCCCTACACCTGTTTCAGTTCTCAACATCTTTTCATGATGCAAATTGTTTGATTCTAAGAAATCATTAAGTGAAGAAGTATTATCAAATGATATTAGTAATATAGTTTTTGTTATTGTCATGTTTAAATATATCATGAGCATGGACTTGGGAGTTACTCAGAACTAAGTTCTTCTGTCACTGCCACTAACTCTATGACCCTGGGTAAGTAACCTAACATCTCTGTTTCTCAGTTTTCTGATACATAAAATGGGGATAATTCTATTATCTACCTTCCAGGTGTGTTGTAAGTAACAAACTAAATAATATATCTAAAAATACTTGATGCATCTCTTGGAACATGAATGGTAGTTGTTCTTGCTTGCAAATATATGCGATTTTGATTGTGTCATCTTTTTAAACTCCCTCTCTCTTTTCCTTTTTCAACTTAGGCATGCAGTCAAGAACATTTCTCTACACACATTAAATGACCAACTCAATAAGAGAATTGTAACTAAAGATTGCTCTAACACATTTTGTATTTTAGTGTAGTCAAGATTGCATTCCCTTGAAAACAAGGGAGAACACATTCCTATAGAGCAGAATCCCACATGGCTATTGACCACCTCAGTCAGCAGCTACACAACTCTGAGAACTTACTTCTTTAGCCCCGCATTGTAAAACTTATAAGAGACCATCCAGCTTCCATTATTCAGACATAGTTTTCTGTATTTGATTTTGAGTCTTCTTCTAATATACACAAGGTCTAGGTATTTTAATTCCTTCTGAATTTCTGAAAGGTATTGCTTTTTTGACCTTGTCATAATTAACAATAGATATTTCTTGCTAATGCTGTTACCTACAACTCCACATAATTCTTCTGACAGGCTGACTAATAAAGTTTGACCACCCTCTCAAATATCTGGCAAGGCTTTGGGCTTTGACACTGAAAAAAATATTTGAAGCTTTCTTAACAGTCTTAGCTACTGCCTATGAATAATAAATACAGGGATGCTGAATATGGAATTTGGTTTTCAGCATGTGTTCAGCCTACAAAGCTACCTTGAAACTATAATGGATTATCTGACAGGGATTGGAATAAATTTCAATTCCTTTTCCTTGGATAAATACCTACTTAGGGCATTTCTATAAAATAATTTTTATAAAAACATTTTTTCAAAGAGGCCATTCAAGACATACCATTAAGCAAATAGTCTTTTCCAGGCCTTACCCTGATTACTCTGGAGACTGCCTTTTCCTAAGGCATATGTCAATTTTCCACCACACTTTTAGTAATAAAAATAATCACCACACGCACACACACACACACATGCACACACACACTCACACACTAAAAGAATGAAGAATGCACAGATTTCAAAAGAGTAAAAGAAACCTCACTAAAAACGTGTAATGAGAAATGAAGTTTTCTGGGGAATTAACCTCTTCAATGATGAACATACTGAAACACAGTAAAAAGAATGATAGAGGGGCTGGGGATTTAGTTCAGTGGCACCGGGCCTGCCTCGAAGGTCCCAAGTTTGATCTCCCAT
>NW_022900951.1:82008792-82020802 GCF_012274545.1 Fukomys damarensis
ACAAAAAAAAAAAAAAAAAAGTAGATTTGAGAGTGAAAGTAGAGCATTTAAATTCCCCTTTACAACTACTGGTAGCTGTGTGATATTGACAACTGCTCTGACCCATAATTTCCTCATTTGAAAAATTGGTGTAGAAATGTTTATGTTATACAAGCACTGAAGGTACTGAAATAAGCACATAATGTCTTTGTAAAACACAAATATTCTGTATTAGTAAGGAAATATCACAGAGTTGCTCATTTGTATCCTAGAGTCAAACAGGGAATTGCTTACAATTAGCACTTCCATTTTAATGAACAGGGAATTGCACTGTCTTGATTACCTATTGTAGGAAAGAAAAAAGATATGCTTCCCTTTGCCTTCTGAATGAATTGATAATAGGCCAATTCAGTAAGAGAAAAAATATACAAATTTACTATAGTGTGAAAAAGAAGAAATCACTGAATGGAGGAAAAAATCACAGGAGTGTGATTACATACTCAAGTTGATTCAGAATCCTGTATCCCTTTTCCACATAGGAGTAAGAAAATAGTGAATGTTAGGAAAACGGTAAATGTTTTTTAGGGGAAATCAATAGGCTTGGGGAACATAAAATGGCTTAGGACAATGGTGTCAGGGGCTGAAAATGATAATGAATTATCTGTAGAACTGAATAGAGGATGATGTGTTGCAAATCTGTTCAGATGTTTTGACAATTCATTTTTTCTTCTTTACATATAAGTTTAGTTAATGAAAACTCATGGAAGGGACTGGAGATACTTGTTTGTTCATTGGCATGTATGGACTTTAGGCAGACAAGGAGATATGAAGGTAGTCTCTTTCAGCCTCTCCTCCTCTTCTAATTTTGTAAAATGTGTAATACTAAAAGCCACACTTTGTGGTGACAGTCTCTGGGCTCCTTCAACTTTAACAAGGACCTATTGTCCCAGCTACTAGCGGTGTAGCCAGGAGACAGCCTTCAGTTTTAACCTACTCAAGATCCTAAGTCACCTGCACAGAGTTGCCAAATGTCTTTCCCATGAAGGTGTAGAGGAGAAAAATAATGTCTTCCTTACCCTCTGTACATCTTAGTTGGGATGGACTCCTGTAACAAAAGAAAAATTAACGTAAGAAAAACAAATTAAAGTATATTAGCATGTGTACCTCATGTATACATGATCAGTGACCTAAAGAAATGAGCATGTAAATCTTGGGTAGATTTCAAAGTGTTATTTTAGTCTCCAGGAGTGATACTGTTTTTCAGTGAAACAAAGGGGAAAAAAGATGTGAGGAAACGAATGCTTAATACAAGATATCAAGGAAAAGTATCTTAAAATAAAAGTACAGCTTATACAGATGTAAGTCAATATCTTTTAAATTGTTTAAGTCTCCTTTTCCATTGTTAAACAGATCATTCTTCTCTTCCTAGTACAGAGAGGGAGACACACTTATAAATGAATATTTCCTTTATGGAGTGTTTCTTTTAGTGAAAGATGACTTTTTAGAATTTCTGTTTCAGTTTCTCTGTCTTTACTTTCTCAATATACACAGGTCAGAATAACCCTCACATGAAAGGGACATAATTTGGGGTGATACAATCTGATTTTCTACAGTCAGATTTTGGGTAGCAATTTCTGAATCCCATCACATGTCCATAATAGTATCAATATGGGCAATGATATGAAAGATCAGTGTAGAAGCAGGGAAGCCTTTAGGAGGCTGTTGTAGTTATCCAAGAGACAGATGATGGAGGCTTAGCTTAATGACAGGTGAGATAGAGAGAAACAGGTATACTAAAGCTATGCTTTGGATATAGATTCAAAAGACTCGGGGATGAAAGGGAAAATAGGGCAAATAATGCCATATTTTGGGGATGTATATGGTGAAGTTTTATATTTTAGACATTATTTTGAGATACTTTGTAGATATTTAGTAGAAAATTAGGTATGAGTTTGGAACTCAGGAAAAATAAGAACAGGTAGAATTTGGAGAATTTAAAACAGGAAATATAGTCATAGGAGTCTTGCATAAGAACATTAAACAAGATGAGATCACCTCCCTAGAATATGGAGCCTGGGCCTCAATGTTACTCAGGAATGGAGAACAATGTTTGTTGTACTCATTTCTATAAAGTCATATAAATGTAATATCCATCAAATATTAAATTAAAAAAAAAACATTTGGAAAAGCCTCATTAAAATGGAGGAATTTTTGTCCTGTGATTGTATTCTTTAAGTCAACAGTTGCAAAGTTCCAACCATGTGGTAAGTGATTTATGTGCATTATATCATTTAGTCTTCAAAATACATTGAGATGCAATTTGGTCCAGATTATACAGTAAGTAATTGATGCAAGTAGTTTTGTTTCCTGTTAGCCTCTACATGCAGTGCACCATACTAGCAGCAATAATGGTAGTAATTAACGATTGTTGTTATGATTTGGGAATGGTTTCAGCAGTTTTTCCCAAAAATTCTTGTTTTGGAAACTTGGTATCCAATGAAGCAATGCTGGGATGTGGTGAAACCTTAAAGTAGGGGAACCTGGTAGAAAGTGATTAGGTGACTGGGGGTTCTGCCCTAGAAAAAGATTAAGGTAGTTTGTGTAGAACCCCACTAAATTTGCATGAGAATAGGTTATTATAAAAGGAGGCTGGCCCATGCCCATGTTCTGGTTTCCTGTGTCACCCTCATACATAAACTACCACCATGATGTAGTATATCATGATGTGATGGAGCCACGGGGATCCTCACTTGAAGGCAAGGTGATGGAGCTTTCAATCTTGAACTTTCAACAGCACAAAATTGTGAGCCAAATAAATTTCTTTCCTTTATGATGTACCCAGCCTCAGATATTATGTTGCAGGGATTGAAAATGGACTAATACAAGTAGCTAGTATGTCCAGATCTAGGACTGCTAGGAATGAAGTGCTTGTGATGACTTATCTCCTCTCATTCTCATAAAAACTTTGCTGATTTGCCCCATTTTATAAATGAGAAGGCCAAGAGTTTAGAAATGTGAAGTAACTTGGAAAAAGTCTTATAGTTAGTAAGTGGAATAGTTGTGTTTTAAGTATCCATTTGCCTTATGCAAGAGCTTTCATTTCCTGTGATCTTAGGAGGGAAAAAAATGTTTCTGTGAGAGGGAACATAAATCTCAAATGCCAAAAAAATCAAAAGTATAACATTAAAATGATGGATATTTCAAAATTTGACTTTAGTCAAAGTAAGAAGTTTAAGGTGATTGTTACAAGTCAGCAAGACAGGGCTGGAGATTCAGTTCAGTGGTTCCGCCACCTGCCTTGCAAGCACAAGGTCTGGAGTTCAATCCCCAGTACCACAAAACAAAACAAAGCAAAACAAAAACAAGACATTAGGAAAGCATCTGTTAGATTATTTTCTAAAGTTATTATTTTTAAGCTGGGTGCAATGGTGCAAGCCTACAATCCCAGGACTTTGGGAGGCTGAGACAGGAGGATCTCTGTGAGTTTGAGGCCAGTCTGGGTTACTGTCTTAGTTACTTTTCTCTCATTGTTGAGGCAAAATACCTAACACACAAAGTTAAAAGAGGAAAGGTTGATTTACCACACAGTTTGTACAGATTTCAGTCCATAATCAACTAGCTCCAAGTCAGAGTGGCACAAGGCAGAGGGGAATCGTGGAGGAAGAGCACTTCATGGCACCCACATGGTAGAAAAAGCAACAAGGGAACCTTAACAGCATCTTTCTTCCCCTTTTATCCCATCCAGACTATGAGGATTAGGGTGGTGCTAAACTAATCACTCACATGGTTTAGTAATCACATACCCTTAATCCCAGCATAACATAATCCCAATTCAGAAACTTCTGAAAAAGATTGAATGAGGCTTTGGGGAAACATCCAGATACAAGCTGTAAGAATTACACAGTGAGTTTAAGGCTAGCTTGGACTGCATAGCAAAACTCAGTCTCAAGAAACCAAAATGAAAATAAATAAATAAACAAATAAATAAATAGACATTATCTTTAAATACACAATGGTAAAAATTAGAGCTTTCTTTTGAATCTAAGTTATTTGTGGATATGAAACATAATAAGCCTCACCAGCCAACATAGAATTGAACCAATGAACTTGGCTTGTGAGGATAGTGTTGTACTTAGTGAACTTGAACATTATCTTGTTAGCCACTTTGGAAAAACCAGCAGATGTCCTAAAGCCAAGAAAATTTATTTGGTTGGGTCCAATATATTTCAGTACTACATCCACATAAATATATACCTCCAGTTTCTCTTCTCACTCAGTTTTTTTCCTACAAAAGAAAATATTTCTAAACATACCATGATTTTAGCTAATTTCAACAGGCATTTAACAAACACACACAGTATCCATATGGCATTAATAATTCCTCCTAGTACACCAAATCAAATTATTTCTCATTGTTTTCAATGAGGCTTATATGGAGTCCTAATGAAGAACAAGTTTCTATCTGGATATACATGTTTAATTGATGTGTTTGATTTTGCATCCAAAACCTCAAAGAAAGTAATAATCAATATCATAAATTTCAAAGCATCATGGCAAGCATATTAATTTATAACCAGGTGTATCTCCAGTAAATAATGAGGCCTTACTCTAAAACAAGGTCTATGTGCAAAATAAATGTCTTATTTCCTGTGATTCTCTAAAAATCTGGAGAGTTCTGTACAGAATTTGGCATGTGTTGAATAAATGAAAATAAAATCTAAAGCTTTCTGCAGGACAGAGATACATCAGTCAAAACAAAAAGCATATGTATAGTAAGTGAATCTAAACAATGTCCTTCAGATATAAATACTGGTAGAACTTTCTTATTAGCATCACTGCTAACTCATCATCTACATCCTACATCAACAACTTTTACCTCGTATTGTCCTTCATTGCTGACCCTTTTATCTTTTAGTCTTCCTCAGATGTTCTTTGGAATGACAGAATAGATAGATAGATAGATAGATAGATAGATAGATAGATAGATAGATAATATTCAATATGATTTGAACACATATCAGTTGCTCCTCGATGTGAGACTAGAACCTGTATACTGAGGAGGATGTGTTTAATGATTCTGGACATGTATCAGCTGATTCTGCCAATAGCAATATCAAGAAGCCAAAAAAGTTAGGCTCTGGAGTCAAAATGATATATGGATTCACACCCAGAGATTGACTCTACAACTAATTTTTTGTTGTTGTTGTTACTGAGGATCAAACTCGGATCCTTTTCCTTGTGAGGCAGGCTCTGGAACCTCTGAGCTAAATCAATGGCCCTATAAGTAATTTTCTATGTAATCTTGAATAATCTCTCAGCTTCAGTTTACTAATTTGAAATATGGAACTAATGATACCCATCAGGAGGAAAATTGTAACAATTAACAATTACACAAACCAGACTTCCAGATGACCTAAGGTAACCCCAAAGGGAAACGAAATGGAATAATCTGATACTCAACCACCTGAACTCAATGAACTGGCAACAAAAGAGAATCTGGAAAAAATGAAGTCACAAATAATTTCTCAGATAACAGCAGAGATTGTTCTCATAGTACAAGGCATGATTAATAAATCTAGACCAGGCACAGATTTTAAAAAATAGAGGAGCTGAGAAAAATGATAAAATCCCAAAATAGGAAACAAATGAAATCTATAAAACAGAGGCAAACAGATTTCCAAGGGATTAAAAACTCCATTGAAAGTTTACACAGCACAATGAACCAATACAAGGACAGAATTTCATATATAGAAGATAGGATTGCAAGTAGTGACCAAGAAAAGAAAAATCGCTTAAAAATAGTAAGGGACCATGAGAGATCAGTCCAGTAGCTGCTACATGATTCAAAGATGAATTACATAAGACTAATTAGAGTCAGTGAAGATAAAGGAGAGAGTGCAGATGACATAAAAAAAAACTATTCACCAAAGTAATGGCAGAAAACTTCCCCAATAGAGAAAAGAATGTGACATACAGAAAAGTGAGGCTTAAAGGACTCCAACTAGCTGTGATAAAAAAAATCTACACATAGATATATAAGAGTTAAGATTCCAGAAACCCAACAAAAGAACAAAATTCTACAAGCAGTTAGAGAAAAGAAACAAATCATATACAAAGGAAATCTCATCATAAAAACAGCAGAATTCTTAACACAAATCCACAAGACAAGAAGAGCATGGAGTGACATATTTCAAGCCCTAAAAGAAAACAACCTCCAAACCAGATTGATATAACCTGCAAAACTATCTTCCAAAATTGGTGAAGAAATAAGGCACTTTGATGACAAAGAGCACCTTAGGAACTTCATGAATACTAAGCCAGCACTCCAAAAAATTTTAAACAATGTCCTAGGGAAAAACATTGAGGATCACATCCCAAGGAAGCCCAGCAGATTGAATCCATCAGGCATGACAAGAAATTAAATTTAAAGGGGGAGAATCCAACAAAAAGAAAAAGTCATGACAAGGATAATTCAATACATATCAGTTATAACCATCAATGTTATTGGTTGCAATTCACCAATCAAAATAAATAGACCAGCAGTATGGGTCAAGAAGGAAGATCCAACAATATGCTGCATAAAAGAAACACACTTAATTCAAAAAGAAACTCTTAGACTGAAAGTTAAAGGTTGGAAAACCATACTACATGCCATAGGAACCCCCCAAAAAGCAGGAGTAGCTATGCTCTTTGAAGATCAAGTGGATTTCAAACCAACACTGATTAAGAGAGACAAAGAAGGACATAACATCCTTGTAAAGGGGAGAGTCCAACAGGAAGAGATGGCAAGCAGTAATATATATATGCACCAAGCAATAGTGTGCCCAACTATATAAAAGAAATATTAACACATGTGAAAAATCATATAAGCACTAATACAATTGTAGTAGGGGACCTCAATACCTCACTGTCACAAATAGATCAACCAGACAAAAAAATAAACAATGAAATAGTAGAAGTCAATCAAAATCTTGAACAAATATACTTAACAGATGTTTACAGACTGTTCTACACCACAAAATCAGAATACACATTCTTTTCAGCTGCACATGGATCGTTCTCCAAAATAGACCATATACTCATTTATAGAACATGTCTGAGTAAGTGTAAAGGAATTGAAATTATCCCCTGTATATTATCAGACCACAGTGTGCCGAAATTGGAGATCAATAGCAAAAAAAACCCACAGGAATTTCATAAACACATGAAAATTGAACAACACACTTTTGAATAACCAATGGTTCACAGAGGATATTAAAGAAGAAATCAGACAGTTTCTACAATTAAATAAAAATGACAATACCACATCCTGGAATCTATGGGACACAACAAAAGCAGTCTTACAATGGAAATTCATAGCAGTGAATACTCATATTGGGAAAACAGAGAGCTCAATTACACAACTTGATGCTGAACCTCGAGCTTCTAGAAAAAGAAGAGCAGATCAAACCCAAAGCTACTACAATGGAGGAAATTATAAAGATCAGGGCAGAAATTAATGCAATGTAAACTAAGAAAACAATACAAAAAAATCAATGAAGCCAAGAGTTGGTTCTTTGAAAGGATAAACAAAATTGACAAACCCTTAGCCAATCTTATCAAAAAAGGAAAGAAAAGTCCCAAATCCATGCAATTAGGAATGAAAAGGGTGAAATTACAATGGACCCAGCAGAAATCCAGAGGATCATCGATACCTACGTTGAGAACCTATATGCCAATAAGATGGAAAATACAGGAGAAATGGACAGATTCCTAGATTTGTATGAATTAACAAAGTTGAAGGAAGATGACCTAATAATTCTGAACAACCAAATATCAATGAAATTGAAATCGTAATAAAATCTTACCAAATAAGAAAAGTCCGAGCCTTGATTGCTTCACCACTGAATTCTATAAGACATTTGGAGAGGAACTACTGCCACTCCTGTTTAAACTCTTCAAAGAAACTAAAAAGGAAGCGATATTCCTGAATTCAACACTGGAAGAAAGCATCACCTTGATCCCCAAATTAGAGAAAGACCCAACCAAAAAAGGAAACTATAGGTCAATATCACTAATGAACATAGTTGCAAAAATCTTTAACAAGACACAAATAGAATGCAGGAGATCATTAAGAAAATCATACAACCTGACCAAGTGGGATTAATCCCAGGGATGCAGGTCAACATATGCAAATCAATAAACGTCATACACTATATTAATAGAGCCAAGGACAAAAACCATATGATCATCTCAATAGATACTGAATAACCATCTGCCAAAATTCAACACACATTTATGATAACTACCCCCCTAAAAATTGGAATAGATGATCCTTAACTCAATCTGATAAATACCATCTATGAAAAGCCAACAGCCAATATCATACTAAGTAGTCAAAAACTAAAATCCTCTGTGCTAAAATTGGGAACAGTACAAGGGTGTCCACATCACCAGTTCTGTTAAACATAGATTTGAAAATATTAGACACAGCAATTATACAAGATAAAGAAATAAAAGTAATAAAGATAGGAAATGAAGAAGTCAAGTTGTCATTATTTGTAGATGACATGATACTTTATTTAGAAGCCCACCCAAATTCCACCAAAAGTCTTCGAGACTTAATAAGGAAAATCAGCAAAGTACTGGAAACAAGGTCAACACACAAGAATGAATAGCTTTCCTTTATACGAAAAACAGACTCACTGAGTGAGAAATGGGACAAACAATCCCTTTCACAACAGCATCCAAAAAATTAAAATACCTAGCAATCCACCTAACGAAAGAAATCAAAGGCCTCTACTCTGAAAACTAAAATACTCTGAAAAAAGAGGTTGAAGAGGCTATGAGAAAACGGAAAGACATCCCTAGCTCCTGGGTAGGAAGAATCAACACGGTGAAAATGGCCATACTTCCAATACTGCTATAGTGATTCAATTCAATCCCATTTGAAATCCATACTTCACAGACCTTGAGAAAACAATCCACAAGTTCATGTGGAATAAGAAGAGACCTAGAATAGCAAAAGCAATTCTTGGCAACAAAGACAAGGTAGGTGGGGTATCACAATCCCCAACTTGAAACTATACTACAAAGCTACTGTGATAAAAACAGCATGGTGCTAGCAAAGAAACCGACCTGAGGACCAGTGGAATAGATTAGAAGATGCAGAAACCACTCCAGTCACGCTCAGCAACCTCATCTTTCACAAAGGCGCCAAACACCTTTACTGGAGGAAAGATATCCTCTTTAATAAATGGTGCTGAAAAAACTGGGTTCCAACTGGGCAAAGATTAAAATTAGACCTGTATCTCTCACCATGCACTAAGCTAAAATACAAGTGGATTAAAGATCTGAATATTAAAATAGAAACACTAAACCAGCTGGAAAAGAGGTTAGGTAGAACTCTTAAAGACATCAGTGTAGGAAAATATTTTATGAACAAAACCTCATTCGTCCTTGAACTAGTACAATCACCAAGTGGGAAGTCTTCTTATTAAAAAGCTTCTGCACAGCAAGTGAAGCAACCAATAGTGTGAAAAGACAACCCACAGTGTGGGAAACACTTTTTACTAGCTATTCCTTAGACAGTGGTCTACTATCTAGAATATATAAATAACTAAAAAAAAAAAATCAGACATTCCAAATTTAAGGACCCAATCCAAAAATGGACATCTGAAATGAACGGACATTTCTCAGAGAAAGAAGTAGAAATAGCAAATAAACATATTAAAAATGTTCAATATCACTGCTCATTTGAGAGATGCAAATGAAAACAACACTGAGATTCCACCTCACCCCCAGAAAGAATGGCTGCTATCATGAAATCAACCAATAAGAAATGCTGGTGGGGTTGTAGGGAAAGAGGAGCCCTGCTCCACTGCTGGTGGGAGTGTAGACTGGTGCAACCACTATGGAAATCAGTATGGAGACCACTCAAAGAACTAGGATTGGAGGTCCCATTTTACCCAGCTATCTTCCACTGGGTATTTTCCCCAAAGAGTTAAAAGAATTATACCACAGTGATATATGTGCACCCATGTTCATAGCTGCACAATTTGTGATAGCTAAAACTCTAAAACAGCCCAATTGCCTATCAACAAGAGACTGGATAAAGAAAAAAAAATTTTAAATAAAATGGAGTACTACTCAGCTATAATGAGAATGAGAAACTAGAGACATTTATAGCTAAATGGATGCATATTGAGGAGATACTCTTAAGTGAAATAAATAGGGCACATATGTGTAAATGCCTAATAATTTCTCTAGTGTGAGAAATTGAAAGATTAAATAAGGACTAAAAGCTATTATAGATAGTTTGAAATAGGAAGAAAAGGTGCAAAGCAGAAGGGAAATGTGAGGGATAGGGGAAAAGAAAGATAGTAATGGAATTAACATGAAAAAATGAAAAAATGCAAAAAAAGTCTTTGTAGATAGGGAGGTGTGGAGGGGCTGAAGGGAGGACAGGGGAATGGGGAAAAAATAAGAACCAAGCTGGATTGTGCAAAGGTGCAAATTTACAACGATGAATATCATTATATTGTATAATTAAATGTACCAATAAATTAATTATTTTTAAAATTACATTTCATCTTATAAATACTGATTTCATTCGGACTTGGAGCATTTTGTCCTAATCTATGGTAGGGTTATCGTGCAGCTGCCTCTGGTTATATTCAGAAAAGAAACTGAGGGTGCAGTGAAATAGGCAAAAGCCAAAATCACTGTTCTCATAAATTCAAACATCAGCTCAACTTTTAGAAAGTACCAACAGATGTTTAGAGAGTGATTCAACTATTCTTCATGATATAATAACACAAAAGAGAAAAATCAGTTTGATGTATCAAAATCTCTCCCAAGACTTCTTAATCTGATTTTATAGCTCATTGCGTTATAAGTGCTTTATTTAAATTCTGTCAAAAACCTTAGCAGGAATATTCTTTTCTGGCCCAAAGACAGTACTTTAAGCATACAGTAATGCAGATAATAGATTTACAGGTGCTCAGAGCTGTATACGTTTCAGCATCGCGGTGACTCAACATAAGAGAAAAACAGGGATGCAATAAAATTTTTAACACCTTGCCTTTTGTCATATGAAACTTCACAAAGAGTGTTTTTAATTTTGGAGGTGAACACACATCTTTTTGTCACTGAAGTGCCACAGGAAGGTATGATTAGAGAGAAGGTGGAGAGTGAAAAATGGTGAAAGATGCCATAAGGCATTGATGAGTTGGATGAAGGTCAACAACTCATTTCAAGCTCATTAAATCTATTTGAGCTCAGAGTAGTCCCAGGTGGATCTTTTGTGTTGGCTTCTCCCTCTCTCATCCAGAGCAATGAAAAAAAAAAAAAAGAAGAAGAAGAAAGAAAATCTGATGGTGCTTTTCAGGCTACCTTTTCCTCTTCAATGTGATAAAAAGAAATTTCCTACTCCTCAATTTTGGGATAATATTATCATTATGAATATATTCAATGACAATTGTGCTTAAGTGGTGAAATTTTTTTATTTGGTCCTAAAACTTCATGTAAATAAATGAGAAATTTCCCATGCAAGTTATTTAAAATTCACTGAAGCCAGATATGGTGGCACAAACACATAATCTCAGAACTCAGGAGGCCATGGCTGGAGGATTGCTGGGAGTTCGAGGCCCTGTCTCAAAAGAAGTCCATTGATATATTATTCTGTACCCCTCCTTAAAATCAGTCCTGTCTTCATGGCCTAGTAGTGCTTGAATTTCAGCATGCATAACAAGCATTGGGAAAAATCATGTAGATTGCCTCCTTCTCCTCCCACCAGAGATTTTAATTCAGTAGGCCTGGGGATGCCAAAGGGCTCTGCTGGATTTGTGCGAAGAAACACAGAATAATAATAATAGAGATATCAATTTTTAAGTCATCTTAGAAACTTTCTTTGTGTTTGTTTATTATTGTGTTTAGTAGAACCAAATTGAAAAACAAGTTTTAAAAGACTTTCTTTAGCAAGAGTTGATTTGGCCACTTAGAAAATTGTATTACAGCAATCAGAATCATCAGATTGACACTTATCGCTTCA
>NW_022900951.1:82020818-82069472 GCF_012274545.1 Fukomys damarensis
AAAAAAAAAAAAAAAAAAGCTAATTTTCATGTCAACCATCTTGACTTGTATTTAAACATAGTCTTTGGATGAAGGTCCTCCTTTTAGTAACATTGTGAGCTTTGGCCAATCAAGAATAAATATTAGCCATTTTACACTTATAACTGTAGAGTACAAGTGGAAAATAAAATTGTACAGAAGCTGAGTAGCCAAAAGTTCTATGGGAACCACTGGCTTTGAAAATATATATGTGTGTGTGTGTGTGTATATATATATATATATATATATATTCTGAATTTCAAAGCATGCTTTATCCAGCAGTGCTGTGTTCAGCTAGAAAAGAAAGATGGAAATTGGTAGATACTGACAATAGAGACACAGATACAAAAGTGTTTCCCTGCTACACCCTGACAACTCTTACACATTACTCTTTTCTCCTACTAAAGCTTGTCTACCTTCAACTTGAAGCTCCCCCTCAGTCCATTTTGAATTTATTTTGTTATTTGAAACCGTTGGAGAGTTAGAAAATTTCTCTCCTAATGACAAGTAATTGTGCTGATCCTCATTTAAATTCATATGTATCCCTAATCCCTGATGAAAATAGTTTTATTAGCTCATTTTGTAGCTTGGGTGTGAATAGGCCCAACGGTGTGTTCTGGGCACACATCCCAGAACCCCATTCAATAATTAAGGAAGCTAGTTGACTTCACAAAGTCAGCTGTCCTCAGCCATTCTACATATGGCAGGTTCAAAAATGACACCTAAGTTGCTAAAATCATTGAGTACAGAATCTCTGTGAAAGCATCCTGTCTGTACAGGAAAGATTATATCAGCAGAACTCCTTTGTTTCGCTGTAGTTTAAGTATCTGGAGATGGGAGGGATGGGGTGAGGAAGGAATGAAAGGAGCACTTTCCAGGTGCTGACTGCATTTTGCTCCTTTTCAAATAGGCTTACAGGCTGCCCTGGGGGAGCTGCTTTGGTACTACAGTGCATTAGTCTTGTACCCATTTCAAAAAGGAAAAGACTCAGCTCGCTTTATTCTAGCTCAACAGAGAGCTTAGTCCAGCAAACTTGGGGAAAATCATAACTTGTAAATACCTATATGTGAAGGCTCTGAATTGTTAGCCAAAGACTTCCTAACCTTTAAATACCAGAAAAAAAGTCCCGTATATCATTGATATATCTGTTGTTAAAGCATAATCTTATAAAATATTATAAAACACAACTGTTAAATGATATAAAAATGAATTAATGCTTACAATTTTGTTTAATTCATTTTTAAATCTCCTCCCTTCTCTGCACTTCTTTAAGGAAAAAAACTCATGGGATGTTACAATAAATAAAAGGGGAAATTGAAAAAAAGGACACATTTCTGCATCAGTAATATTGAAATAAATGTACTAAGGGGGGTAAACTGGCCTCCTGCAAAGTTGAGTGAGAGAGAACAATTAAACCTCTACTGAGTAGAATTTATGTTTCTATGTACAATACTTTATTTTGTATTTCTCTTAGTATTCTACAGTTAATACAGTTGTACAACTATGCAGACAGTGAATGGTCAAATTCAGACAACCTGGAATTCTAAAGAATGTATAGTTTTCCATTTACATATAATTTTTCCCTATGTTGTGATGGGAAAATGGCCCAGGTGCTGCTAAAACTAAACATTGAACTAGAAACTATAGGTGCCTTGTTGCCAGGTTTCCTTGATCCTTGAATGTGTGAATTGGTCAACATATAAAAATCTTTCTTGAGCTTTGTTATAGGATGTCTTCAGCCTGCTATTGGACTCTTCTTTTTTTGCACTGTTCTTTGATATGGCACTATTTAATATGGTACTTGTAGTGTGAAAAAGAAATAGAAGTTAGTGACTTCATAGAAAAAAGGCCAAAACTAAAAAAATCACATTTCCCCAGTTATCACTGCATGTTCCCTTTCACTAAACAAAGGGAATAATTAAAAGTGCTATTCTTCACCCTTGCCATTAAAACTTAGCCTGCCACAGCAGTGTGTTTTTGAGTCAGTGAACTTGCTCTCCTTCTTCATTTTGACATAGTTTGCATTTTTCTGTTTTTTTTCACCTGCCTATTTTTTATTGGCACGCTTGTAGTACATAATTATTATGTTCATTTTGAGAGTTGGTAGATATACTTGACATTTCTTAACTCTTTTTTGCATATTTCATTGACTAAGTGTATATTCAGGGAGGCCTGATACACATAAACATATATCATACATATGCATAACATGCATATATCCCTTAAATTAAATATTCATGTTTATGTAAAAGTATATCATCATCTATTCAGTGATTCATAATAAAGAAGTGGTTCAGAGGAATGGTTAACTCAAAATACTGTTATAACAAAATCATGTGGTTAGCTTTAGAGTATGGTTTTGTGCTGACATATGAAATCAGTTATACATTATGGAAGTAGCCATTGAATTATAATGAAAACTTGCTGGAAAGAAACCTTTAAAGGCTTGAAATATATTCCTACCTCAGCTGAGTATATGACCAATGTGTGTAGTCAATTTACCTTCTAACTTAGTTTCTAAGTCTATAGAATGAATCAGTTTGAACAAAGTGATTTCTAAAGTTGTTTTCAGCTTTGAAAATTTCAGGATTTCATAGGGACTGGCTTTAAGTCGGCAGCACAACAAAAAAGTCAGGCAAAATCTAACTCAAGGGGGTACTGCGAAGCTATTAAATTTGCCCTCTATCCCTCTGTTCAGCTTTTCTCTGTGACATTCCTGTTAAAACTAGACCTGTCTCACTTCAAAGTTGTCTCACTTGTTGCTTCATTCAAGTAATATGGATGCCCATCACTTATTGAGCACCCTGTTAGGCACTTGATAAGCATTACCTCAATCATGACAACTTCCATTTATAGATGCAGAAGTAAGGCTCTGATATGGCAAATTACTTATTCAAGGACATATACCCAGTAAATATTGAGGCTGAAAAACAACCAAATCTGCCTGGCTTCAAACACAGAAGTCTTTTATGTTAAACTATATATATATTTATCAGTTATATGCAAATTTTGAAAGTTTCCAGTGGAAGAAAATATTGTATAAAATTCAACTATTGCCCTTAACATTTTAATTGAAGGTAAAAACTGATTATTCACAGGGAAAATATAAAATCTGTCTAAAATGTAAACATTAAGGGGATAAATTATCAATAAATTGAAAGGTAAATTGTGAGAAAATCGCTTAAGAAAACATATTAAATATGAAGCATTTTATGATCACATGTATTCATTTCTGTATAAGTCAGACATCCTATTTGTGGCATAAATTGTTGTATGACTATATGAATATCTTGTTTCCTGTCTGGGTCTTAGTTTTCTCATTTTTAAGTGATAAGGATAACTAAATGCATTTTCATTCCCTCCCTGAGATTGTGTGGTTACACAATCACTCGAGGCTTTTTCTCCTATATCATCTGAAAATTTAGAATAGAGATAGAAAAGGAGGATTTCATGGAGGGATCTGATCCAATTGTGGGGTAAGACTTCTTTAATGAAAATGTCCATCTCTGGACAGGCAGCCACAGAACTTTCATGGCCTTCTTTTTACCAAAAAAAAATTGTGATGGAGGAATGATATACTTCATAAATATTCATTGAAATGTGTCCAAACATAAAAAAGAACACATTTGTATCTGAGGGAAATCATTCAGGCAAATAGGAGATGTCAGAGAAATGAAAACAGATTTAGCCAGTGCATCTGGTACATCTGGTTGAAGTGAATAGCCCAGCCAAAGGGTTAAAGCTGAATAGACCTAATTACTGAGAATTCAGATTAGGCATATTCAATAGTTATGAATATCCTATCTATCCATCATCCTGTCTTGTCCTTGTTCATAACAAATGGAGAGGAAGGTTTAGGACATGCTGCCCAGATAGACTCTCTAATTTCCTGAAAATAAATCCCCTATTTCCTATAGCATCTGGTATCTAGTTTCAAGAATAACAGACAAACAGACCCAGGCATACTTCTACTATGGGCAATATAGTTGCCCAGTCACTTCTTTTTTCTATCATTTGCCTTCATTTGTTGGTGAATCCTTTATTTTTCTTTTCCTAATATTTTTCCATTAAGTTTATTGGTACATTTAAAACAAACAATACAGTTACATTCATCATTGGAATCCTGTACTTTTACATGATATATCTTGGTTCTTGTTTTTCCCCCATACGGCCTGCCCTCCCTTCAGCCCCTTCGCCCTTCCCAGTCACTTTTTTATGGATAATGTAACCTCCTTGTAAGAGACAAGATGGCTCAGAACTATTCAAGCCCAGGTGTGTCAGAAAATAAGACAATATTTACTTTCAAAGCAAGATTCAGAACTTTCAAGACCTTGGCATTATAAAAGGTAGATAAGGAAATTCAAGCATGGCAAATCTTCCCTTTTCCTTCCTTCATCAGGAAACCACAGTACACCTAGCTGTGAATACTGGTATTATACTTAAGGAATCTAGAACTTTTAAGGTCAGTATGGATATTAATTAAAGAGGGGAGGGAACCTAAAGTTAAGATTGATAAAACAATCTTTCTTCTTCCCAATTCATGCCCTTTCTACCATTTATAAAATCTTTCTCACAAATCTCTTCTTTGTCTTTTTCCACTCCCCCAGTCCTTTCTTTACAGTTCCTCCTTTTTTTTTTTTTCCCTTTTCCATCTTCACCTTAAGCCAATCTAAACTCACTATGGATTAACTCCACTGACAGCCTCACAGAACTAAAGAAATTACTAGGCCCTGACCTTCAAGATATTCAGCTATGGTCTTGATAAACTCCCTGAGATTAAAGAACTACTAGATGTTTTTGCATTTTTCACTGAATCTAGGGTAGGATAGCATTCAAATGGTCAATAAACCATTTTATTTCAATGTAATTGGGTGAATAACTCCTCTGGGTTTTCATATGTTTCTAAAATAAGATATTTTGGCTTTGACAGTGGATGGAGTGTGACACTCACATAACAACTACGAAGCTGGCCTACTTAAGAGACTCAAGATTTTTAATATTCCTGTACTACCATTATTGAATGAAACTTATCAACAGCCTCAAGAGAAAAGTCAAAATTGTCCTTTTTTATTGGAGGTGGGCAGGGACTTCTTTAACAAAATTGCTGACAGCAATCACTCTCCACTTTTGCCCCCAAATAGCTTCTCAGTTTTAGATAATTGTTTCAAATATAAGTAAGATGTTAGCTTAGTTTTAATTCAACCTAAGTTTTCATGTTGAGTCCTGTGTATACTCCCAGACTTACAAACATTTCAATTGCAAACTACCACATTGGTGAAGCAGAGGGGCCTGCTAGGAAGCATAAAGCTATAACCTTGGAAACAAAAGTGAAAATACTGGCCTGTAATTTACTACCATTTTAAGGTAACTGTAAAAGTAAAAATAATGTATTTATAGTACTTGTGTGTGTGTTGTTGTTTATGCTTTACATTGTATATTTGAGTCAAAGCTATATAAGATTTACTTTGTCAAACTTACAAATGAATGTGACTTATGAACGTACTCCCAGAATAGAACTTGATCATAAGTCAGAGACTTACTATGTATATAGTGTAGACACATGCACACGCACACACATGCACATGCACACACAATGCACCCACAGAAACTCTCTAAGGTGTTGTCAGCAAATTTATCCCAGAATGTGAGCAAAGGAGAGATATTTGGTTTTATATTTGAGTCTAGGGAGAAGACATTTGGTGCCTAGCACCTGAGAAGGTCCACAGAGGAGGGTCACATAGAAGAATAAGGGAGCAAGTACCTTAGTTTATGACACGACAGATACCTTAGTTTATGATTTTTCCTAGATTTTACTTTAATAATACAACCAGTGAGGGTAGTTTTTACTATTGTTAAAATTAATTTTATTAATACATTTTAGGTATACAATATAATGACATTCATCTTTGGAGATTTGTACCTTTGCATAATCTATCTTGATTCTTATTTGCCCCATTTCCCTGCCCTCCCTTCAACCTCTCTCCACTCTCGCTATTTACAAAGAATTTATGTCCATTTTTCATTTTCACATGTTAATTCCATTCCCCTCTCTACTTTATTTTTGATTTACTTTCCTTTCCTTCATCTTTTATTGGCCTCTCACAGCTAAGGAGAAAGACTATGGGCCTCACTTGAGCTCTTTTTTGAATTGAGAACATATATTATTCTCTCATATACCTTTCAGTGTCTAAGGGTCTGCACACTAAAGTAAAAGAATGAACAATTTTTTTAGCATTTTAATTAATTTATTTCTCTATACATAACTGAAAGTGATGTTACAGTACATAAGTTATTTACAACTGTGCACTAACGGGTTGCAAGATAAATTATCTGGAAGGCAGCAAAGTATACAATGAACAATACTGACTGAATTTCAGTGTTCAAAAAGAGAAGCATGAGGAGGAGAATCTGAAGGGAGTACAAAAATGAAAGGTAAGATTTCCTTTCTAATAATCAGGCCTACAGTTTCTCCCATTAACCCTAAGGACAAGCCTTCTGCGCATGCTTAGGTCTAGTCAACACAATCCCTACGTAAACTGTTATGAAACAATACGCAAAGAAAAGCCCAGAATGTAATTGAAGACAGAAAAAAAATTGTACAACACATGGTCCCACATTCCTCGATTAGTCACTAGTTCTTCTTTCTTTGGAAATAAAAAAGAGAGGGGAATAAAGAAAACTACCAAAAAGACAAGGCGGAAATAGAATTCAATGTACTTAAATCCAACATAACATGTTGAATCACAGCAATCATAGTAAGATAAGGAAGCAACTGTTCTTGTCCTCATATTATAATAATTCAAAGGTATTAATGATGGGTTCCAACCTATGTAGGTAAATAATTCTAACAAGACCTAGTCAGGGAAGTTCAATAAAAAGAGGCAGAACTTAAGTTTTCTAGAGTCCCAAGTGAATGGATATGCTGATATCCGTAGTAGGCATGGTAGTGGTACTATCACTGATATCGGCAATAATTAATATCATTGATTGAAGTTTGATATAGGTCATATACTATGAAAATACTTTTGTAAAAATTATGTCCTTTTATCCTCATACCAACTGGATCAGTTAGGGATTAAAATTGTTCTCTTCTGAAAACTGAAGCTGATATTCTTAGTAGCTTTGCCAGGCTTGCACAGCTAGAAATTGATAGAACTAGAATTATTCTGGAGTATTCATTCATAGGAAAGATCCCATAGAAAAGATAATATTTACCATGGTCTTCAAGGAATGAATTTATTTCAACAGGAAGAAAGGACCAATACGAGCAAAATTTTAAGGTTGTAAAGCATATATGGCACACTTTGAGAGTTAGAAATGGTATAAAGTAGCCAGAGTTAAGCCAAATCTGTGATGCCAGTAGAACAATGAGGTCACAAAGTTTAAAATGAAAGGTGATGAGTGTGATTACAGACTTGCAATATGTTCACTTCTGCATTACAGCCCCATATTTGCAAAGTCACTGAAAAGAAAGACACACAGGTCGGGGATTGAATCATAGAGCATCATCACACTGGTAGGGTAGGAAGAAGAAGATCCCCATACTCTGTAGACAGAAACAAAGCTGTTAGAATAGTCAGTAGAAATGCAGAAGTTCCAGCATGGTCCATGCCTTGGAAGATTAGGGTGCCAGAAAATAGTGTTTAGTCCTTAATGTCAAATGCTATGAAACTTGAACAAAAACCTATAGTAGGCTAAGTTGCCACCATTTAGTAATCATCTTCTATGCTACTGGTACTGAGCTATGCAATTTACAGGAACTTCCCATTTACCCTTCAGAACCCATTGTGAGGTAGACTGTTATATTCCCCATTTTAAAAATGAGAAAACTGAGTAGAGTTAGAGTAACTTGATCAAGTCCTCATAGCTTGTTAAAAGCCACAGCCTGGACTTAAACCAAATCTGTTTAACTCTAAAGCTTATGTTCTTAACCTCTAAAATCTCTTGCAACATGATTTATTGATGAGGATCTCATCCTTGAGAGAGAAGTTTCAGTGTAGAAAAAAGTGTAGGAGTCAGACATCAAAGACTGACTGGAAAGGAGAGGACAGGTACCATGATTGTGAAATGAGTGAGTAGTAAGACAGTAGAGGTTATAGATAACAACTTATTCTGCTTACAAATTAGAAGAGCTGGAAAAGAAAGATAAACATTGGAGGTAGGTAGGCTGAGGGGATAGAAGAGCCAAGGAAGTTTCTTTTGGGATAGGGAAGGACAGAACCTTCTGTACACCGAATATTAGTTAGTGAAGAGGGAGAAAGAAGGCACAATTTATGGAACAAGAATGTGGGAGAGAAAGGAGGAGTAAGAGTAAGAGGACAAGGGGAAAGATCCAACTTAGAAGAAAGACATTTATTAGGTAATCCACTTTCTTAACATCTTCTTCTTTCCCAGATAACATCAAGCTGTAACATCTATTGGCCATATTCAATAAGCATTTTACTTGAAGGAGTATAATTACCCATTATATTGGGTATACATTAAGTACATTTTTCTTCATAAAAATTTAATACTAAAATGTGAAATGACAATACATCAAAATACACAATTAATTAAGAATTGCAAATAAGGATGAAATTAAAGGTGCCAGGGCATTAGATGATAGTATGATGTTTTTTTTCTCTCTCTGCTAGTTGAATCTTTATAGAAATATTGGAAACAGAGAAGAAATTCACAGTGCTTTCCTAAGTGAACTTCAGATGCAGACAGATGTTAATGTGAATCTGTGACTCATTCAGCACTTGTTGGAAATCTGCTCTGTGTCAGGCTCCATCCTATGCATTGTGGTACAGAGATAAAAGACAGAGTTAACATGACTAAAGATCTCCCAACCTTATAGAGGAAGCAGAGATCAATATAGCATATTATATGATGAATGCTGTGACAGAGGCAAAAACCACAAAATACAAGTGTTCTAGGCATGGATGCAGGGGTTAGGGTTCAGGGAAGACTTCCCTAAGGTGATGATATTTGAGACAAGTCTGACCCATACTATTGCTTTTATAGGGTACTTCTCTGGAGGCCAAGCATTCTCCTAACATGTCACATTCTAGGAAACAGCTGCAACTCATTACTCTGACTTCATCCTAAATGACTGGCATCAAGGACATTAAACAAAGTCTAAGTGGGAAGCAGGTGGTATACAATGGCTCTAAATCTAACCTCTGGGCTATTGAGTTGTAAGAGAAAATAAGGGTTTGGGCTGTTAATTATAATTTAAGTGAATAATCTTCCCTTTTGTAGAGTTGAAGAAATAAGAAAGTAGAAAGGGAAAGTATAGCGGGATTACAGGAAGAAAGAAAAGAACAGCTACCTCGCTCTTTGAACTTTCTATTTGGAAGAAAACCTTATTTCTGCACGACCACCACTCCTCTTGTCTTGTTTCAATCTTTATTCTTGCATATATTATCACATGAAAAGTTCAGTAAATTTATATGTTATCTCACATGTAAAAATATTTAAAGTGAAAAATCAACCTCAACCAAGTCCTATTTCTTCTTTCTTTGGAGCTGGAAGAGTGATTTTAGATCAGGTTGTATTTTATCTAAACAACTTGGCCCATGTGAATAGTCACTCTAGGAAATGGAAAATTACATATAAGCAGGAAATTCTGAAGTGTCTCCCTCGATGATATACTCCATTGCATCCCTCTGTCCTGGCCTGATGCTGTGCCTCTGAAGAAACTGGATGGCAATGGTCTATTCTTAGTATTAAATTATTTGGCAGCCCAATCTTTATTCATTTTCAGCTTGGATGCACTATAGAAAAGATCCAGCCTGAATATTTTTCTGTTCAAATTCAGTGCTCATTTTCCTTTTCTTAACACAAGGGAATAACCACACATTGAAGCAGAGAACACAATGGTTACACATAAGAAAAAAATCAGACAGATAAAATACTGAGTTTGACAGTAACAGAAGACATAATGGAAGATTTGGAAAAGTTCTTGTTCTTGTTTTCTATTTGGTTTGCTTTTGTTATTCTTGCTGTTTGAGAAAAGGAATTATTTATAAAAGAAAACAGGCTTATAAGGGACAATTTGAAGGAGAGACAAAAAGCCAGGAATCCCTGATGGTTTACCAGTGTGACAGGAAATCATTCACTTTGAAAACTCTACGATTCTACTCTGTGGTTTTCAGGTGATTTCATTCTGCATTAGCCTTGTAACACTCAAAAGTTTCTTCTACTGGAGAAGTACTATTCCTTTATAGGCTCCTTTAATTGTGTGCAAGAAGTGCAATTGTAGTCTAAATAAAGGCATTTGACATGGACCACTGCTTCAAATATGGCTTTTTAAGGGAAAAGGGAGAAAGAGGAAAGATAATTCTAAACAATTAAATCTTGGAGGAAAGGACATTGCTATTGAGTTATATCTTGTTTAAAAATGAAAGATTTCAGTTTTTGTACCAGGGGTTTTGTAAACATTGGGGTAGCTGGTATAGTGCAGGATACATTTAATTTAATTCTGAAAAGGACATAACTATTTTATTTACATGCTGGGATTCCCTCAATTGGACTCAGGCTCTTTTGTTGATCTGGGTTATATTTTTTCTCTTATTCTTTGTCCTGAATCATCCAAGAGTGATGCCTAATGGGAAAAAAAGAGAAAAACATTGCCTTAATGATAAAATCAGGAGTTCATTTTAAAATCTTAATTAGTACAGAGCATGTTTAATAATTTAGACATGGAGGGACTCTAAGTAACAATGTAAGTTCTGTTTATGGTGGCATATTTTTTCATACTTTTTTTTCTAGTGAGTATTAAGATGTATCTAGTGTAGTATTAAATACTGCGATCTAGTATAAATGTTGTTAATTTTGTGCTCAGGAGACAAAACTTTACATCATTCTGAATACCTCCATAGTAAATCAATTTATGATTTTGAAATAATTATTTCTTAAGTTGGTCTTACATCATGATCATAAAGTTTTTAATTTTCACCTAAATACTATCAGGAACTTGCTGCTTTGCATGGTACACAGCCTAACAAAACTTTCCACTGAGCTTTTCTCCATAAAAATCCAAGCTAAGTCCTTGCTCTTGTGGATTCAGATGGAACATTTGTGCAACACTCTTTTTTAATTTAATTTATTCGTACATTCTAGGTAGACAGTACAGTTACATTCATTACTGGGATCTTGTACCTTTACATGCCAGGTCTTGGTTCTTCTTTTTTCCCCGTGTCCCCACCCTCCCTTCACCCCCTCCTTCCCTTCCCCTCTCCGAACACTTTAATTCCATTTTTACATTTTCTCATATTTTTTTCCTTTTACCTTATTCCCCCTTCCCTATCCTTCTCACTGTCCCTATACCTTTGGTCCTTTTCTTCCTATTTCACATTGCTAATTGTCCTGTTAGGATCTTGAGTACTATTTTAGTTTTTCACACCAGAGAAACTATTCGGTATTTACACATGTGTGACTTACTTATTTCACTTAGGAGTATATCCTCAAAATGTACCCATTTTACAACGAATGAATCTACTTTCTCATTTTTATGGCTGAGTAGTCATTCAACATATAAATTTTAAGGAGGTAAGTAACAGAAGATCTAGAACATACCTTAAAGCAAGGGGCTTTCTACTTAGATGATACCTTGAGGAAGTGAAGGTCTTAAAGTGTGATATGCACATGCACCAACTTTCCACAATGTATGCATTCAGTATATACCACAAATATGTAGTAATAAAAAGAAACGTAAATTAACAAAATGTAAAAAAATGATGAACTTTTATAGAAAACTGGAATTAATTTTTCTCCACACAAGATTTTTAATTTTGCAAATTAACTTTACACTCATAGTTGCCAACTCATCTTCATTCTAAAATAACAATCCATTCTCCGTTCTATTTGTTTTCCTAACTTAATAGCTGGCAACTCCTCTTGCCTCTCCACGTTCTGCTTTAAAAGGACAGGAAGCAAGTAACAAAACACGTACACCAAAAAGGCATGGATTTTAACTACCTAGGATCCGAGGCTTATTGGCAGAATGACGGGTACCATGTGACGTGCTGTTTTCATGATCCTCTGTGGGTCCATTGATTTCTCATTATAGTCAGCCAAGTCATGTTGAACTTCGCATCTGCTCTCTATTATCATACATATCTATTTAGACTGTAAATAAATTCTATGAATATCCACAAACATATCTATATTTATCTACCTATTGTATTTTATATCTAAGTGAAGACAAGAATTACTTATGTTTTCTTATTTCACATTATCAATTACACATTTTGATCCTTATTTATACTTCTAGTTTTTCACACCAGAGAAATTATTTGGTGTTTACACATGTGTGTCCTATTTATTTCACTTAAGAGTATGGCCTCAATGTGCATCCATTTAGCTACAGATATCTCTAGTTTCTCATTCTTTATGGCTGAGCAGTACTCCATTAAAAATACCACATCTTCTTAATCCAGTCTCCAGTTGATGGGCAATTGGGCTGTTTCCAAGTTTTAGCTATTATAAATTGTGCCACTGTAAACATGGGTGTGCATCTATCACTAAGGTGTGATTCTTTTAATTTTGGAGGGAGGTCTGAAGGAGTAGGGGAACAAGGAGGGTGTAGGGGAAAGGAAAAAAGGGAAAAGAAAAAATATGAGAAAAGAAAAAGATGGTAACAAAGTCTTTGTAAGAAGGGAAAGGTGGAGCGGATGAAGGGAGGGCAGGGGAATGGTTAAAAAAATAACCAAGATACATCATGTAAGGGTACAAGATCCCAATGATGAATGTAACTGTATTGTATAACAAAAATGTATACCAATAAACTTAATGAAAAAAAATAAATACTTATGTTTTTGGGAAATATATATGTGTTTTGAAATATATGCAATGGACTTTTAGTATTGTTGCTGCTGATATAACTCATATTTTATTTTTTATTAGTACATGTTTGCAGTACATATTGGTTACATTCATGGTGGGAAATGAGTACATGCACATAACACATCTTAATTATTTTTATTTCCTTCTTTCTTCCCTCTCATCTATAGATCCTTTGCCTAGCTGCAAAAGATCCATTGCCATGTTTCCTATATCTCTCTTATATTTTAGTTTTTAAATTATATAAACCTCACATTTCTCATATAGGGGAGGAGGGGCTGAAGGGAGGGCAGAGGTAAGGGGAAAAATGAGAATCAAGACTTGCCATGTAGAGGTACATGATCCCAACAATGAATGTAACTGTACTGTATCCCTAAAATGTACCAATAAACTCAAAGCTGAAAAAAAAGAAACCTTTATTTAAACTTTTGCATTTGATATTTCACTTAGCATAGTCTGAAGGTGCATATATCTTCCACAGAAAACTCAAATTGTCTTTTTTTATGACAGAGAAGTACTCGCTGTGTGTAAATAGCACATTTTCTTTTTCCATTCGTCTCTTGATGGACATATAGGCCATTTCCAATATTTAGCTGTTAGGAGTTGTGCTGCGTGCCTTTAAACTCACTCAGATATGGTTAGATATGTGAAGTAGGGCCAACAATTCACTTAACAAAGTGAATTAGCAGAAAGACTTTTAGTAGCATGGCTGCTTAGGAATACCTACCATCATTGAGGACCAATTACAGACTTACTTCTAGTCACGTCACAACAGGAATAGTTTTGCTAGTTCAGTTAGTTTTCTCTTGTGTAGTAACTACCAATAATCCTGTGTGAGGTTCAAAATACCCATATCCACTGAGGCCTACTTAAAAGAGGATCATGCTAGGCTAGATTTTTTGCAGTTTACGAATTAACTGCTAATAGTGTTTGCTTTTATTGTGCAAAATGTGACCAAAAACACTGGGATGGGCTAATGAGCTATTTCACTAAAAGCTCCAAACCTTTTCAAAAGCTAAAAAAATATATAATAATGCGAGGATTGGTCAATAAAGCACACAAACTTGTTTTGAGTAAAAAAATTAAGGTAGCCAAACAGCTTTGAAAATTTATGAAAGTTTTTCCTCTTCCTTAAACCAATCTCTCATATCTCTCCCATATCTCCAACTCATCTGCTAATAATGGATTGACAGGTGCAATAATGCTGATATAAGCAATGTGGGAGTCCTAATGAGGTAATTCTTTATAAAAGGAATTGATAATTGGTAAATATAGTATTGAAAATAGATGGCAAATGCAACTTATGAAAGGTTAGCATAAGGTAGCTAGACTGAGGTTGTATATTGTTTTCTTTCTTTCTTTCTTTTTTTCTTTCTTTCTTTTTGTACAAGGGATTGAACTCAGGACCTTGTGCTTGTGAGGCAGGCACAACATCACTGAGCTAAATCCCCAGTCTGAGGCTCTAAATTTTTAAGATTGGAAAACACTAGGCTAGCATCTTAGGTTCTACAATTTATTCAGGCTTTGAGGATGTAAGACAACTGTGCAAAAATATTTTCTTGAGTTGGCATGTCTACCACAAAACTTCTTAATTTTTACTTGAAAGGTGTTTTTAAATCTTTTGGTAGTTAGAGAATGATTCATTTTAAATAAAATGTTTGATTTCCTTCATTTATTTCTTCATTCATTGAACAAATGTTTATGAAGAGCTTATTCTATGCAAGTTATTCTGCTAGGTAGGGGATACAGAGGCAAATAATATATAACCCTTTTCTGAGGAGTTCAAAAGTCATTAGCTACCGTAAAATACAATATGTAATTATGTTGAATAACAATTTTGATACTAGATAAGCTGCAAGAGATCTTAACATAAGATGTTACAAGAACACAGTGAAAGTGTAAGTTACCTGTCATGAGAGTGGATAGAGGGGAAGAGATGTAAGCTGTCTTGAGGAGGTGCACCTTGAGCTAAATCCTAAAGGGTGAGATAATAGCTAGGTCAAAGTGGGTACTTGTAAATGATACAAGTCAGAGTAAAGGGAGCATGTGTGAAAGGGATGGAAGACAAGAGTAGAGAGGCCAATTCTGCCTTATAAACTATAAAATATAGTTGGAGGTTTGTTTTGTAGGCAATTGGAAGCCAGTGGTGATATGATTAGAATTATATCTTGGATTGCTCTGATAGCATTATTGAAAAGCTGACAGCACTCTCTTAGAGTGGGCTGGATATAGGCAGATTGGCTAGGAGCCTGCTGCAGTAATCCAGACAGTAAGGATGGTGAAATTGAACTAAAGTAAGTACAGAGAGACTGGGTAAGAAATATTTGAATTTTAGAAAAAGATAACATAGAAACAATGATCTTGATGACAGAAGTAGAGTGATGAAGGAAAGGAAAGCCTCTAGGCTTTAATTTGCAACTTGTATGCCAAAGTAACTAGGAGGTAGTCGCATCAAGGATGAGGGAGAATATGGGAAAAATATATTATGAACACTACTGATATCTTCTGTTTCACTCATGATTTCTTTTTTAGGTACTTGGTGGAACAACTTGATATAGGTGTTCAGGATGGGATTGAATGCAGGGATAGGGAGCTGAAGAGAAAGTCGTGAATCTTTATGTTTGTTTGTGTTCCATGGCATTTCAACATCTGTGTCTCTGCTGTTGCTTTCCAGCCATTATGTGTATTGCCTCTTTTTAACCTTACAAAGTTTTTGTTCAAGTTCTTTATGTCTTCACAGTACTCACTGACTACCTAGGGATCCCTACTCAGGAAGAATAACAAATACCAAAGTGTTAACAGGGCTGTGAAATCACCCCCATCAGCCTGGGTCATTTCCCCTGCAAACACCCCACTCCTGCCCTTACCTCTTCTACTCCTATCTTTGTCAACATTCATGTATGCTACATCCCATTCCTCAAAGCCCTGTTTGATGGTAGACAGCAACTTAGAAATTAGTTTGTGCTCAGATGTACAAAGAAGCATTCTGTGTCATACTTCCCTAGTAATACATGGACACAAAGAACTTAGAAATTACAAATATATTGGTAAAATTGAAAAGAAATAATTTAGCATGAATTGGGACCCTTCAGTGTTCCCTAAATATCATTACCTGAACATCATTACACAAATACATTCAGGCTATTTAAAAACCCTACTTTTAGATTTTTAATCCACCAAACATCTTTGTTTTAAATTAATTTACCCCTCACCAACTGCTCTCCCTAATCCCAGGCCTACAACACATAAACAGTATCCAATTCCTGATCTCTTTTCTTCATCTTTGAAATTTCTTGCTTTTATTTCCAAATAATAAAGGTTCCTTGTTAGCATTCAAGTTTCAGGGCATCCAACAGAGTCATTTCTTTCCTCTTCACTTGTGAATGCCAATTAAGACACCAATTAGTCTTAGAAGAATATGTATTAAATTGATCTCAAAAGGTTATTTATCCTAAAACCTTCTCATTGGAAAGGAAAGCTAGGACTCAGAGAGTAGGAAGGACTCAAGCTCACACAGCTATTCATAGCAGACAATGACTGGAATCTAGGTTTCCTTATACCTAGGCTAGCTTTCTTTACACTATATAACATCTGTCTCTTTGCATATTGTAATCATGTGTTATGCATAAAGCACAGTCTCTTTTCATGCCTCAGAATTTAATTATCCTTACTGACAAGGTTCTGTCCTCCATTATTCCCCCTTGGGCCTTTAGATGCCTGAACATGCAACAAAATACTACAAGTTTTGGATTTTTCAAACTGCCTTTTCAATGGAGAAATATTCTTCTATGCCAGGTGTCCCACTGCTTATCTTGGCAAACATTCCTAGCAAGCTGGCATAGCTAGTGTGTGCCCTATCGTGCTGGCGTGGGTGGCAGAACTGTCTATTGCTTAAAGCTGTAGGTGTTTATGATGCTCATGGTGTGTACAAACTTCAAAGCTGAAACTTGTACACAGAAATCTGAGGTAAATAAACCAGAGAAACAAGGCTAAATAGATTGTCAAAACAAAGAGGGTCTAAGGAAAGCAGTAACAGTCAAAGTTTAGAGGCAGTAGAATGTGAAAGTCAGAAAAGAGATCTGGTGGAGATAAGAAATAGGAGACCAGGAGTGCAAAGACCTGAGGAAGAATTTGTCTCCTGAACTAATAGGACTTTTGCATTGTTCCCTTTAACGTATTACAGAGATAATCCAGATTCATGTAAAGGCCTCAATGCAGACAGGAACAATATCATAGACATAGAATGTATATATGTCAAATGTGTGTTATCCACACTTCTGGCTCTTTTCTCCTTTGTAAGAAAATTGGACTCAAGTTGGTGACCCCAGAATTTTACCTGTTCTGGTCAGGAAAACATTTTGTAGCAGGTCAAAGTTCAACAGTGTCAGCAGCTGGGCAAACTCTTTGTCAGTATTGTCATTCTGCCACCTTTCATGCTCAGTTTCTAGCATCAGAGCTGGCACTGCACAATAGGATGCCATTTCTTCTGGTGATTTTGTCCTACCCAGTGACAACACTTTCTGAAGATGATGCATCTGGCTCAAACTGACAATGCTATTTCATGGTACAATAATATATATATTAAACAAGCTTTTCTATCAAGCTTCTTATTTCTTTCTCTTTTTTTAAGAGTAGGAAAAATTTATTGAAAGAAAACTTTTGTCTAAGAGAGACAGAAGGGGAACCAGGAAGTGGGTTGCCCACCCACCACACTTTTCAAAGATGTTTTATACAGCCTAGCCATGTGGTGAGGTGGGTACAAAATGGGACAAAACTATAAGACCCAATGGAAAATACAAGGTGGGCATGAGGTGGGGTAAAACCATGACCAACCAATAAGATTATAAGTACAGTCACCCAGGTAATATTGATTAAATGGGGTCAAATGGGGGAGCAAGACACGCAGCAAGCATACAAGGATTTTCAGTAAGGGTGGGGGTCAGGGATATTTCATGGAAAGGCTGGTCTAAAACCTTGGCCCATGCACCCAGGCGATTGATACCTATTTGGAATATTAATCACTGCTATTTATCACCAGGGGAAACACAAGTTTCTCTCCTTTTACAATTCTGGCCTTCGGTGAATGTGTCTTGATTGCCCTCCATGTTGGCTCCTTGAGAGCTGACTACTTCAGGGATGCCCTGTCTAACTACCTACAAGATAGCTAATTAACTCACCTATCTGAAATATTCCCCACTCTGAAGAAGTATCCCTAACTGCTGTGAAGGGCAAAGGGTGAAGACAGCTCTGGCTATTTCCAGCTGAAGAGAGATGGAGTTGTAATCAGCAGTTAGAGTTACTCTACAGAGGGTCTATCTAAAGGCCTTTGGTAGGCAGCTGGCATTATCATCTTGGTAGCTACATAGCTTGTAAGTCTGAAGGAGACAAAGCAAGAGAAACAGTTAATAATACATGGACCAAATTATAAGGTCATCAGGATTTCTATGAATATAGCCCACAAAGACGATAAGGAGAAGGTCCAGCAGACTTCAAAATCCAACATAGAAGACATATTGTACAGTTCAGCAGTTATGAGCTGTTTACAAGGTCGATCTGGTGGATTCCAGTAAAAGGAGTCTAGCACATTTGTCATTGGTTCCATTTGTATGACCGCTTGGAATTTGGCAGCCTCTAGGCAAGAATAAACAAAACTTTTAAGAAATTAGAGTATGCATAATCCAAGCATAAGCACACAAGAATGAAGGGGCAGGTTGGGGAGAAAGTCACACTTAGAAATTCAAATAGTGATTGAAACTGCTGGTCTTAGATTCTTTCATTGATAGAGGTTATCCATAAGTCTGAGACTTTGTCTTAAGTCTCTATAGTTTTAGCTATAAGAGACAATTTGAAGAACAAATTTCACTAAGAAATATAAAATTTTAGCTGAGCTCTTACAGATTTTACCATTTTTTTTTCCTACTGATTCATAAACATGGTCAGCTACGGGCATAGCTGGAAATGGCCAGAAGGGGTCAGTGGCTGGAGCCCCTTTCCATATCTAGCTCTATTACTATGGCATTATTTTATATCTCTTTTGGTTATTCTTGACTGCTGGGTGTTTAAGACCAAGTTAAAGTGAGATCTGTGTCAATCAACATGAACCACTTGCTATCTGTCAAGGACAGTTAAGTCTCTTCAGACATTATTTTGGAAACATGCATAAAGCCTCTAAGCTCCTGTCAGTGTAAGCCATCAGGATGGGTCCTGGCCTTGCTTGACCATGTTGCTTTCAGTGAAAGCATGGGAGACTTTTCCCTCATGGTGACCCTCCTTTGGCACACAGTATATTTGCCCCCTGGTGACCAGCAATCTCCCTGCTCAGGATGTTGAATGACTTAGCAAAGATGTAGCATGCTATAGGACAGGTTCCTTTGTGTCCTGGATCTTGTAGACATTGAAAGGGCAAGTCTACAATAATGGCTGTCATCATAGCCCAGTTATCTTTCTAGTTTTAGTCTTCACACCTTAGTTGAAAACCCAGAAGAGAATATCAGTAATGTAAGTATTTCAGTAGATGTGAGCTTAACTTTTATAATTTTGTTTGGACATTAAGCACTTTGATGTATAAAGCCTAATTAGAGGGGTTGTTATTTCTTATCAACCATGGTTTTCTAGTAGTTGAAACCCTTCAGAATGTTAACAGGCAGCAGTTATATATTATAGAGAAATTTAAGATCAAGAGCCACACATAATATTTTAACATGACAATCATGATAACATTTTCTTTGTAATACTTACATGTTCATCTTAGTATGGAATCATCTTTCAAAAGACATTAGATCATCTCCATCTGATCCATCCATCTGATCAAAAGACATTAAATGACATAAAGAAAACTCTTATTTGTTATCCTTTAGTAGGATGCCATCTAAAGAGAACATACACGTTGGCCTATAAATGTACCTTAGGATTTCATAATGTCTAACCTCTAATTTTAATGTGTGACATTGTTTTGACTGTTTGGCAACTGAGCATCCCTAAGCGTGGTGACACATATGATATACATCACATAAGTTTTTAAGAAAGCTTATTTGACTGGTTATCTCATCTGGCTTGACATGTATCTCTTATCACAAGTAGCTGAAGTGCAAGAGAAAGGCAGATACCTTAGTCAAAAAGATCTTTACTACAAATATTCTAGAAGACTTGTACACCTAGAAGGCATGAATATATACACCATGAAATAGCATTGAGTATCAGTTACATGAACCCTTTGTCTTTTAATTTTCTTTTGTACCAAGAGCATTTAAAATAAAACTTTATTGTTTTCCCATAGGAAACTTAGCCGTTTGACTATGATCAGTGTATACCTATCACAATACTATGTTTAGTAATGTATTTTCCATAAGGCTGTGGAAATTATGGGGTCCCCCTTGTGAACAAAGGCTGGAATAAAATTTTCCAGGCACCCACTCCTTTATTTACCAAGGGGAGTCCTGTCCAGTAGTTTTCCTAAGCCCAAGAGTCTTTTAATAAATTTTTAGATGACTTATGAGAGCCAGATGACAGCAATTAACACATTATTTTTGAGCAATGAAAGAATAAGATAAGACTACAAGAGCAAGAAGCAATTTAAATATGTTAAGGGACCATTTTCATCTTCAGAATTAAGGATTATTTTGATCTTACATCATTGCCTTTTCTCTTTTACTTTTCTTTTTAGCTTTATTTTAGGATTCCCTATTTTTAATGTTCATACAGAGATTTCTTTAACTGAAATACCAAATAGTTTCTCTGGTGTGAAAAACTATAATAGTACACAGGATCCTAATGAGATATTTAATAATGTTAAGTAGGAAGTAAAGGGCTAAAGGAGTAGGGAAAGTGGGAAGGGTGGGGGAAAGGTAATAAGGGAGAGGAAAAAAAATATGAGAAACTGAATAAATGGAAATAAAGTGTTTGTAAATGGGGAGGGGAAGAGGGGGTGAAGGGAGGGCAGGGACAAGGGGAAAAATGAAAACTAAGACCTATTATGTAAAGGTACAAGATCCCAATGATGAATGTAACTGTATTGTATACCTAGATTGTACCAATAAACTCAATAAAAAGAAAAAAAAAGATTCCTTAGTTATTGTGTATAGACAAAAATATGTACTGTATTTTTAAAACCAGTTGAGATTATCTGAATCATCTGGCAACCTGGGGGAAGCATGTGTTTCTATAAACTGACTTGAGTTACAGGCAAACATCTTAAAAAATCCAAAATGCCAAAAGAAAAAAAATTCAAACAAAAGAGCTGTGCATATTGTAACAAATTGAACAGATGGACAGACAGACACATAAGACAACTTGTTTATAAACCTGAGTATACTCAGATGTTTTCGGCCAGTTGAATTATAATAACTTTTATAATTATGTTTATAACTATACATAAGTTTAGTCAGAATTTTGTAGATTATTTAAAGAGAGATCTCTTGTAATACTCAAAAGGAATAAAATTTTTCTACACCTGTGAAACCCAAAATAGTTTTAAGTTGGGCCCTAAGTTAGCAGCTTATCTGACTGGAATACCCAGCTACACAAGCTTATGGTTAGCCACATATGGCTATCCACGTAGCCACATACGACTGTTTCCTTTAAAGGGACAGACTATTACAAGTAATTTTAACTATCTCCAGTGGGGGTCCACTCAGGCCACCTTTGTATATAGAAGAGACCGGGTGACACTCCTTGGAGGTAAGTATGAATTCCATGCAGTGAGGGAAGAAGTCCTGCCAAGGCTCTAACCTGCTGTGCTGCAGATGTCTACCTATGACTGTTTTGTCTCCTTTGAAAAGTAACAAAGTGAAAGAAGGAATGTCCGACCATTCCTCTTGTTCTGTGTCCAATCTAAGCTGTCCCATAGATGTTATCTCATGCAGTGCCAGTGGTGGCAGACTAGAGGTACAAGGAAGTGGCCAGAGCCAGATTAGCTGGTTATTCATTCTCTAATTTTGCCTGAGGGTTGAAAGACAGATAAATGTAGACTAAAACACACAATTAGTCTTCAAGAGTTTCGGGATTAAGCCTAGACCACTTTTCTGTATGGCCCAGAAATAAATGAAGGTCAGCTTTACTCTGGAAGGGTTATGGGGAGGGTAAACTTACATTCTGGAAGCTTTGTCTTGAAATCCAGCAGCCACAGAGGAGGGAAGTGCCTTGAATTAAATACTAATTGAGAACTGCATTATTTCTCAGCGGCAGGGCAGTGGAGAAGGGGCAAAAGAGTGAGTGCCTTTAAGTATGGCACAAGAACTAAATCATAACCATCTTGGGTATAGAAGGACAATTAAGATCAGGAGTTTTTCCAGAATGGATCTGCAATCCTTAGCAAAACGTATCTCTAGAGACAAAGGCTAAGGCCAACTGCAATTGCATTGCTAAGCAGAAAATTAAACCAATAGTCAAAGAACCTGAATGGCTGCTTTTTGCCTCTTGAAAGAGAGTGGAAATGTTCTCAGTATATTGTTTAGAGCTTTTTTTTTAAATGAATTATTTTGAATCTATAATATCTAATTTATGACTTAAATACCCTACAGGCTGTTGAGCCGTTCCCTGATCTTATAGAAACATTCCCAAAGCCATGTCTTATATTTTATTAACATACAAACTGAGATGGTGTCCTGTAGGCAGGCACTTAAAAGTGCTTGTCTAAGCTTCTGGAATGCAGTCTGGGAACCAGGTTCCCAGGATAAAATATGGCTGTTTTATGGGTTTCTCTATAAGCTTATAGATGGGTCACCCAATCTCACTATATCCTGCTATGTAAAGGTGACAAATGCCTGTAATTTCTAGAAATCTCCTTAGGGGTTTTAGGGTCTTGAGTATGGAGAGGAAATAATTGGTTTACTTCTTTCTTCCCCCAGTCTTTGGGTTCCCTTAGACATAATAAGGCCTAAGTATTTTACCTCAAGGATGCAAAGTTTTGCCTTAGACCTAGGAATATTATAACCCCTGTCTGTTAGAAAATTCAGCAGAACACAGGGGTCTTGGCTAGAAAGCTTTTTTTGAGGGAGCATATAACATTATATCATCTACATATTGCAAGACTGACTTGGAAAAACTATAGTATTTCCTTTTATCAAATCAGGAGCTAAGAATGTCCTCATCTCTTTCTGGTAAATAGTTGACAATTTAAAAGAACTGAAAGGCTTAGTTCTCATATTTCTTAGACCTTCAAGAATACAGGCCTGCAAATATGTTCAATTTTAATCTCCTGATTGGCAAGCCAGTACAGGTCTCGTATAGGGAATGCTTGCGTTCCTACAGAAGCCAGTTATTCCCCTGGCTGCGTGTCTTTTGAGCTTACAAAATTAAGATAATATTTGTCTCTCTTTAAAAAACAATATTTGATTTAAGAGCAACATTGCATCTTTCTAATTGAGTCCATAGGTCTGAGTAAGTTCTCTAAAGACCTCAATGTACATATCAGGTCATCCAAAAACTATCTTAGGTCTCATTTGAACTGTCTTAGATCACTGAGAAAAAGACATGTGAATGCAGGTAGTTCCCATATTTGCCATTTACTTCCTGCAAGGGATACTGTCTTTGAGGGGCCTGAACAACTTAGCTAAGGATGGATACAGCCTCATGGACATTTTAATTATGGCTGGCCTGGATATTCCATCCTCAGCACCTGGTGATCAAGGTTTAAAGTTGTCTTAGAAACTTTGTTCTCAGGTTCTAAAGGGTGTGGAGTAGCCTCAGGCTTAGAGGTACTGAATGTCTTAAGGGTGAGGTGTCTCTCATTTCATTTGCACTGGAACACAAGCAAGAATTACTTTTTTTTTTTGGTACCAGGGATGAACTCAGCCCTTCAGCTTGTGAGGCAGGCAATGAAACCACTGAGCCTAATCCCCAGCTCCAAGAATTACTTCTTAATGTAAAGAAAATCTCAATATAGGATGATTTTGACCTTTTTCTCTCTTTGATAGTATAATTCTAATTGTAACATAGCATCAAAGTAATATCCTCTGTGTACTTGGCTTCAGGAAGAAGGCACACCATGCACAGGTGTAGAATAACACTAAATTGTTTGTTAATACATTTGAAAGGAGTATGAGGTTCAGAAATGGAGTTCCTAAGCTGAAACAAGAGAAACAAATATGGCATCCTATAAGTCTCTGCTTGATTCCTGTTCCCCCTATGGTGTCCCCCAAGGTTTATTCCACTCCAGGGTAAATAGCTACCATCTAGAGAGAGACCCAGAAAATAAAACCAGTCTTGACTGTCTACCATTTTTCAGTGTGTGATCTTATTTTCCTCAGGTAACTATTATCCTTACTTCAGTAGGTACTCTCAAAGCACAAGTTACAATTGACTTCAATTATAACAGTCATACTTAGAGAAGTAAGTATTGCTAGCAAACCAAGAGATTCAAACCACTGCTATCTAGTTCCTTGAAAGAGAGAAAGGAAAAGAGGTCAACAGTCAAATTAGGGCACTTTCCCTGCAAAAGAGATCACCTCCAGACACAGGCAGATCGGAGATTCTGCCCTGGGTCCTAGAGTAGAGAAAGCTCTGAGAAATTTCTGTCATCTAGCTAGTCTTTTAGGCAACTTTTAATAGCAGCAGGACAAGGCTACTCTCTTAAGGTCCATTTTAAAATCACTAAGTATTTGAAACTCATAGGTTTTCCTAGCATCTACAATCTACATAGTAAAGACACCTTTATGAATTTCTTATACACACACACACACACACGCTCACACCCCCCCCCCACACACACATACACATGAAGGAAGAAAAATGCTGACCAAAATCCATTTTTATTCTAGTTAGCATGTAAAAACACATATGGAAGTCACTAACTGATTGCTATTTTCCCTAGTGTAAGACAAAACAGTTGTGAGTTGTTTTAGTCTGACTTGCAGGAAGGAGGAGTGGTCTGACTACAAGGGATTCTCAAATGAACTCCCAACAAGTTGGAGAAAAGTTTAAAGGAAATTTCTAACTCACTTGTAGAAAGTCCAAATAAAGTTCTAGCTTGTTAAACATCCAAAAATTCACAATATAGCATTTTATAAGAACACAGTCAACATTCCAAAGTGCGTAAACTATCGGTGTTTTTCTCCCCTACACAAATAAATAACAAAGACTATGCCTAGGAGAGGGGCAGAAGGTTCAGTAGTTTTTAATCTATGAAAGATTTGGTTTTTTATATTTGTCTAGATGTCTGTCTTACTACTAGTAGAGAAAGCAGTCCAAAGCTCAACTCTTAACAGAGGCTTAAGAAAGGGCTCTGACGGCATCATTTCAGATCACTCTGAGACAGAGGATACCTGATGATTACTGACAAAGTTCCCCTCTCACCTCAGGGAGGAGTCCAGATAGGACAAGATGTGGAGATTTTCTGCTGATTACCCGGATGGGCTGTCAGGAGCTAGTTTCTTCGGAGGGACCTCTGGGTATCTGCCAGAGAGTAGCCCTGGCCATGACCCCCCAGTTGTCACCTCAGTTTCCATCAGCTCCACACAATCAGATCTGTCACCAAAAGGAATCCAACTGCCTATCTGGTCAATGTTCCACTCACCGTTGGCACCAGTGAGAGTGGGGATTCAGCAGAGGGCAACTGGAAAAACCTGTCCTCTGCTCTGAGAGTGGCAGCTGCCCTAAAGGCAATTTGTAGCTGGCAGAGTAAACACCATTTGTTTACAATTCTATAACAGACAGATAAAAGCCTGAATTGTCTTTATCTGAGATGATTTCATAATACACCCATTTTACAGCATTTTGAAACAAATAAGTCCAAATGCAACACACAGAGCAAGAATAAAAAGTAAATGTAACAAAACACAGTGCACAAGAAAAACAAGAAATCTGCAAACATTTAAAACACACAACTGAAAACTAAGACACTTTTAAAACAAAAGCTGAGACAAAGGCCAGAATTTATGAAGCAAAAACCAGAATCTATAAAACAAATGAGAGCCTATGAAAGAAGTTACAATCTATGGAGCAAAAAAGACCAAAGTTAGAACCTATGAAAGAAAACTGTTACCTCCAACCAGTAATCTTGGTGGAAGACCTCCAAAATGATATAGGGGGAAGAGATGTAACTTCAAAACCTGCTAGATATCTGAAACGTGAGTTCCTGTTGTCTAAAATTGAAGAATGAATTCTAGGAACAATGGGGGTTAAGAGTAGGAAAAATTTATTGAGGGAAAGAAAGCTTCTGTCTAAGAGAGACGGAAGGGGGCCAACAAGTGGGTTGCCTCTTATTTCAGAAACAAGTACTCAGGCCTGATGTCTGAGTTTCCAGCATTCCTTTTCCAGGCAGTCATATAGTAAGTCCTGTATCATTTATTCGCATAACACAATGGCAAATTCCTGTCCTAAACTCCCAATCATTTCCTATTTTCTTTTCTCACTGATTGTGGAGCTCAAAGGTGCCACATCCTTAGAAAGCTTTTTTATGATGGACCTAATCCTACAGCCATAACAGTGTTCTTCTCTCAAGAATAAATCTTCTGTCATGTTTCGATTACTACAGTCCATTTCATTCCTGTGTTTGTTTTGAGAATTTGAGTGAACTTTCTCTAAAGATGTGGTAAATTATATGATCTTTGATAGCAACCACCATGTCTAATCTTAGCTAAAGATCTAGTTTCAAATAGAATCTACTCAGACAATATATGTAAATAGGTAATATGAATAGTCTTGATAAGTAAGGGAGAAAAATAATATAGTTAGTAAATGCAAGTGATGGAACTGAGTTCACATTTGGGTTCTGACACATCTTAATTGTATGGCCTTCCACAAAGTAGTTGCTCCATGTGAAAAAAAGGATATTAGTAGTCACTTCCCAGAGTTTTATTAAATTTTTTTAGTAACTCAGGTAAAGGGTTTTCAGCAATGCCTGGCACATAATGAGTATTCAACACAGGGTAGCTAATAATGTGGTTGGTGTTGATTCAAGTTAATTGCCTCAACCACAAAGTTGTTATGTCTGCAAGTCACTGGCATTAATAATCTGTGGTTTTAGCCTGCTCCATAACTTCCAGTAGTACTAATGTGTTACTGTCTCCAGTATAGGTTCAATTTTATTTTTTGTTTCCTCTTATGTTCTCTCCCTTACCCTTCTTTACTTTAACCATCCTATATGTCTTACTTCTCTCTTATTCCTCTTTTTTCTCCTATCCTGCTCATGATATAGATCTGATTCCATAGTGGGTATCCAGGAAACTTTCTAAACTCTCCTGGTTTTAATGGTAAGCCTGAGATTGAAGAAAGCTCTGTGTGTTCAGAGTTATTTTTAACTCAAGAATAAAGGCAGGAATGCATGACAGAAAGTTGAAATTAGATGACAGAAATGTGTGGAATGGTAAGTGTGTGTACATACCTGTGTCTGTCTTATCAGTGATTTTTGTGTTGTGAGACTTTGTCCTTTTGTTCAAGTCCTGAGGCATTTCCTTTTATAAAAAGAAATGATGGGAAAGGCAAAAGGCTGTAATTGTTGGTCTTATTCTTAATTAATGTAGTTGTAATTAGCTATCTTTGTCAACTTTACTTTTTTTTTAATGGTACTGGGGATCGAAATTAAGACCTTGCGCTTGCAAAGCAGACAGCGGAACCACTGAGCTAAATCCCCAGCCTTCAACTTTACTTTTTTAAAGCCTGGCACTTTAGGACCCCCTGAAGGAAATTATCTGTTTTTATAAAATGTTGTCACATCATTTACATTACTTTGCAGAAAGGCAGATTGCTGCTGGCCAAGTAATACTGAGTCAGTATTAATCACAGAACACCTATTTTGTGCCTAATCAGGTGCTGTGAAAGATACAAAATCCAGTAAGGAAAATCCCCTATCCTCAAAAGAGTTTAAATTGTATAAAGTAGATAACTGGACTTTCCTAATTAGGTCAAAGTCCTCCTGAATGTAGTTCAGTCTATGTCCCCACAGATACAATGAAAAGCTGTCTCTCAGTTGTCCTGCTAAGAGAAGTATAATTAACTGACAGACCCAGATGCTAGCTCTGATTCTCCAACTGCATTAGGCACCACACTTCTCATAGGTTGATCCCAGGCAATGACTGAGCATGAGAAGGATAGTACAGTATACCATGCCTAGGAGATGGATGGAAACTGATGGGTGATTTTCTGCTAGGACTCACCATTGGCTTTGCCCAAACTTACAATTCCTCCACAGTTTAAGACTCCTACTGACTAACCCTCTTTCTGTTTCTCGCCTCCCTAAAAGCCTCAATAATATCACAATCCCAGATTTCCATGTCTCCCTCCCATTTTATCTCACTGATATCCCCCTAATAAGTCTCTTGCATATCTGATCCTGCTTTGAGATTTGCTTCTCAGGGGACTTGAATCAACACACCTCAAAACTCTGTCAGCTGACTTGTCACTGTGGCTTGGTCCCAAGTTAGACCTGATAAGCAGATCAATGAGTCAGTATCCCTGAAAAGAAAAAAAGTAGAGTTGAATATTAAAAAAAATATGTCTCAAGTTTCTGTGGCTGTTGTTCCATCTCTAAAATGAGGTTTATAATACTACCTTGAGAAAAATCATCCTAATTTGAGCCAAATCCCTATACAATCATGAGTATTTGATGCTTTTATTTATATTAATGAGAAAAATAACTTTTCTATTAAGACAGATCTTACAAAGAAGCTTTTTAAATGAATGATGGAGTCTTTCATTAAGAAACACATAGATAATCTGCAAAAGAAAGCTCAGACTTTTTCTGGTGCTCATAATTGTGCATGCTGATTTCTGATAGAAGTGCTGAGCAATGAGAAAGGTTCAGAAACTGTAAAAGCTGCCCGTGGCTCAAAATGCTATGGCTTACTTTGCACAGATTGCCTCAGACTAGTAGAAGACAAAAAATATTTAAGAATAAACATAAAGTAATGGAGAGTGAGGAAGTAAAGTTCAAGTGCTAAGATCCAGGTTAATCATCAAAATTGGAGTTATGGCTATGTTTTACTCTCATCATTAATTTTACCAGGTCTATGTCACTACAGCAAATCTACAGAGAAAAGTAACCTATAAAAAGAAAACAAGATGAGAGGAAGGATTATGACACTCTCAAAGCTGCATCTCCATGACGTGGTAGAGTGCTGTGCTGAGGAAGAAGCCATTAGGTGTTCAACATTCTTGACACAGAGCTACTATACTGTTTCCTTTTTTTCCAAGGCAACAAAACAAAACTGTCATTGTTTCATTGGCAAAAGGGATATTCAAGCTGTTCACCAAGTTTGTGTATTTTAGAGTGTGAAGAATTCTTGTGAAGCCCCTGAAATGGTCAAGGCAGGAATACTGGAGCAGAATTTCCAGTTCAGTAAATCACCAAATGCCAATGTTGCCTTACACCCCACAATTAGGTCAAAGAGGAATATCATACATCTAGTGGCAATATTAGATGAAGCAAAGCAACAGGCTGTTTAAGCATGGGTTAGAGTTGTTTAGATCACTAAATTACCATTTTCTGAATAATTGGTAGGTGACAGTAGGAAAGTAAACTGAGAGCTATATCCAATATGTAACTGTGACTACCGCACCATTTTTTTTTTTTTTTTTTGGTACCGGGCATTAAACTCAGGTCCTTGCACTTGCAAGGTGGGCCACCCAACTGCAGAGCTAAATCCCCGGCCCCATACCACACCATTTTTAGTCCTCTGTTATCCATGTTTTCTGTTTCTGGATTTATAAAAAATATGTGAAGATTTATGCACCAGATTTCCACAAAGAAAGAGGCGACAAAGTCACCTCTACCCTGCTGCGTAGTCATCCAATAATACTCATTCAGGCCCTAATTCAGTTATCCAGAATACTTTCATTGAACTGATTCCTTTACCAGGCATCAGTCAAACAAAATTTGCCAGAGAAAGAGAAGATTCTAGCAATGACCGTTAAGTCAATGAAAGATCCTAATGAGCCAATTAAACTATCAAGTAAAGATAAAATGATGTCTACTACAGTTTTAGTGCTTAGCATATTTGGTTTCTTTCCAACTCCTTGATAAAAACAGTGATTCTATTATATCTCTAATAACTCTCAGTTAACTAGAAAAATGTTTTGGTGCATATGGCTTTCAGTACTGTATAAATGTTAATAAGAACTTGAAAATCTATCAGTCAGGCTTACATTACAATGGAGAAAACTTCCCAGCATGCTTGAGTTGGATACATACAGAAGCTACAGAGAGATAGAAACTACAGTATAGGAACTTGGACTGTAGATGCAAATGGCAGTGTTCATGGGTTTGGCAGAGAAACTTGGATTCTGTGAACTAAATGAGCATTTCTTGCATTTCTGAAGTAAAAAGGCATGTGCTCGCTCTGAAATTTCTCTTACGACTTGAGATTAAAGAATATGCAACAGGAAGTAGGCAGTTCTTATGAGTACAAGTTTTTGCTGTCTCCCCAAGGAAGAGCGAAGGTACCTCAAGCCTTCTCAGGCCTTCTCATCATTCAGAAAGTAAGGAGGGGGAGAAAGGTATTACAATGAATTATTAACAAATTGGTTATAGCAGCACAGTTTGTAATAGCTAAAACTTGGAAACAGCCCATTTGCCCATCAGTTGGAAACTGGATAAAGAAGATGTGGTTTTTCTATAAAATGGAATATTACTCAGCCATAAAGAATGAGAAATTAGATTCATTCATAGGAAAATGGATATTGAGGATATACTCCTAAGTGAAATAAATAAGTCATACATATGCAAATACTGAATAGTTTCTCTGGTGCAAATAAACTGTAATAGTACATAAGATCCTAATGAGATAACTGACATTGTGAAATGGGAAGAAAAGGGCTAAAGGTGTAGGGAATATATATATGTGTGTGTGTGTGTGTGTGTGTGTAAAATCACATTAATTGTTTTTATATCCCATTCCCCTTCCTTCATTCTACCTGTTCCATAGTATTCTTTAATGTTTCAGGCTGGATAAGTATTTCTGTTAGAAAGCTGTTATGTATATTACAGGATGTTAAGCAACATCTTTGGCCTCAATTCATGGAATGTCATTGGCACCGCTCTCTCCACTGTGATAACCAAAAATGACTCTAGACACTATCAAATTTACCCTTTCTCAATAGTCACTGGTTTATAGAGACATATGGAGACACGCCCTCATTGTAATGGTGAGCAATTACACTTGGATAGAGCAGTTATATCTCAGCTCTGATTCTGCTAGGGAGTAGGGCCAAAGTTCTTCATGTGTTTTCATGAATTTGTTTTTATGTGTTGTGATTAGTGTTACTGAGACTCATATTCATTATCTTTTTTCTTTTTTAACCAAATCAGGCTGGTGGGGCTTTGTGAAGTTACTTGCTATTTATTGAAAAATGTAACATTTTCTCTAAACCTCCTCTTTATGGAGATAATAATAGTTCCTAGCCCTTCTTAAAGATGGCATTATACCCTGGATTTAATTTCTTTCTGATCTCTTCTGTAAACAACAGCACATTTGCTTACTACGTGGTCTATAGTAGAGATTCATTAGATTTCCAGTGGACAAATATTAGAATTGAGCTAAAAACTTCACATGGAATCAAACTATAATTTTTAACCTCTTTAGTACAGGGCTTACATTATATTAGGAACCCAGGGCCCAGGTTAAATGTGAAGAAATAAACAATCAATATTTGATAAATAACATAATATAAAATTATGTTGATAGATTACATTGCCTTAGAAGCAATACATAAAGTTTTCATCTAAATTGCAGTGTTGCGGTAGCAGTTCAGAATTGGCTTACCACATTTTATGGGTCAGATATTTGTAAAATTTGTTATGACCTTCTCAATCTTCTGACAGTCTTTGTCCCTTAGGTTTTGAAAAAAATGTATCTTTATTATTTGAAGGCCTTGGATTTTCCTTCTCATTTCTTATATTTCAGTTACTAAAGAAGGTTACTATGAAAGGTAGGTTCAGAATACAGAAACATAATTTTTGCCTGAGGCTATGTAAATTGATAAAACTGCCTATGCTATGTCAGTGGCACTTTGAGTAACGTTTCCCTTTTGTAACTATACAATTTATTCCATAAAGACAAGGGGAAAATAGTTGATCTTTGTTCACACCAGAAATAATTCTTATACACAGTTTGACTCCTTAGTGAAATTATGCTTTCAGATTAAAATATTCTATTGGCACTTGTCTTTGAGAAAAGGAAAATTTTCAAAAAAAAAATCTTGACCTTAGAAACCTAGGTAATTATGTTTTTTTTAAATTATAGTTTTAATTGTATGACTATTTGTCATGAAAGAAAATAAGATTGTTTTTCTTATTATCAAGTTATCCCAGAGCACAGATGATAAAGAGCAGCAAAATAAGCTGGAGAAAACCAGGGGAATTGAGATTGTTCAGCCCATAGAAGAGCTAGCCAAGCAGTGATTTAATAATGATCTTCTCAGACCTGAAGGACAATCATTAGTACCACATGCTCCCCATGTGCAGAGAGGGTGGTAGCACAGGAAAGGTATTACTGTATAGCAGGAAAAAAAAGGAGAAGAAAAACTTTCATTGCAATAAAGGCTGTCAAACATCAGAGTGCATTACTTTAGAGGTTATGAAATTACCACTGATTGTTTTACATTTTGGTTGTAAATAGGATTAGATTCCATCTTGTCTTAAGATGGTTGAGCTGAAACTTTGAAGATCAGAGAGGTGAACAAATTCACATCTCGACAATTTTCTTAGCTTTTTGTTTCCCTGAAGTCTGTATCTCTATATATTATGTGTACCATGTGCCATAAATTGCACATTTTATAATATGCATTTTACATACATTTCCATTTAATGGATTTTAGTTTCTCAGTTATTCCTAGTTATACAAATTATGTGACTTTTCTATCATCATGGTTTATTGCGAATGTAACTGCCTCACTTTTCTCCAACACTTTCTTTTTCCATTTTGTTAATTTTCTCAACTTTTAGTTTTGCATTCACTAACCTGCAAAGACCTGAGTATAAGTGCGGGTTTTGCCCAGTATTTAACACATTGAGTGATTTAGACCAATTTAATAGCTGCTTATTATTTTATAATTTCTGAATGAGATACCATATGAGGGAATATTGTCCCATACAATTATAATTCAGTATAACTTTTTCACTTTATTTTCACTGAGTAATGTTTTGAAGCCATATATGGTGTGTCTATGTCAAAATAACGATTTGGTTCTGTCATGTTAAGGCAGGAAGTAGCCAGAGCTAGAAAAAGAAACTGTTTTAATAGGCAACTTTAATTAAAGTTGTCCTGCATTTTCCTGAATCTTGTTTATTTTATTTTTTGGTACTAGGTTGTGCTGGTGAAATGTACGTACATGATCTGTCTTAAAGGAAAGATAATACATTCATTCAGTTGTAGTAAGAACCCATTTGTTTTGATTTCTAAGATTAGATCATCATTTTTAATTTAACTATTGTCATCATGCTGTGCTTATCCTAACTTGTACTCATTACTTGGCTGCTTTCTATTAGTTAAAAATTACTAGACTTTCCATCTACCCAATCCTCCTCCTCAGTTTTCTCTCATCGTTGTCACTGTAGATGCTATTTACTTACCATGCTGAAGATGGTAATTTAAGCATTAAAAATACTTAGTTCACTTAGTACTTGCAAGGACCCATGAGTTAGACATTATAATTTAGAATTAATCTCTCATAGCTTCTCTTCCAGGAGACATTCTTTTACCAATTGAACCCTAGTAATACTGCTTTTTCTAAATTCATAACATAGTACCTGCTGGTTTCCCACTATTAAAGCACTGAATCGTATTTCATAATCTCTCATGTAATATCATTCCCGTGATTAAACTGTAAACTTTTGAAGGGACGTACTGAGCCTTATACTAATATTTATACTACAAAAATGTAAAGTACATAGTAAGCACACAGTAAAGATAGTACTCTATGAATGGATGAGAAGATGAACAGGAGGGATAATCAGAATCAGATAAACTTGTATCTTGTAGTAGCAATGATATATTATCACTTTACTAACAAATACTATATTTATTGAGCATCTACTATATACCAGTAGCGTGCTAGAACCCATGAAGATGAAGGAGGGAAAATACTCCTTCAGCTCAGTATGTAGATAGGAATACAAAAATAAATGTACATTTATAAAGGAAGATAAAGGTCAATTAACAAAGCAAATGTCAAATAAGCCAAAAGTAACAATATCAACATGGTACTCAACTGAATATTATTATGTAATATGGAAGTTGAGAAATAATAGCTTCTCAGTTGCTACAAAATAGCTTCCTTTTTTTTGGTGTGTGTGTGCCAGGAATCGAACTCTGGTCCTTGCATTTGCGAGGCAGGTGGTGAAACCACTGAGCTAAATCCCCAGCCCAACTTCCTTTTACTTAATATTATAATAATTATTATATATTATCAGTATGTGTTAAGAATATATGCTGCAATGGGCTGTTTTCAGAATCTGGCACATGCGATTATATTTTAATGATTTCAGTTGCCTTTCCTCCATTTTCTTTCTGTTCTACGCTCACTCCTCACCCTCCTTCTGGATTTCAGTTTGTTTTTCTTTCCAGCTGATTGGATTTTTGTTTTCTTCCTCATACCTGGCATAAAATCAGGGCATAAGAACGTAACACAACAGAATAAGAGAAATAATGTGTGATTCTGAAAAGCAAAATCTCTACCCATTGTGCAGGTGCATAAGATGGATCATTTTTGAAACTCAGTGAATTTAGGAATTCAGGCAAAGGGACTTAAACCATATCCAATATAAAAATACTTATGCATCTCAGACGATGGGGTTATGTTTTTCTTTATTCTTTTGTGCCTCCCTTCTTTCCTTTCTTCTATCCTTTGTTTTCTACTAAAATTTTTTTCGTTCAACGATTTATAGAGTAGTTGTTGGGGCTTGTGTTTAGCTGTCCCCCCAAAGCCTCTTTCCAGTGAAGTGGGACTTTTTCAGAGGTGGCTGAATCTGTATTGTGTGATGTTGGAATTAAAGGCATGTGATTACTAAATCACTACACATGAGTGACTGGTTTGGAACCACCCTTATCCCACTAATCTGGATGGGATAAAAGGGGCAGAAAAATGCTGGTAAGGTCTCTTGTTGCTTTTGCTACTTTCTGCACTCCATGTTTTTTCTCCTCTGTGGTGCTTCTCTGCCATATTCCACACTGCCTTGGAGCCAGCTGATTATGGACTGAAACCTCTATGAATTTTAAGCTAAAACCTTTCCCCCTTTAATTTTGAGAGTTGGGTATTTTGTCTAAACAACCAGAGAAAAGTAACTAAGACAATATTGTTATTTTTAATCTTGGAAATATAATGATCTAAAAACATAGGAAATGATGAGATAAATTTTTCCCTTCCTCACCATCAAACAAGTATTATTCATATGAAAATTATGTTGAAGATGTATCTTCATAATTGCCCAAGATAAATACTCCACCCTCTTGGAGATTTAAATGCTTTGACTTAAGAGAACCAAGGCAATGCAGTACTTTGCATATGTATGTAGTTTTAACTATGTATGCATTTTGTGGAAGCAGGGAAAGTGAGTCAGACAGCTGAATACTAGTCTTTTTTAAAACTGAATTTGAGGCCTTATTGTGATTCTCAATGTATGTACACACACAGGTTTGCACACACACACATGTGCGTGCACACACACACACGCATTCTCTCTCTCTCTCTCTCTCTCTCTCTCTCTCTCTCTCTCTCTGTTATAGAATTCAAGTACTCCAGGTAACAAATGTGCCCAAAGTGGTCCAGGGATGAAGAAGAAGCCAGAAATCTTAAAAGCAAGCCCTGGGGATTCAATAGTTTAGTTCTGACTTAATTACCCTTTTGTCCTTTGAGGTTATACTGGAAACTCAGTGTTCAAAAGTTTTGAACTCCTCACTCCAGAAGAATTCTGTGAAATGCAATAAACTCCTGTCAATATTTCTGGACACCAGTAGAAGGGAGTAATTAAGTCTTCTTTTCCTCCACCTAAATGGGGGAACAAGAGCTACTTTTCCTTTTAGGTCATTTATCTCCTCTCACTGTCATTATTCCATAGGTTCACCTTCTCTGATCTCTTATCTTATTTTGATAAACATAAAGTCTTAAATCTTGAATGAAGACTGTTTTCGTTGATATTTTGAATATTCAGCATTAATATAGATCATATCTATAGTATCCAATAAGTTTTCAAAATGCTTGGCTTGGAAGCTTTATCAAATATGGTCCTGTTTAACTATTTTGAATAATATTTCCCTATTAAATACTTTAAAAGCTTCAGTCTTCTCTTCTTGTTCTCCTTCATTGTTTATGTGTCAAACAAAGACATTTTTATTGTTATTCTGCAAATAAGCAATGTCCATTATAACAGTACATCCAAGATCATGTTTCTGGCATTTATATGCTCTTTACTTTAGAATAGTTTAATCTCTTGCTTCTTAGAATACACCACTATGGCTCTCAGAAATACACCTTCATTTGCTCTCATCAAAACTTAGGCTGACATAACATGAATTTGGACAGTCCCTAATAACTAGGTACAGATCACTCTTGAGTTTAATTCTTCCTTTCTTCTTAGCCCACGTAGCCCATTGACTTACAAACTCTGGAACAACGTTGGGAAGATACCTCTGGGAAATGTAACACTTTCACAAACTTTTAGAACTGACTGAAATGGGGTAAAATCTTCCCATAGTTCTGAGACCGTAGCTTTTTCAATATGACTAAGCAGGCTAATACCTTTGCATTTGGTATATTAGAAGTACATTTGCATGCTTCTTTCTGCTATAAGCTCAACATGAGGAAAGTAACATTAGACCATACTTCTGGTCTATCTAGTCCACAGTTCTGTTCCTAACATGTCCACGTATCACTTTCCTGTACAGAAGACAAAGATGTGTCTTAAGGTGGTAAATCAGGGTTCAGACAAGCTGAATACTAAACACATTTCAAGCACAAATCTTGATTTGTGTGAGGACTATTTATGGGGAGCCTGATTTCTCCCAACACACTATAACAGGTACCATTTCATCTCCACCTATCCCATTCTGTCTACATATATACTGCCTTTAATTACAAAAGAAGCATTTCTGTTCTAATGGTAAAACTATTTTCTATATTACAAATTACTTTGTGTAGCTTTTGGATTGCTGGGCTTTATATCATTGTCTAGGCAACCTGTTTCCCTTATGTTCCAGTAGGTTTGTTTGGTGGCAAAAGTATTGTAAAGAGATTCAGGCTATTTTACAACTATTGGTATTACTTCGATGTCAAAGTACTGAAGAGAACACGGTTTTGATGGAGAGAATCTGTTTAATATTTCAGCCACAATCTGGGCTCCTTTAAATAGCATGACAGACAGTAGAAAGTATAGCAATATTACCACTATTCCTTTCTGATTTTTTTTCTCTCATTGAGTTTATTGGTACATTTTAGGTATACAGTACAGTTACATTCATTGTTGGGATCTTCTACCTTTACATGACAGGTCTTGGTTCTCACTTTTTCCCCTTGTCGCTGCCCTCCCTTCACCCCCTCCTCCCCTCCCCATTTACAAACAATTTATTTCCATTCATTAATTTTCTCATAGTTTTTCTTTTCCCTTATTACCTTTCCCCTACCCTTCCACTTTCCCTGTACCTTTAGCCCTTTTCCTCCTGTTTCACATGGTCAATTACATCATTAGAAACTTATGTACGATTATAGGTTTTCACACCAGAGAAACTATTCGGTATTTACACATGTGTGACTTATTTATTTCACTTAGGAGTAGATCCTCAATATGTATCCATTTTCTTATGAATAAATCTAATTTCTCTTTCTTTATGTCTGAGTAGTATTCCATTTTATAGAAAAACCACATCTTCTTTATCCAGTCTCCAATTGATGGGCAAATGGGCTGTTTCCAAGTTTTAGCTATTACAAACCGTTCCACTATAAACATAGGTGCACATATATCACTGTGATATGATTCTTTTAATTCCTTTGGAAAGATACTCATTCTAACAGTGATATTTCATTATTTAAATCATTATCATCAACTTGCTATATTTTAAAATAATTTTTATCATTGTATTTTCAAGTTGATATCAGAGTTGAATTATTGCACTATGCCTTTTAATTTGAATTCTATAGATAGATGGATAGAGATAGATAGATAGATAGACAGATAGATAGATAGATAGATTTTTTTTATATACCAGGAATCAAACTTGGGTCCTTGTGCTTGTGAGGCAGGTGGTGGAACCACTGAGTTAAATCCCTGCCCTTGAATTCTTTATATTTTAAAATTGTTTTATTGTTATGAGAGCTGCAGTTACAGGGTAAAGAGAGAAGGAAGTAAGTTATACACATCTATATCCCAATTTTTGCTTTTTTATATGTAGTGGAGGGGAAATAGGTGGGAAGAAAACTGCCACCAGACCTTAATAGCAAGTCCTCAAATGACAAAATGTTGATCTATTAGTTTTAATGCTATTGAACATAAAAAGAAAAGATAAAACCTATTTATTGAGCACCTATTTTACACAAAGCACAACAATGTGTGCTCTGGGAAACTATAGTGTGTGTGTGTGTGTGTGTGTGTGTGTGTGCATGATTTATATAGAGACATACACATTTACATGCACACACACATATATTTCAGTGAGATTTTTTAGTATATATCTTATCTTTGTTTTGTTTTGTTTTGTTTTTGCATGCTGGAGACCATAAAACCTAACCCATTGTGTCTTTAGCTTCCTTTTTAGAAATGTAGAATGATTTCTACAGACCTTTATTGCAATATCTTTTGTTCACAAGTTACTTTTATTCTCTCTTCTCCTTTCACAGTATAGTTTACAAGTTTTACAAAGGATGTGACAGATTCCTGTTTTTTAAACCAGCAGTCTTGGAATTAACTGTACAAAAAATACTCATACTTGGTTCTAAAGAAGGCAACAACTCACTCTTCAGCATTTTTTTTTGTTCTACTTTTGACTTGTCCCATACTCATGGATTACATGTAGGTAACTTATAACTGTCCATTAATATACCTCACTATGACAAACAATTTTACTTTCCTTTTTACTTTTGCAGATAGGATCCATTCCCTCTTTGTCGTATTTATAGGCCCTACAAAATCTACTGTCATCCCTATTACTAAGACTAAAACTGTAACTACTACCCATACAACTCTCACACACATATTGAAACACCCATGCAAGCACATATCACACTTATGCTATTCTTGACAAGAAAATGAAGATAAATGATTATGTTAAAATGATGTTATCTGTGATAACAACTTCAATAATTAACGACACCTGTATTCATTCCTAGCAATTCTGAATTTATTACATGTTATTGTTTAGATCTAAAAATGTCCCCTCAAAGTCTCATGTGCCCCAAGGTTATTGGATTGGTGGAACCATCCATTGATGGCTTCATAGCTGAATATTCTCTTAGGAGGTGTGGTTTGGTCAGAAGAGATGGGTCACTGGGGACATGATCTAGAGGGCTGTATTCTCCTCTCCACTTCCTCCCTTCTCTCTCATTCTGCTTCCGGGTTGCCATGAGTTGATCAACTTTCCTTTGCATTTTTACCATGGCTTTTCTATCTTGGAGAATCCACTGGAATCATGAGCCAAAATAAACCACTTCTCCTTGAAGTTGCAGGTGTCAGGTGTTTGGTCCCAGTGACAGGAATGTGACTAATACATTATGAGTCTCTTATCGAGAAATTGATTCTGAACTTTCCTTTAGCCTAATTACTTTCAGCCAGTTTCAACTCTTGGTATAACAAATTCTATGTATCTACTACTCACGGTACGATGTATAAGTGTTCTATTTGATTTTTCCAAATTAATTTATAAGGAGTTCTCTTTTGAGTTTTCCCAGATGAAGTAGTAACTGATTTTTCATCTGTCTCTGCCTTGATGTTGTAAATATCTTCCTCACTTAGCAATATAGTGTGTTGACCTTGAGAGATATGTCCCACTTAGCTTCTAACACTCAATAGAGAGTTCAGCCTGTAATGGTGTATTAAGAGACTTGAATAAATATTATCATCATCATCACCATCTTATTTTCTTTGTAAAGTGGGGATTATTATGTTTGGAGGCATCAAATAAAACAATGGCATTCTAGAATGGAATTAAGTACATTTTACTATAATGCAGCTGACCATATAGCACTTCAATTACAATACTATTAGTTTGTGTGAACTATTAAACTATAGTAATAGTACCCAAAACACTGCTTTTTCCAAGAAAACTGCAGAGTAAATATTCTAGAAAAAAGTCCATTCTACTTCTTGGCTATTCAAATTATCTTAAGCCAAGTTTCCCAAGTATGATTAATATGCTGGTTGTTATGACTTGCATCTAGATGTCTCCATAAAGCCGCATGCACTCACAGGTGGATCTTTTTGGAACTGGCTGGACCTAGGGAGTATGATACTAGTATTAGTAGTGTGTGATGCTGAAGTAATCCTTTTATTTATTTAACATAGTTCTGGATGTCTATAATGGGAAGGCTCACCCTGATGACACCACCCTAAAGGCTGGTAGCCTGGATGGAAAATAAACAAACAGAAGAAAGGCAGGCTCACCACTTGTTGCTTCCTGTTTCTGCTTTGTTGCTTCATCTTTACCCTGCCATGGGCTGTTTCTCTTCTTCCATGCCCCTGTGTCATTCTGCCCTCCCTTGGAGCCAGACAATAATGGACTGAAAACACTGCAAACTGTTAGCTACATAAGCCTTTCCTTATTGTAACTTGTAGGTGTCTAGTATTTTGTCTCAGAAACGAGAAAAGTAACGACACTGGCGAACTGTTGCTACTTCAAAATGCTACTTTTGCTGGCAGTAGCAGCTTGTGTACAGTGATAATGTGAAATAGCTCATAATTGCCAAACAGACTAAACCAACGAGATGATTCTGTCACGTGTGGAATATAGTATTAGCATTCATGTCTCCATCATCTATGAAATGTATTTGCATTTTCAAAAAAAGAAAATTTTCTTTTGCATGAAAAATTCAACCTGAGAAATACTTCACGTTTTATCTTTGCTTTTTGTTTGGTATTGAGTATTCAGCCCAGGGTCTTTGCATGCTACAGAAGCAGCCTATCACTGAGCTACACCTCTAGACTTTTTAAATTTTAATTTTTTATTTTGAAATGTGTCTTAAGATATCCAGGCTAGGTTCAACCTTGCAATCTTTCGGTCTCAGCCATCCAAGTAGCTGCGACAACAGATGTATACTATAGTACCTGGCATAATTCATTTTGGTGAAGAGATCTTCCAAGTCTTTATTGCCGCCAAGAGATACAATGTAGGTAGTTCAGAGAACTCGAAATACCATAATTACATAAAACCTTTTAGCTACCTAATTTCTACCAGCTGATTCATGGAACAGCTTACCACTTTCAAAAGAGAAAGAAATTACAAAGATCTTCTTTCTTTTCTTCCAATTTGAAACTTGAGTTGCAGCAAGGAAATTCCCTCTAAAAGTAGTTAAAAAGTGATTCATAAACATCAGTGTGTATTTTTCATTTTTATTTCTTTACTTCAGTAAAGATAAGGACTTTCAAAGTATGTTTTACCCTTTGTGACATAGGAACATTTGGAATATTTAATTAGATTCATTCCATTATTTAAAAAGAGGCAGCAGTATAAAGGTTACGTTACTAGCCAGTTGTCTAAATACACTGAAATCTAAAGCATATTTTTCACTGTTATTTGCAGAAATCCTCCCTATCTTAGAAAAATTTCCAACATCTTGATTTTTTCTCTCTCATTTCTTTTCTCCTCTGATTCTCCTGCTATATACTTAATCTTCTACCAGAGCCAATGACAAACATTTCATTGCCCTCATGTGCCTTGACTGCATGTACATCAAAAGCTCTTGCTATGATGTTTATGAAACAACCATGCTGGTTAGTGTAGATACTGTATACATGCCATCTCTTTATCTGGAGATTCTACACTGAACTTTGTGCTGATGAATTGAATTCTGTGTTACCGATATCTAATATGTGATTATTGTAAATTTCATCAACTGATCATAAGAAAAAATAAACAATATAAATTGGAGTTGACCATGATGTTACTTTTTAAAACTGTCCACAATTTCTTTGAAACTCCTCTCTTTAGGAGTTGGAGACTAATTTTCTTTCCTTAGAAGAGTGTTGGTGAACTTATGGCAAGTATGCCACAGTGAGCTGTTTGTATCATTGAAAGCTTTAGAAAGTTTGCCAAAATAGTCTTAAAGTCTCTGCTGGCCTTATTAACACTTCTAATACATGAATTACAGGAAATGTACTAGTTTCCCTTGGAGACTAGAACATAAAAGATACTATGGCTTCTTCACTGTAAAATGCTCATGCTCAGGGAAGTTAGTGGCAATGTCCTGTGGACACTCACATAGCTTATGGAGAAATCTTCCATGGCAAGAAACTAAGGTCTTCTGCTAACAGCTATATAAGTTATCAATCTTCAAGAGAATCCTGAAGCCTCAGTCAAGATTTCTGATGGATATAACCTCAGCTAATATGTTGATTGTACCCTCCTGAGAGATAATGAGCCAGAACCATTCAGCTAAGCTGTTCACAAATTCCTGATCAAGAAAAATTGAAATAATTAATAATAATAAATGTTTATTAATTTAAGCCACTAATTTTAAAGTAATTTTACATAACATACACAGTAACACATTAATAGGTTTAAGCAACTAGGCGACATGTCATATTTCTCAAAAACAGCTAAGATTATTTTTATATGATACCTATAGTTGATAGGGGATAGCTGAAGCCATTAAATAAAAGAATTTTCATACTTGGATCCTCATTCTAAATAGTTATAACCTAAAGAGTTAAAAACTACACAAATGGAAATTTAATGATACTGTGTGTGTGTGCGCATGTGTGCGCATGTGTGTGTGTGTGTGTGTGTGTGTGTGTGTGTGTGAATGAAAATTAAACCATCTTAACATATTGTACTGGTTTTTTCCTATCATTTGAAAGAATAAGTCTAAAATCTAAAATCAGAAAACTGTTACATTTTTATGGAAGAACTTCAAAAACACTTGACATATTTACAAAATTATACCCACTATAATACAATTTAACATCTGTACCCTAATAACAAACTCATTGTAAGAGAAAATAGGGAAACAACGTCTTTCACAATACCATTAAGTAAAGTGAAATACTTAGGAATAAATTTGAAAAGGGAGCAAAAGATCTTTACATTGAAAACTTGAGTAATCTGAAAAAGAAGATCAAAGTGGATATTAGAAAATGGAAAGATATCCCCTTTTTTGGATAGACATAACCAATATAGTCAAAATGGCCATACATCCAAAACTATCATACAGATTATTGCAAGCACAATCAAAATATCAATAACCTGCCTCACAGAACTAGAGAAAACAATAAAAAAATTCATATGGATCCTGAGGATCCTCAAATAGCAAAAGAAATTCTGGGCAACATGGGCAAGGCATGAAGCATCACAATTCCTGATTTGGAGTTATACTACAAAGCTAGGATGATAAAAACAGCATGGTACTGGGGAAATAAACCATACTCAAGAATTCATGGAACAGAGTAAAAGATACAGAAATAACTCCAGGCACACTCAGCAAAAGAAACCATTAACAGTGAACAGATAACACACAGAATGGGAATAAAACTTACCAGCTACTCTTCTGCTCCTCAGAAAAAGGACTAATATCAAGAATAATATAAAGAACTTAAAAAAATCATACCCTCCCAGATTTAAAGACTCAATTCAAAAATGGGCATCTAAACTGCATAGAGAAGTACAAATAGTAAACAAATATATAAAAACATGTTCAACATCACTGGTCATTCGTGAGATACAAATTAAAGCTACCCTTAGTTCTGTCTCACACCAGAAAGAATGGCTATTAAAAATAAATTAACTAATACCAAATGATAATGAGGCTTTGGGAAAAAAGGAACCCTTCTCTCCTGTTGGTGGAAGTGTAAATTGGCACAGCAACTATGGAAATAAATATGGGCATTACTCAAAAAACTGAAACTAGAAGTTCCATTTGACCCAGCTATTTCCCTTCTAGGTATCTTCCTAAAAACAGTTAAAAATCATCATACCATAGTGATATAGGCATACCCATGTTTATAGCAGCACAATTTATAATAGGTGAATCTTGAAAACAGCCCATATGCCTATCAATGCTATCAATAGGTGAATGTATAAAGAAAATGTGTTTTTTTAATATACAACAGAATACTGATCTACCATAAAGAAGGATAAACATGAGTCTTTTTAGGTGAATGGATGCACCTTGAGTCCATAATTTTAAGTGAAATAACTCAGCCACAAAATGGTAACTATCATGTTGTTTCTCTTGTGTGTGAAACCCAAAGGATAAATAAGGGGCAAAACAGAAGATAGATATTGGGAAATAGGAAGAACATGTTCAAATGGGAAGGAGAACAAGGGAAGGGGAGGGAGAAGTAAAGGAAGGGAAAGGTGATTTTTATTTTTATTTTATTTTATTTTATTTTTTGGTACCAAGGATTGAACTCAGGTACTTGCGCTTGCAAGGCAGGCCACCAAAACGCTGAGCTAAATCCCCAGCCCAGGAAAGGCGATTTTTAAAAGAAAAAGAATGAAAGGAAAAAATGGAAACAAAGCTTCTATAAATGGGGAGAGAATGAAGGGTTGAAGGGAGGAGAGAAGAATGGAGAAAAAAATATTAAACTGTATACCTAAAACTTACTAATGAACTCAATAAAAAAAGAAAAAAAATTAAGATATATTATGTAGAGATAAAAATTCCCTATGAGAAATGTGATCATTATGTATGGTAAACATATACTAATTTTAAAAACTAATGAAAGAATAAAAAAGATCCACAGTTCTTGGCCCTTTCAGAAATAAAGAGCCATTAAATCCTGAAAGTGTATTTCATTCCAATTTCTTTATGCAGAGTATCATAAATTGCCATCCTGTACCTATCTTTCACCATTCCCTAGTTTATCTAATTTAAGGCAGTGAAAATAGAAACCTCTTTTTAAAAACTGTAAAGAAAAGAAAAAATATGAGAAAATGAAAAAATAAAAATAAAGTGTTTGTAAATGGGGAGGGGAGGAGGGGGTGAAGGGAGGGCAGGGACAAGGGGAAAAAATGAGAACCAAGACCTGTCATGTAAAGGTACAAGATCCCAATAATGAGTGTAACTGTACTGCATACCTAAAATGTACCAATAAATTCAATGAGAAAAAAGAAAACCAAAGAGTTCACAGAACAAAGATAGCTCTACTTTTGCATACTCAAAACCATTTGAGTTGAGCTTTACTGGTCTTCAGGCATATATTTTTAAAAATGTACCTGAATTTCTATTAGAAGAAACATGGAGGGGATCTAACCCAATTGAAAAGAGAAAAGGAGTGGTGACCCAAATCAGGTGCTTGCCTCTGTCTACATGGAGATATTTCATGGTGAACTTGAGGAAAATTGAAAGAAGGAAAAAAAAAAAGGAAATGTCAAATAAGCATGGGAGAACCATGTGACAGATTCACGTGACCAAGGCAAACATGGCTGAATCCATGCGGATGATCTACAACATGAATTAAAGTGGCCAACCCATGTGATTAAACTAAATGGCTAATCCATGTGATATATCAAAATGACCAACCCATGCAGCTAATTCATATGATGAACCAAAATACCTATCATGGTGGAAAGGTCTACTGGTATGTAACAAGGCCCTGAAAAAGAAACTCGCTGATGATGCCCAGAGATAAAATGCCATCTAGGTGAAAAGCACAAATTAGACTTTGAGCATGAAAAGGGGCTAGCTATTTAAGCAGGGGGCAATATTTCCAAAAGCTATGTTTCCCAGAAGAGTGAGAAAATTGAGCAAACTATCTTAGAGAACAGAAATGTGAGGAGAAAAAAGCATACTCAACTCTATGTCACAAACATGAAACCTGATGATATGTTCTGCAACTGCATTAAGAGGCTTTCTGGCTTTTCTTTAGGGGCAGATACTCACCAGGAGTGACTAAAACAGCTAAAACAGGAAAAAGAAGAAAGAAGAGGGGCGAGAAGCTTGAGGTGGACCTCTGGGTCTCTTACTGGTTGGGAAGAACACAGAGGCCATGCATTTCCCCTCGCCCCTCCCACATGATGGGATACACTCGGAAACTATTCCTGGCAACATAGAAACCTTCCTGAGTTCCCTAGTTTCCATTAATATTTACCACCCTCAAGTTCCCTGCATCTCCCTGGTAATCCAAAAGGATTTGAGCCCTCTGACGGATGAAAGCCTGTCCTGGGAAGAGAATGGACAAAAGGGAATTAGAGATTTTCTATGGAAGAGACAGAGGGAGAGAAAGAAAAAAAACTAAACTAGTGTGTCTTGGCTTGAGTATGAGAAAGGGAGAGAGAGAGAGAGAGACAGAGAGAGAGAGAGAGAGAGAGAGAGAGAGAGAGAGAGAGAGAGAGAGAAACATACCCATACCCAAAACCCAAAAGTGCTTTACTTGCTCTAGGCTGGCTTCACCAAAATATGTTACTGGGATGCTGGAGTCCCCTTACAAGGGTAGTTTCTAGATACTTTTTGTTCTGAAAAAAGAATTGCTCAAGACAAGTACAAAAGTTAACAAGGTTTTACATTTATTAAAGATAGGAAAAGAAACCTGCTCTACTGTGAAAGAATACAGTGACCTGCCCATAATTTTATACATAGTACTGGTAGTTAGAATGAGATGTCAACTAGTTATTTGAAGAATCGCACCTGGATTTAAGTAACTTGATTAACATACTCTACAAAATTTTAAAAAACCTAGTTTTGTGAAAACCAAAAATATCTTCATTCTTGTATTGGTTTATTAATTTAATTGAGAACTAATATACCCAAAGTTAAGTGTTAAGTACTTTAAGTACATATATAAGGGAAGCAACCATCATGGCTTTTAGTTCCCAGTCGGGAAGAGACAGACATATTTCCAGACAAGCACAAAACAATATATAATTTAAGAGCTAGCAATTTAATGATTCAGAAGTACATATTTCAAAGAAATTAATGTTGCATGAAAGAAACAGAGAGATAGACAGGATTAGGGTTAGAGAGGGCCAAGCAATTCTGACTTTATTTTGAAAATCAGTCAGATCTCTTGTAAGTCAGGGAGTGACATAAAAAATGCATTTTATTTTTTATTAGGACACATTTGCAGTGTGTAATATTTCCATTATTTGTGTAGAGTTGGTGCATGTATATAACACATCTTAACTCCTTTTGTCATTCCCTTTCCCTTACCTACATTGTCTCTTCCTCCATTTCTTGATAAACTTCCAGATTTGAGAAAGATCTGTCTTCTTACTTTCTATTATATATCTTATTTTGCCCTTTATTTGTATTTTGGGTTTCCCAAATAAAAGAATCCATGCAATATCTGAGATATTTCATTTCGAATTATGTTCTCAAGGTGAATCCATTTTCCTAAGAGTAACTCAAATTTATATTTTTGTATGGCAGAGTAGTACTCCATTGTGGGTAAACAGCACTTTTTTCTTTGTCTATCAATGTACTGATGAACACACAGGGTGCTTCCAACATTTATCTATTATGAATTGTGTTGCTATAAACATGAGTAATCATGTAGCACTGTAATATGATGTCTTTAACTCTTTGGGGAAGATACATAAAAGTAGAATAGCTAGTTCAAATGGAATTTGTAGTTTTAGTTTTTTGAGGAATCTCCATACTGATTTCCATAGTAGTTGCACCAGTTTACATTCCCAAGAATATAGAAGAGTTCCTTTTTCCCTGCAGTTAAATCAGTGTTTGTAATTATTTGGTGTCTTGATGTTGGCCTTTCTTTTGGGAATAAGATGAAATCCCAGAAGCTTTTTAATACAATGAGATCACAATTGTTGATTCTTTCTGCTGGTTCCTGTGCTATTAAGGATTTTTTCATAAAATATTTTCCTATGCAAATATCTTCAAGAGTTCTGCCTAACTTATCTTCCAGCAAGTTTGGTGTTTCTATTTTAATATTTAGATCTTTAATCCACTTGGATTTAAATTTAGTGCATGGTGAAAGATAAGGGTCCAGTTTTAATCTTTGGCAGGCTGAGATCCTGTTTTTCCAACACCATTTATTAAAGAGGCTATCTTTCCTCCACTGAGGATGGTCAGCTGCTTTGTCAAAGATGAGGTAGCTGAGTATATCTGGATTTGTTTTTATGTCTTCCAGTCTGTTTCACTGATCCTCAGATCTGTTTCTTTGCCAGTACCATGCTGTTTTATCACAGTGGCTTTGTAGTATAGTTTCAAATTGGGAATTGTTATACCCGCTGCCATGTCTCTGTTGCCTAGGATGGCTTTTGCTATTCTAGGTCTCTCATGGTTCCAAATGAATTTTTGGATTCTTTTTTTTAGTTCTGTGAAATATAGTGTTGGAATTTCAATTGTCATTGCATTGAATCTGTATAGCAGTTTTGCTAGTATGGCCATTTTCATTATGTTGATTCTTCCTACCCAGGAGCAGGGGATATCTTTCTGTTTTCTTATATTGTCTTCTACACTGCAAAAGAAACCATAAATAGAACTAAGAGACAACCTACAATGTGGGAAAAATTATTTACCAGCAGCTGCTAAGACAAAGGACTATTATCTAGAATATATAAAGAACTCAAAACAATCAGCTGACTCAAATATAAAGACCCAATTCAAAAATGGGCATCTGAATTGAACAGACATTTCTCAGACAAAGAAGTAAAAGCAGCAAGTAAATATATGAAAAAATGTTCCACATCACTGGTCATTCGAGAGATGCAGATGAAAACAACACTGAGATTCCACCTCACCCCACAAAGAATGGCTGCTATCAAGAAATCACACAAT
>NW_022900951.1:82069506-82213573 GCF_012274545.1 Fukomys damarensis
TAAAAAAATCATACCACAGTGCTATGTGTGCACCTCTGTTTATATCAGCATAGTTCATAATAGCTAAAACTTGGAAACAAACCAAATGACCCTCAACTGGAGACTGGATAAAGAGTATGTGGTTTTTCTATAAAATGGAAGACTACTCAGCCACAAGAAATGAGAAACTAGAGACATTTATAGCTAAATGAATGCACATTGAGGCTATATTCTTAAGTAAAATAAATAGGACACACGAGTAAATACCAAATAGTTTCTCTGGTGTGAAAAACTAAAAGTGAAAATAAGGCTCAAATGGTATAATTGATAATGTGAAATAGGAAGAAAATGGATATAGGGGAAGTGGGAAGGGGAGGGGAAAGGAAATAAGGGAAAAGAAAAATCTGAAAAAATGGAAACAGTCTGTGTAAATAGGGAAGGGTGAAGTAGGTGAAGGGAGGGCAGGGGTATGGGGAAAAAACAAGAACCAAGATATGTCATGTAAAGGTACAAGATCGCAACGATGAATATAACTGTACTGTATACCTAAAATGTACCAATAAACTCAATGAGGAAAACAAACAAAACGATGGAATCCCATTGTTGTTTTAATATGCATTTCTCTAATGGCTAGAAATATTGAACATTTCTTCATGTGTAATTCGCCATTTGCATTTCTTTTGTGAAGTGTCTTTTTCATTTCATTGGCCAATTTTTTGATTGGGTCTTTTATTTTGGGGAGTTAATTTTTTGAGTTCTGTATATACTCTAGATAGTTGCCTTCTGTCAGAGGCACAGCTGACTAATTCTTCACATTCAGTAGGCTTTCTTTTTACTCTTTTGGTTACTTCTTGTGCTTTGCAGAAGCTTTTTAACTTGATGTGATCCCATTTGTTAGGGCTGGGGATGTAGCTCAGTGGCGCCGTACCTGCCTGGCGAGCACAAGTCCTGAGTTCGTTCCCCAGCACCGAAAAAAAAAAAAAAATAGACACAGTAATACAAAATGGCAGATTCATATAATGTGGTAAAAAATTAAGGAAAAGTTAATAATGAAAATGCAGATCCAAACAAAGCTATCTTTTAGTAATCACACCGATAGGACCCTAGGAATGTAGAAAAGATGCTGATTTGGATGTGGTTTCATTTGGGAGGCTGTGGTTTATACGGTTTATAAGTCTTTCAGACTTTTTTCTCTAGAAATGAGGTGTTTTCTTTTTTCTCCTTCTCCTTAGGTACCATGTATGAACTAAAGAAGTAACAGATAACCAAGGGTGAGGAAGGTTAGCTTAATTTTTAAGTGCTATTAGATTATGCAGCTAGTTTCCTTAGTAACTGTTTACATATCTCCTTATTTAGTAACTTGAAAATTGCATAGGCAAATTTGGAATATGTTCTTAGAGTTATAAAAATTAATTCTAAGTATTTCTTAATTGAATTTATATCTAAAAAGGTATATTCTGTGTTTTGCTTTTAATTATGGTAGACAATTACTATAACATTTTCTTCAGTAAATAAGTAAGGTAATCAAGCAATAAGAATATACCATATTTTTAGGGTAAAATGTATCAGATTCAAAGTAAATTTTCAGGATGAAAATCCTCATACTGACAAAAACAAAAATACAGAGTTTCTTCTATTAACCAGCATATGTATTTCTTTTTTTTCTCATTGAGTTTACTGGTACATTTTAGGTACACAGTACAGTTACATTCATCATTGGGATCTTGTACCTTCACATGACAGGTGTTGGTTCTCATTTTTCCCCTTACCCCTGTTGTTCCTTCACCCCCTCCTCCCTTCCCTATTTACAAAAACTTTATATGTACTTCTTCCACAGGACTTATAGCAAAACAGAATTTGTTAAGGGCTTTTTTCAATAATATGAAATTTGGGCAGGATAAGATAAGTGTTCAACAAAGGTTAGTTGCAATTGTTATAATTGTCTTTACAATTTTAAATTGACAGATAAATTTGAATATATTTATCTTACACAACATGATATTTTGAAATATACACACACACACACACGTTGGAATGGTTAAATGTATCTAATCAACATATACACCTCATATTGCTATCATTTTGGTAATGAGAACACAACATACACTCAACTTTTTTGCAAGAGTACAGTATGAGGTTACTGAGGTCACAATGCTATACAGTAATCTCCTATATATTTTCCTCCCATTTAAATGTAATGCTATATATTTCACCATTAACTACATTAGAAGTTTATAGAGAATAATCAAAAAAGAGAAATTCAGGTGCCTCTTTGGTATATATTATCCATGTATTAAAAGTTATGGTTTGTTCAGGCTCCAAGTTACACACAAGAAACAATATAAAATATGTCTCTTATAGAGTATCACTGTGTGTCAAGCATTATTCCAAGCATTTTAATGCACTGATTCATTTAGTCCTCACAAAAGTATTATACTGTAAATTATAGTATCTTCCTAATTTTATGCATTAACAGGATAAGGTAGAGAGAATAAATGACTTGACCAAATATCCACAGCTAGAAAGTGGCAAAGCTAGGAAATGAATCCAGAGTTTTCATCTTTTCTTATCAAACAACAAAACCACATACTTAATCAGTTGTTCCCTTGCCTATACTTCAATGTATGCATACGACTTCTTAATTGTGTCCAATATTATTTCAGGAGACTTAGAGGACTTAAATGTGAATCCCTATTAAAATTCTACACTTCAAAAAAATTCTACACTTTGCCAATTCTTGATGTTTTAGTTTCAAAAATTGAATTATTTTATTAACATTTTAATATGCTAATATTTATTATGTATCCAGGACTGAGGAAAGATATCAGCAGAAAACACTGCTCCTTTCCTCACGGAATCATAATCTAGTCAGTACGATGATGCTAACACATTAAACAGCTACAGATTCATAGAATGCTGAATGAAAAAAAAATATTTGAATTTCTCATGTTTATGTTGCAGCTTGTGGAACTTCAGCTACATAAATTAGTAGGGCAAGGAAGGATAGGCCAGCCTAGGATCATGGTGAGGCAAACAGCTGAAAGGCATGATTGCAGGCAGCTAGTTATCATCCAAGTGAATTATATCTAAAAGATACACTACTACCTGAAGGAAAATGGTTGACTTGGACTATGGTAAATAGCCCTAGTTTAGGACTAGAAATATTTCAAAGCAGATGAAGTATTCACAGTGTTGTTACTGATGATGAGTGAAAATGACCATCACACCCAACCCCAAGGAGTCAAGAGTTGAGGAACTGCCAGAAATTAGACAAAGTACAGTATCATGGCTCTGGCCAAATGAACTAGAGTTCAAGTCCATCTCTTCAGAAAAGTGGTGAGAATCCTGTAAATGTGACAGAGAGAAGACTGTGGACACAATGTAACTACGCAAAGCTCACCTTAAGGATAATGTAGACTAACCCTATTATCCAATTTTCACGCATGGGCCCAGGGAAATTATAACTAGGATACTCCAAGGTAGGAGTTCCTGGAAGACAAGTGTAGCCAAAACAGGTTATTTACTTTGGGTGGCCCAAAGCAACATGACTAAAAAAGATAACCAAAATTTCAGTCAAGGAAGAAAAGCGAGGACCTAGATAAAAGTACTTTGTTAAGTATCTTAGCTGAGTTTTGAAGCAAGAGAATACATGGGAGAAAGAATAATGAGGTTATGGTCCCATAAATTTTTAAATCAGTAGTCACTTAGGAAGTACTCTGAATAGGTAGAAGCAAGCCATTTAGGACTGAAGTTGTGTTCAGTGAGAGTTTGAGTCTTGTATTTATTTGCTACCAACCGAATAGCCTGGAGTTACCATGAATATTGTAGTTTGTTGGGGTTTTTTTTTTCCAAAAAATCACAACAGGAATCTGAATTCCAAACCCCGCCATATGTGGAACAGTGATGGCGAGCCTCTTAGAGACCGAGTGCCCAAACTACAACTCCAAACCCCCTTATTTATCACAAAGTGCCCACATTGCAATTAAACCTGAATACTGAGGTTTTTGTTAAGAAAAAAAAAATGTTATTCAATGCTTGGCTGCTGGGCTGACTTGGCTCATGTGCTGATGGAGAGGGCTCTGCATGCTTGCTTACAGCATGCCTGCCATAAATTCGCCACCACTGGGATAAACTATCTTAATTTTCTCTCTAAAATGGTCAGATTTAGCTTAGAAGCTACAAGAGCTTAATGAAATATTATGAACACATGTAGACCTGTATACTGAATCAGTGTTAGTCTAGCTAATATGTATACATACCACTAACATTTTTGAGTGTGTACAGATGTTTTTATCATAACCAAAGTACAACGTTATTTCAAGTCATTAGTGAATTAATAGCTGTTTTCTGTCATTATATATTTTTCTAAACCATCACATAGTAAAAATAAAAGAAGGGAGGGCAGGGGAATGGGGAAAAAAGTAAGAGCCAAGATAGATTATGTAAAGGTACAGATTTCTCATGATGAATTTCATTATATTGTATACCTAAAATGCAGCAATAAAATTAATTTTTCAAAAATTTTAATCCACAGAATTCCTGACATTGTTGGGACTAGCTTATAAAAGCTCCCTTTCTATGGAAACACTGCATAAGTGCCAAAGTTATACAAGCCAACAACTTTTCTTTCTGCTTCCTTTAGACTCAGGTCAGACAACTGGGATTTGGTTCCTACCAGGCTTGTTCAGGGGAGAAGAGTCCATCTAGCATCAAACTGACTCCTAGATAACCGAGTGTGGCTCTTGCCATAACTTGTTAGCTTCTGTAAATGTCACCAAGTTACATTCTGTGTGAGGTGATCATTATTGTTATCATCATTATCATCATAATTACTAGTAATATTTGTATAGCACTTTATACTTCAAAAAATACACTTATTACCAGATGGTATTGCTATGAGGCTAATGAAGCACAATCTTTCCAGGCCTCCTGCAAGTTTCAGAGAGTAGGCTTAGCAATGATTTGCATTATAATATGCTTTTGTAAAATATGCAGGAGTCATTTTAACTGAATTAAGGTTAGACACTTTCACTTCTCTGGTGGCACTGGAGGGAGTGAACACAGCTAACTAGAAGTTGAGGAGACAAAATATTTAATTTAGGTTCAGTAAGACACAATCAAATAATATATAGTCACACACACACAAACATACACACACACACACACACACACACACACACACACACACATATTTAATTTATCTTAGCCACCGTAGTATGAATGGCTTCCATGAAGTCTACCATGCCCTGTGCTCATTAATTCAAGCATCCAGGATGCAGAATCAGATATCAGTAGTCATATCAGGATAACAATATGTCCTAAAGCGTTTTGCAACAGAAGTAGAATTGAATGCAAAAGAAAGAAGCTTTGAAATATAGCGAGCTAAAGCCAGTCTTCGGGAAATTATTCTATATCTAACAGAAAATGGATAAAATGCTGATTTTGAAAATTGATACGTATTTCCCCCAATTTGACAGCAATTGTGTTACTTTACATGGGATTAATAATAACAAATTATATAGCTGAAGGAAATTCCCAAACTTATTAGTAACAAAAATAAATTTCATCAACCATACTAGAAAGGAGATTGAGTCTTATTTCTGTGCATTTATAGAAAATGTAAAATTGTGATCATATGAAGGGAAAAACACGGTATATACAATAAAATGTAAGGAGTACTGGTATTACAAAAGTGTGCCATGCAATTAATTCATTAAATTATCATGCATTTATTCTTCTGTAATGTTTGTGGCATTCATCAGCTTTTAAAAATTAAAGCAGCTTTTAATTCCAAAATATGCATATTCATACGTATTTTTATTATATATAATTTTCTATATATTTTTCTTAAAGATACTCCCACCTCAAATTGTATAAACTTTAAATCCACAAAACCGGAACTAGTCTTTATCCATGCATTTTCTTAAGTAACTTCACAACATTTCTAAAGCGTATTACACTTTATAGATTAGAAAGATGTGCCTCACTCATTCAGTCTTTCAGCAAGGAATATGAAGATTTACTATGTGTCAGTTACTCTGCTAAACCCTAAGATTGCAGCAGTGATATCACAGACAAAAAGCCCTGCCCTGATAACATTTTAATGGTATATAGTATATTACTGTTTATCATGTTTCATAGAATTAAAAATGAGTAAATAACCTTGGACTAGATTATAGGTGATTTCCCTACAGTTGATTTCTATTTCTTTGCTCTGCTTAATTTACTGCTCCTCTTTCTTCATTTTCTACCTTCATCTGTGAGATGTGATTTGGAAACTATTCTCTTCTAGGTTTACAGAAATCTCTGCTTTCTCTATGACATTTGCAAGTGTATAAGTATGAAGTGAGATGCAGTTCTTAGAGAGTCTTACTTATTTTTACCATGGTCATTTTATTTCTTTTGGATTAGACACATTATGGACATAAACTTTCTAGTCGTTTTCTCTAGGTCACCATTTAGATTTTTTTTTTGAGCTTCAAAATTGCAGTGAGCTCATGTTGCAATATAGAGTCTTAGCCATCACTTTTTGCTTTCTAGGGAATAGCGAATAGGTTACTCCTTCCAAGTGTCTTTGAGTATCCGCTGAATTTCTCTGCCATATCTTTTAAACATGTGGGTCATTTTCAGCAATGTGTTTATGTTTCAACATTTTCATTTGCCAACAGGGCATTTCTCTGTAGCAGTGTCTCCAAAATTTCATTCGTTGTGGAAATAGTTGGTGTTAATAAGAATGGGAAAGTTCTCCCAAAATTATAGAGCACAATACAAGCAGCAATATAAATTGGAGTAGGCTGAGTAGTTCAGTAAAAGTCACTTTTCCTGCCTTGATTTTGAATCCATCATAACATTCAAAGAAAAGTCAATTTCCTATAATTACTTGGCAGTGAGCTGAATATGAAACTGAGACAAGAGGGAGTTATTTTGGGATTGAATTATTGGAAATGATTGAGTAATATAACCACTTCATTTCCCATGTTTAGACAGAGTCTTAGACATCATCTGATTTTCTTTAAAGGTCTATATTGCAAAAAGAATTTCTCTAAATGATTCAGGTTTTCTCCCTGACTCAAATTCTTTGATTTCCTCATTCCAGCATAGCTAACTATCATTCTCAAAGTAATAGCAGTTGAAGTTCTTGAAAAGTGCTTAAATTTCAGTGGAGTGTTATAGTGACATTTTGCTAATGTGCTGTAAATAGAGCATTCGTGGTTATAAAACCAATGCCCATTTCTGTGGCTTTACTTTTGTTTGAAACATGTCATTAAGAAAGAGTATATGTCAGAAGGATTAAAGTTAGTGTTTCGGTGTTCCTTTGACTTATTACTGGTCTAGAACTTGTTTCTCAGTATATAATAATATTATCATTTGAACCCTTTCAGAGAGAAAAACAGTCTCTTTGTGATCATGTTCATTTGATTTCAGATGGAAAGCAGGGTTTTTAACTCTCTTTCTTACTAGGAGCTTGAGAAAATGTGAAAACTTCATTATTCCATTATACTTTTCTACAATCTTCTTCCTCCTCACGTGCTCTCCAGCACTGCCCCAACTCACACCTAGCCTTAGCCTCCTCTGATCCCCATGGGTATTTTCCCAGATCTCATGTCCTGTCTCCCTTTTGGCCTTCATATAATGTGCCCCTATGAGAATATACTTGAACAACAAATTAAGATTTGAATGAAGGGCATCAATTTTTCTGTTATTCCACATCTCCTGGGAGTTTTGGAATTTCATAAGAAATAACCGAAAGTAAAATGTATTAATTTGTACAGGAAACAATAATGTTCTTTCAGGCACTATGCGGGCCAGTTAAGCTTGTAGGAGGAATGGAGAGTATGAATATACAAGAGTACAGTTTGAATCTTTATACCTTAGAAATATAGATAGTAATCTATTGTGCATAATCATGTGCCTATCCTTTGTGAAATGAATCACTCGTAGGATTATTGTAAATCTATTGATTTAGACATGACATCTGTTGGAAAGTGACTTTTTGTAGTAAACACTACTACTGAAACACCTTGATGCAAAGTGTATTTTATTTTTAACTGTATTTCCTCATGGAATTCCTGCAAGTCCTCTCAGTAGCTACTCAATAGGGTTAAAATATCTGTCACCCCACTCTATTTGTATCTATACAAGTGGAACACTTCAGTGCAGCTTTGGGTTGATGTCCCAAGTCAGGGAAGAATGCTTGCTTACTGCGTACTTACCTGCTGAGTAAAGCAATTATTATTTATTAGTTCTTTGTCACCTTGAACGAAGACTGTACATCCCAGTGCCAACTCACTTGATCATTTCAAGAGCATCTTCATAGCTTTCAAATTACAAAAATATGATTACCTATTTGCATTGATACTGTATGCATGTCATAGTGTTGTTGGTGTCTGTTTGCTTTTTATTTTGTTTTGCTGTATTTTCTTATTATCATAATTTTTCTCAGATTGCAAGAGTGACATCTAGTGTGAAACATCTGTAGTTATAATCTGAAACTCCAGGATCTCTTATCCAGCCTTAGTTTCTGCAGGTATCAGTGTTACATGAAATATAACTAAAGAAACCTCGACACATGTGACAATTTACAATCTAAAAGTGAAGCTGGGTTTCTTGCTACTAGTGCACATATATTGTATTCCTAAGCTTTGACGACCAAAGGACAGTCTCATTATAGAGATTCTGAGATGGCAAGGGCAAGACTTCTGTGAATGCCCTTGTAGGGAACTGGAAGTAAATTATGACACTCTTTACCAGACGTCCTTGATTGCAGAAAAGATGTTTTTTAGGTCTCTTGTTGCCCCTGGCACTTCTACAGTGAATAATTGGCTGTTGTGTTCACCTGTTCTCTTTCTTCTCTTGGGAAAGAGTGCTTTCCTAACCACCATGCTGAGTAGATGCAAGGTGTAAAGCACAAGCCATATTCTTTACAGGCAAAGTCAGCCAGAAAATTTGCAGTATAGTCAATGACAGTGCTTATTCCGTATATTAGGCTAAATGGAAGTTTTTCCTGACTTTCAAACCTAGCTCCCCTTGCAATGAAAACATTGATCCCTCACATTAGTTAAATGTTTTAAACTTATATAGGACTTCAATTCAAATAATTTTACTTTCTCCACTGGCCACTTTTAGGGAGTATTATCTGTCCCATTTCATTGATGAAAGATATGAGGTCCAATGAGGAGCAAAGGCAAATCCAAAGTGAAACATATGTAATACACAGTAAAGTTATGAGCCTTTGAGCTGCAAATTTGCTATTTTCACTCTACTGCATCAGAATCTAACAGTCCAAATTGATCAAAGTAATGTATACAATTTTAAAAAGGCTTACATACAAAGTTCTATGAAAATATGTGATGATCTCATTATAAGAATCAAGGAAGATATTCATGGAGACCTTCTGTAGTTCAGTCTTTAACAAGTAGGAAGAATGTGGGTAGATGAGGAAAACCACTCCAAATTATGCAAAATCAGGGAAATGGGAAAGTATGCTGCATATATAAGAAATAGAAAGCAGTCCAATTTTTCCAATTGTGGAAAAGTTTTAGGAAATAAGATAGTAAACTAAAGTTCAAAGCAAAACATGATACTCTTCTATTCTAGAATGGGAGTTCTCAACTTCAGTACTATTGCCATTTGGGGCTGGATAATTCTCTTTTGTGAGGATGCTCTGTACTGTTGGATGTTAGCAGCATCCCTGGGCTCTGCCCAGCAGATAACAGTAATACCCCCTCCCTCACTTGGGACAAACAAAAATGTCTCTAAATGTTGCCAAATGTTCTCTCTAAAGCACATTTACCCCCTCTTGCAAACTATTTACACTGGTAGATTATAGAAGCCATCTCATATTTTGAGATAGAAAAGTGTTATAAACATGTCCATGCTTAGGGAAGGTAAACATTACCAACATCTGCAGGGTAAATTGGAAAGAGGACACCACTGAAGAAAAATCTGAAATGCTTAACAGGATGATATGGTAATGGTCTCAGGGTAGAGGGCAGAAATAGTTGCTTTATGGGAAAGAACTTTAAACTGAGGGGTGGGGTACCTGAAGTGCTTTGCAAGCTCTGTTGGTATATGTTCTCAAGTCATTTAAAAACTTTTTCCCTATTTCTTATCTAGAGTAAGAGAGTGAGATATGAGGATCCCAAAGCTGCCTTCCAGCTCCATTCTAGATAGATACACAAATGCTGTCACTAGCTATAACCATACTCATTCTTCTCTATATGTATTTTTTAAAAATCTTGATGAGTGTTCAATATGGGTCTGCCTTCTCTGTATAAAGACAAAGAATATGACCTCACTGTGTTTTGAAATGCATTTTAGTCAAACAGATGAAGCACTTAGAACGTAGTTGTTGATGTATTGCCTATGCAAGATCTTTTGGAAACTACTTTAGTTCATTAACTTAGCATTTACTGCAAGTATACTAAGTGCAAGACTCTTAGGTTTTACATATGTTTACATGATGAGTTAGTTATGATGTCTACCAAGGAGCTTCAAGTATAGTAGAGCAATAAAAAATATATATGCACACAATTGTATTGCAGAGAAAAATGTAGGACATTCTGAATGAACCATAAGTTCAAGTCTCATGCACACCAACAGGCTGATTTTTAAATTATTTTATCATGTAGACAACACTTACATCCAGGTTAAAGAAATAAATAAAGCACACATTGATTTGCTAAACTATTTGACAAGCAAAAATATAATTTAAACACTTATATATCAGCTCAAATGAAATGTTTAAGGTGTGGTTTAAAGGTAATTGTTCCACACATAGACTAACCTCATTTGCTAGTGGAGTCTCAACAAGTAGATGATAATGGTTGGGAGCCAGCAATCTGCTTATATGCAAATAGTTGTTTTAAAGAACTGGAAATCAATTTCCTTTTTCACATTTGTAAAATACTAAATATCCTTCTTAAAATCACATTTATGCTGTTCCTGTGATATTGCAGAGACAGGTGTAATTAATTCAGGGAGAAAATGCTGAGAAAGGAGTAGAGGAGATGATAGATATCTAGAAAGGCAGGCAGGTAGTTATATAGCTAGGTCTACATATATAGAGAAAATACAAATATTTACACAAGTATACATATGTGTATGAGAGGGATGTATATGAGAAATTAGGTATATCTCTAGGCCCCAAATACAGTTAATTGGCAACTTTTGAGAAATTCAGTGTACAGTTCAGATATTTTATTTTCTTTCCTTTTACCTGCTAAGTTATTGTACTGCTTTTCATTTCTTATTTAGTGAACAGAAAGGGGATGGAATCAGTGGGCAAGCCAATTTGATTCCGTTAGCTATCTTTAAGGAGAAATCTATAAAAAGAAGTTCAATCTAGCACCCAAAATGTAGTATCATATTATTTATGGATTCCAAAATTCTCTGTGGTCCCTTCCACTCTTTGTAGATAACCACAGGTAATTTTATTCAGATAATTTTGAAATTGAGATGACAACTCTAGAATGATGCATATTTACCTTATATATAGGAAGTGTGTGGATAAAGAGAAAAAATAAAAAATATAAAATACAGAAAGAGGAAAGTATAATGTTCTAAAGAAAGACTCAAGGGAGCCAGGGATTTAGCTCAGAGGCATCATGCTTGCCTTGCAAGCGCAAGGTCCTGAGTTCGATCCAAGGTACCTAGGAAAAAAAAAGACAAGGAGAGAAAGAAGCTGCTTAGTAAAACAGGCTGTTCCAGTTGAAACCTAACTCTTATCTATAAATATATTCAGTGTAACAATATTAACACAGGAGGGAAATTATTCACCCAACTTGAGAGAGCTAAGACTAGCCATTTGTGCATAAGAAAGGAAAAGGTTGGGGTAAATAGTAGGAAAAAGGAAATAAGAGCATGTGCAATTAAAAGTAGTCTACTAAAGGGAGGCTTAGGAATCATAGTTTTTTTCAGATCCTTAAAATAATGATAATAGTACCAATAAAATTGGTGCAGAACACTATTTCCTGAAAGAGAAAAATCATAAATAATGACAATTAAAGCAAACATAATTTTCTTTTTATGTAATCTTATCTGTTTATTAACTAAGAGTATTCTAGTCAGTAAATCAAGCCTTCTGTGTCCCTAGCATTGTGCTAGCTACTAAAAAAGAAAAGACCCAATCTTTCATCCTCAGGGAGCTCACTGACTGTTCTCCTTGAGAAAACCATGTGCAGAAAGTAGAGGCTTTGGCTGTGTGGTTCTGATGTTCAATACAAGGAAAGATGATAGCACAAATACTGAGGTTTTTGCATCACCACCTGTATTTCTAGTTGCAGAGAATATTTGAAATTGTCTACTTAAATATTATTTTCAAAGACACATCTCTGCTTCCTCTGTGTCCAACTGCTTTTCCACTTCTAGTTGGCACACTGAACACCTTTCTATCAGGTGGCCATGAATACATGGCTGAGGGCCAGTCCGTGCACATAAAGTAAAATTCATGTTGGCCTGCTTCCAGTCCAAGTGCATCAGGAAAGAAATTTTCCCTCATTTCTGAGTTAAGTGGTTAAGGAAACTCGCCTTTGAGCATGTATTTAACTTGAGAGCTGTAGAGGAACGAGATTATTTTCAATCAGACTTTTGACTATAGAGAGCAAGTGAAAAAAAGCAAGGGAAATGGGCCAAGGTGGATGAATTGCTGAAGTCCCTGTTGGCTTCAGTCAATACAGAGGTGGCTGTTCCAAAAACAATCAGCTTTGAAACTTATTCTTCCATACTAGGTCAGTCTTGGTCTGCTACTTGTAGGACATTCACATTGTGGGAAATAGGAAAGAGTATAAGGCACGACCATGGCCCTAAGAAGCCTGTGAAAAGTTTTGAAGATTGAACCCAAACAGGTGAAAAGAAAACTACTAGTCTAAAAAAATTCCATGAAACCATCTTTAATAAAGATTATTTTTTGATATTACATTGACTCAACACCTTGTGAAGGACTTTGCCTATCCTATGTTCTTATATGTTTGTTGAAATGAAGTGTCATGTTTATGAAACAAAACATATAAGCCTATAAAAATTCAAAATAGAGTGAGATATCTATTTCTAGGAGCCTACATATAAAGAAAAGAATGGTAATTGGGAAGTTGCAGGTTGTGATAGAATTTTATAAGTATTTTTTATGCCAAAAATTGCAGTCTTATACAGGATTTATGAAGGAGAGGGCAGAGGATAGGATTAGATCCAGAAGACAGGAAGAGTGGAGATGATTAAGGAGTCAGAAATGTTCCCTGTGGATTTGGTAGAGAATTTTGGATGAAAGGGAGAAAAGATTATTGAGCAGCTGCTTTGAGGACTTTGAGTCAATAGATTAGTAGAGAGGAATTTCAGAAAGGTCTGCTGTGTTAAGCAATCCTTATTGCTTAACAACTGTGCTGGTCTTTGAGAAACTTTGCTAAATATGAGCACTAATTTTCAAAGAAAAAATGTATACAGCACATAGAAAAGTATAGAAATCCCCTTTTGTATCTTCATCTCAAGTTAGCAAAAAAGTAGACTTTATTTTATAAAATTAGCCAATTGCTTTATTATAAGAGGCAGAAATAATAATGGAAAGTTACACTAGAGAGGAGATATAATAGCAAAACTGAGTGGCTAGAGGCAGTGTAGGACACACACATTAACAGCAGGACACCAATGGGAAAGGGAAGAAAAAATGCTGGTGAGACGGTCCATTTCTAGCAGAAAGGTTGGCTCAGTGTTTAGGAAGAGAAATTAGAGGACCTAGAACTGGTCGTTTCATAGTCGAAGCACTGGAGATGAAGCAGTGGAGGATACAAGAGAGAACCTCAAAATATACTTCACCAACTTTCTGAATTTATGCATTATAAAACTCATTATAATATGAATTTAAATCACTTTTCTACTGATATGATTATATGAGTTGACTACAGAGCTGTATTTCTAAATCAATAAGGGAATTTTTAATGGAATCATTTAATCTCAAAGATTTTATAGATTTGATCTGTGTTTTCCTTTCACTTAACACAATGTAGAGAATCATGTGCATTTAACTTTGAACTACTAATTCAATCCAACTGAATTCTTTTGCAACTGTACACACACTTGAGTGCACACAGAGAAACAGTGTAATTGCTTTGTTCGACTCTCTTGACATCTCATATTGTTGAGTATGAATTGGACTTCCTAGAGGAGTGAGTTAATATCCAAGGACTTTATCTTTCCCCTAGGGAGCTTTTAAAAATAGTTTGTCAAGCTGAGGTTTGGAAAGCACTTGTTCAACGAAAGCAGGGCCAAAACCCAAGATCAGCAAAGCTAATGTAAGCAGTTAAGGGCCAATGGGGTAGAAAGGAACTATAGTTCAAGGAAAGGTAAAGTTCATATGCAGGAAGCCTGATCTAGAATAAACAGTCAGAAGTTAGAGGATGCAGCGGAACTGAGAATTCAGGCAGAGCATATAGGCTGACTCAGATACAAAACACCATGACCAATGGAACTTGGCGCTAAAGCTAAAATCTATCTGAGGCACAGAGACCCACTACCCCTTCTTTTGTTCAAATACTGCTACTTTCTGGGTAGAAAACAAAATGAAGCATTCGTTCAAATTGAATGCCACCTGGAAAATCTTAAGAGCTACTTGAAATATTAGAACATCGGACTTGGAAGAGTGCTTAGGGATTTTCTCAGTTAACCCTATCACTTTTTAAAAGAAGAAACCGTGGGCTTATGAGGGGAGTAGAATTCTCACAAAAAAATTGGTAACTTAGTAAGAGATCTGGGACTATGACTTTGGTGTCCAGACCTCAGTACTCTCCATCTGTTTCTACCTTGTCTACACCTGTAGCCCTTGAATGGGAGTTAAGACTGAGAAATCTAGATCTTCAGAAACTGAGCCATCCAGTCCCTTTCCTAAGGAGATGAAAAAGGTAAAGGTGAAGTTTGTGGCCACGGTATATAGTCACAATATGCGTTCTCTTCATTCACTCTAGATCAAATTCAATAACAGAAACTTTTAAGGTTCATACTACTTGGCAACTCAGCTAGGTAGGTTCTATGAACTCTAAACAATGCATTCTCCATTGAACATTACAATACTCACCTTTTGAGCCAGTTGTAGACTGAAGCAAACCCTATATTGATACTTTCAACTATGGAAACAGTGTTCTTTCTCATTTTAAAGTCCGATGGTGTTATTTCTCTCTAATACAGACAAATTAACTGTGGGCATGTTTCCTGCCAATCTGGAAAAACGTACCCTGGCTTCACATACACAGTCACAAGAAATATTAGAGAGTTTAAGGCATTCACATGTATTTGTGCTCTATTTCCCTTCTCCTCTATCTTTCCCTTCCCTCCAGCTCCTTCCTTCGCTCCTTAACCTCCTTATATTTTTCCCCTCACTTTGGTCCAAAGCACTTCCACCCACATTTCTTTATTCCTAGATCAATTAACTCTGATACCTACTTTCTTCCCTCACAAAATTTCATTGTTTTCTGGGAAGAAAACTCTATTTTTCGGTACTTTCCACCATCTGTGACAACTAATTCATGTCTTTTTGTTTCATCAAATTTGGAAAGAAATGCATTTTTTTCTTCCTGCTTTTGGGTTTATAAAATGTCCTCTCAGCTATAATTTAGAATTTACTTCACTGACTGTATCATTTAATTTTTTAAAAAAGATTAAAAGGTAGCATAAATGCACTCTGGAAGGTGTAAGCCGTTTCCTTTTCCTAATATAGATAGATAGATAGATAGATAGATAGATAGATAGATAGATAGATAGATTAGATAGGAAAGCACATTGTCGCTAGGATATTGAGTAACATGTTACATATCAGAAGATATGAATTTCTTTTTCAGAATTGAAACTGGCTCAAAATTTGATCTCCAGAAAACCAATTAATTTCTTTCTGAGTCTGTTTCTAAACTTCAGTAATATGCTCAGTTGATTTGATATTGTAGTCTCAGAGAATGCAAAGACACTCATGTCTTCATCAGTTTAGTTTTGGCTGCAAGTGGGTACTTAACCTATTGGATGACTGATAGGAAAAGCTAGTGGCTAGTGTGAGGAATGAAGAGCCAGCGTGAATAAAAGGACAGTGTGAGGAGGATCTCTCTCCCCGCCCTCCTGGGGATTGAAAGCAGGATTTTATGGCTGCTATGTAAGTGCTCAACAGCTGATCTATATCCCATCCCCAACCAGCTTTTCCCTTGTAATACAATGAACTGATGGCATGAACTACAGGATACACTCTTAATGGTGCATTCCCCATATGACTTCACCCTTTATTTCCCATAACAGTTCAAATATGTATAAGAGTGCAATTAATGTAAACACGGCCTTGGCTCTTCTATAATTTTTAAAGATGAATTTTAAATCTTCAATGTATTATTAGCAATTAACTTCTTAAAATAAATTTCACAGCAGAAAGTATCATGTCCATGTGTTCTGTGTGATCTAACACTGACCTACTAGACTATAGCATTTAAGTCAGGATATCCTCACAAGTACAAATGAGATATATGCCCTAATTGTGGATTTTCTGCTAAAAAAGCAATAAGCCTCTTGAAAGTTACAGTTACAAAGTACATAATCACAGGAGGAAGATGAATAGTTTTCACATTGATAACTATACGCTCCCCTTTTCATCTTATCTTCTAAAGGCCAAGTCCAAGTGCAGACCCAGGGAAGAAAGGAGGATATCTGTTTAGATTAGTACTAACAAGAATAGAAACTCGATGCTTTAGCCCTTGATGACAATGGAGAAAATACAGCATATTATTTGAAGCTGAGGATACACACTACATAGATTTCTTCAGTGGAACTTCAGACACCTAGTCATTGTGGTAGATTGAATTAATATGATCAAGACTCATCTCTTGTTCTTGTCACAGAAAAATTACTGGCCAAACTAGAATAAAAATTTGGCATGTATCACCTGGTTTGAAAGCAAGTAAAGGAAATTCCAAGCTTTGAGAATGAAAAGAGAACTCAAAGCCAGAGAAACAAGTATAAATTGAAGCTGAATTTCTCCTGAGGTTTTTAGAACCAGATATGAACCTTAAGGGCCTAAAGGTTTGAGCTCAGGAAATGTGTAATGTATGGAAGAGAAATTAGACCCCAGCAAAAATCTGGTGGCCCAAGTGGTCTATCCTGCCTAATAATGTATGAACTACAGACTAGAAATCTCTGCTCATTGGTCCAGGAAAACAGCCAGGAAATTTCTTCAGTCCAGGGCCATGGCCATAAATGGGAAGGAATAATTCAGAGAAAATGGAAATATACACATTTACCAAGCCTGGGTGTGAGTTTAAATTCACATGAGCCATATGTAATGCAAACCAGTAAGCTAAGAAATTAACAGAAAAATTAGTTTCAAACCAGTGGAACTTGCAGGTCCTTGGCAGTAGCAAACTTGAGACTACTCAGGGAATTACTCTATAGTCCTCAGCACCCAAAAATCCCACAGGAAAAACAATGCCAGTTATAGATGAAAAAAACACAGTAATGAGATTATAAACTTGAGTAGAAAATTAATCACCATAAAAGTGTTTCTCCAAACAGAAATGGAAAAAATTGCATCTCAAAAAGTAGAGACAATTGGATCATTTAAAAGAGATGATTAAAAAGATTGAAGTTGTCTAAGGAGAGCACAGAAGGTAGAAAAACTGACTTGGCAAAAAAAGGCTACTGGTGGCTTGTGGCCTTTATAAAATTCGTAGCCTATAGAGGGGCAAGGCAAGATTGAAAACTTAATTGTTGCCTTGAGAAGTTCTCAGAACTTTCCTATAGAGGAAGAGAGTAAGATGTGTTCAAATTAAAATACATTTAATCATTTTGCCCTTAATTGCATTGCTCTCACCTCAGGTAATTCAGTCTCAAATTTTTTTCAGTTCTGCCAAGATAAATTCTACGGATTTGAAATGCAAAACAGAACCTGTTACTTAATTCATCAAAAACATATTCATATAGATGAAGAATGAGTGAAGTTCTGAAATTCATCTCTTGTTTTATTTTGATCCTTCTCAATAGTGTCAATGAAAATATGGAATAATGTACATATCAGAAACTACACTGGCTTTTCATCTGCAAACATAGGTGCCAAAATAAATGAAAACATTCTAAACAAATTTGAGTACTTATAATAATATAATAGTGCATTATATTTTATTACTAATGATAAATTGTGTTATGTATATCCTTTGTATCAATAAATTTTAGTAAACTTATATATGTTATATTCACATTATTTCCATAAAACATGTTATTATATACCAGAACATCACTGATATCTTTGTTGTTTAGAAATTGTGGAAATTGTAGAATTGAAAAATTGTGGATTCCTTCCCTCTCTAACTCCTACTCCTTTCTTAATCCCATCTACATTCATCCCCACAAGTGCACAGAGAGATATAGAAGTTCTACTACCATCACAATTTTCACCGTTGTTTGATTTTATTACCTCATAATCTGGTTTAGAAAGGTTTGGGCTCTAACACCCAGGAAAACTCGATGGGCCACAGGTACTGTAGATTTCTTTGCTGAAAATGTCAATATTCTAAGTTTATCTGTTTCAACACAAATGTTCAGCAAATTTATGGCTACAACAACTTAACCTTGTTAGGATTTCTAGATTTTTAAGATCTGTAATCAACCTTCTCACAGCATGGACTCTCAGAGAGCTCTCAGAGAAAGAAAACTGGCAAGGTGATAAGGCATTGGAAAGCCAATCCACTCTGTGAGTGCCACTTTCCAGCAAGACTCGCTTATCAGCACTGATGCACTGACTCACAAAATTCTTTCAGTTGTAAAAAATTTAATCTACTTAGATGTGAATGTAAATTGCCTTTCTCTTCTGAAAACGCCCACAGTAGCAGAATTACTTTGAAGATGTCTGGAGGCAAAACATACAGTAGCTAACAGATGCATATAGTGGATAGGATTTAGCACAAAGGTCATATTTTAGAAAAGTCTGCAGAGCTACTGTTTCAGGTTATTTCCCGAATCGAGGCAGAGATCTTCCTCATGCATTTTGGAAGAGAAGTTGCCACTCACTGGCACATGCTGAATATCACTATCTGACACAGGAGCTGATTGAGTTGGGATTGTCTTCAGAGTACTGCGTATGATGGTTGGCTGGTTCCCTGGTTTGTACATTGACAAAAATATATTTAGTCAGCATTCATTCAAACTAGACAGCTGTAATAGCTGTTTCTTGAGTTTATTTAGCAATAGCCTATCTGATGGGACAGTAAAAACATTTTTCTCAGGAAAGCACAAATGAATTTTACGGAAAAAATTATATGCTATAATGTTATTTATGAGTAGGAGATTTCTGTATCAAAAATGCCAGAACTGTACTCTCTATACTATTCTTCCCTTACTAACCTACTTTGCAAGAAGAAACGAAATCAATGTCAGCAAAAATACAGCTTATTATATAGTTAATAATAACTTTATAATTAAAACAAAATTTGTAACTATGCTGGAACGATGCATAATAAAAACTGCCAAAATAGTGCCTAGAATTATGTTAACACAGTGAATGATACAAAGAATATATATTACAAGATTGAAATTTTCCTGCATGTACTTCTTGTAGATATTTTTTATTGAAAAAAAATGTTGGTTCATATATTAGCACACTCCAGAGAGACAAAACCAATGAGGTAATAGAATAGAGATAGAGACAGAGATAGAAGATTTATTAAACGAATTAGCTCACATGTTTATGAAGACCGAGAAATCCCACAATAAGCAGTTGAGAGCTGGAGAGCCAACGAAGTAGAATGGCTCAGCCTGAGTCCTAAAACCTCAGAAGAGAGGAAGCTGAAAATGTTTTTCTCAGCCCAAAGCCAAAGTCTCAAACTCCAAGGCACTGCTAGTGCAAGTGCCCTAGCCCAACAGCCAGAGAACTTGGATTTCTGATGCCCAATGAAAGGAAAAGAAAGATGTCTCGGCTTTAGCAGAGAGAATGTAAATTTTTTCTTCCCTATCTTTTTATTCTCCCTTTCACCACCAGCAGATTGGATGGTGTCCATTCAGTCCACCACCTCAAGTCTGTTTCTTTGGAAAACACACTCACAGATATACCTAAAAATAATACTGCATCAGCTATCTTGATATTTCTTAGTCCATTCAAGTCGACACCTCTATTCAACTATCACTGCTTGCATTATTCAAGTTTTCTTAAAATATGATCCAAATAGACACATTTTCCTTATTCTATCTTAATCATGGCGGATAGTCTATTATATTTGCTGACACATCAAGAATTAACTTAGAATTTGATTAATGTTAGCTTCATAAGTGAGTCCAAGTAAGCAGTACTTGCTACTCCCAAAAAAGAAAAATAGTAAGAGATTCTTTCCATCCGATTCTTTCATGTTAATTCCTGGGAGTGAGGCAGTAAAAATAAACAGTTCTAAACTATAATAATCTATATTTTGTCATTTTTATAATACCTGGATTTTATAATTTCCCAGAAGTTTTCATAATTATTTAAAAATTTTTCATGCATAATAATGACTGGAAAAAGTTGAAGGGTGGGTCACTTTTGAGTTTCCTTTATATGTTAAATGCTCAATCTGTGTCATTTGATCAATTCTTTTTTTCTCTTATTCTCAGGTAAGCCTCTGAACATCCCTTGCAAAGCATTCTTTGGATTTAGTGGAGAGTCGGGGCCAATGATCTACTGGATGAAAGGGGAAAAGTTTATTGAAGAACTGGCAGGTCACATTAGAGAAGGTGAAATAAGGTATAGAACTTGATTTGTTTATTTTTCTCTGCTGTCTTTGCAGTTGTGCAGGCGACTCCATAATGTATTGGGAAAATGCATATTTACTCCCCTGGAAGCGAACTACCTTTATCTGTTACAACTTTAAAGCTGTGGGGGCAGTAACATATTGATACCCTGCCAAAATAACTGTTGACACTTGTAGAATAGTGTTTAATTTTCTCACTTTCCACTGCTTATCTTGTAAATGACTGATCCTCCAGTTCAGTCTTTCTGGTCCACTTTTCACATTTCTGTTACACAGATCACTTCCTGGTTATCAATATTAATTCAGTTCAACTGATTTTTTAAAATTCTAATTAGTACCATCTCCTTTGTATCCAAAAGGAAAGGTAAACCTTTCTACCTCACTCAATTTGTGTGATTTCCCAGAAATGATAATGTGCAATGTATGTTGCTCTTTCTGATAGAAATCGGGATATTTCTCCCAGTAAAGAATTGTGTAATACAAACGAATCCAATATTTCAGCATAATTCATGTTGATAGGTACTTATTCCTGTTTTCTTATTGAATATAGAGCAGTGTAAATGAGTAAGTATAATTTCTAATATGATTAAATAGGCTTTATAATTATACCCATGGAAATCTTTCTCCACATGCCCACCCTGTAACTCTGAGGAGTTCATAACTTTGAGAATCCATAGACCCTGAGAGTCTATACATATAGTGAATAGGTATTTGACATAATTGGTTATCAGGGAAATCAAAATCAAAATTATATGCTATCACTTTATACTCAAGAGTATTTCTATAAAAAAGTGGGGTTATGACAAGTGTTGGTGAGGGTGTGGCTAATTTGGAAACTTTATGCACTTCGATAGAAAAGTAAAACAAACTAAACACTTTTAATAAGTCCAGCAAGTTTTTAAATGGTTAAGTGTAGAGTTACAATATGGTTCATCAATGCATTGCTAAATATATAACTAAGAAATGAAAATACAAATCCACATAAAAATTGTACATGAATACTCATAGCAGTATGAGTTATAGTATGCAAAAGTTGGAAACAAACTAAATATCTATTACTTGGCATATGAATAAATAAATGTCATATATTCATAGAATGGGATATCATTTTCCATGGAAATGTTTAAAGTATTGATAAGCACTACACCATGAATGAACTTTGAAAAACTTATATTCCATTTTTAAATGGTCTTTTTAAAAAGTATATGTTATATGGCTTAATTCATGAGAAATGTTCAGAATAGGAAAATTTATATAGTGAGAAAATAGGTCACTAGTTGCTTAGGGCTGGTAGGAAAGGATGGGTGGTAGGCTGTGGTACCTAGAGTGTATGGGTATATGTTATGTGTGTGTGGCAAAATATGACTTAACATGCAATGCTAATTTAAAAGAATACTATTTAATGACATTCACAATATTACATTCACAAGGTTGTGCATCTACCATCACTGTCTAATTCCAGAACATTTTCATCACCCCAAAGACAAATTCTGTACCCATTAAGTAGTCTAGGGCTCCTTTTTGAGGTATGAAAGTGCTGAAAAATCAACCATAGTTATGGTTACAGATATTTGTGAATATTCTAAATAAGTGTTGAATTATACACCTTAAGAGATGGATTATATGGTATGTGAACTTTATCTATAAAAAGCTGCTGTGAATACACTTCTAATTATATGGCACAGAATATATCTTCAGAAAAAAATGATATACTACTAATAATGCCTAAGTATTAATTATCATTTGAACTTTAGTTTCCTAATTAATAACACTTCATTAAATAATTTCAAGTTAAGATTTATTGTAAATTAGTGCATCTGAATTTCTTTTAAAATTTTTTTAGGAGATATAAGTTTAGGGTTATTATAAATATATCTAACAGTAAAATACCTGAAGAGTCACACTCCATTTTTTTCCAAGAGAGATACTGGTCCCCCAAATGACAACAGATAGGTACATTGGTACATAGCTAATAGCAGAATTTTCTCTCTCAAAAAAAAAACCAAAAAAACAAAAAAACAAAAGCAAACTAACAAAAACAACAACCACAACAAAACAAAGCTATATTTCATGTTCAAGTGTGGTAATTATATGAACCTATAATTATCTTCCTGAATTATCTTTTTTATTTGCACAAGATTTAGTGGATTTTAAAAAATAAACAGATTTATTGAAGTAAAATTGACATATAACAAATGACAAGCCATTTAAAGTTCCCAATCTATATTGGATGAATGATATATGCATATCCCTGTAACTCTTGCCATAATAAAAATATCACCCTCGCTTTTTTTTTTTTTGTACTGGGGATCGAACTCAGGACCTTGTGCTTGTGAGGCAGGTGGCGTCCCTCTCATTTCTTGGTGCCCCCATGAAATCCTTCCAATCACACTAATTTTCCTTACATTAAAAAGCAATGTGCATTTTCTCCAGTTTTATGTAACAGAATCATATAAGAGGTTTGTATTAATTTTTGTCAAGAATATGTCACTGAAAATTATTTTGAGATTTAGCTTTCTGGTTATGTGTATCAATATTAATTCCTTTTTTGCTGATGAATACTGTTAGAGGGATACTACAGTGGTTTGGTTATCCATTAAGCTGTTTCTGGACATTTGAATTATGTCCAGTTTGTGATTATTACAAATAGAGCTGCTATGAATATATATATATAATTTTATATATATATAATGTCTTTCTATGTACATATCTTTCCTTTATTTGTGGTTAAATAACTAAACATGGAGGGGCTGAATTACATAATAAGTCTATATTTGACCTTTTAGCACATTTTAGATATCTTTTAAAAATAACCCTTATTTTTACTGTAACTTATGGCACTTTTTTGCTATTCAATAAGATAAATTTTAATTGACAGAATATATGTGAATATTTAAGAGTACACTATGGTAATTTGATGCATACATATAATATGTAATAATCAAATCAGGTAATTACCACTTCCTTCTGTCTCATTTCAACCTCCTTTATAGAAGAGCACTAATCACATTCATGAAAATAAGGGTTTCATGGCTTAAACAATTTCCTCATAATATCACATTCAGTATTAGGTTCCGGTGTATAAAATTAGGGAGACACCAACATTCAGACTATCAAAAGGGTATTGCATTGGAATAATATGTTAATTGAAGCAAAGCTCTTGTGCTGTGTATATGTATCAACTGTGCACTACCTGAAAGTTGAATACTGATTAATAGAAATTGAGAAGGATATGTGGGGATGGGGATGAAAAAAGTGTGGTTGAATTTGATCAGTCCATGTTGAACGTATATATATATATATACACAAATATCACAATGAGTCTCATTAATATGTACAATTAATGCATACAAATAAAAATGTTTTGAGGTGTATTTCTGAGTAGATCAAAAAGTAAGGGTGTACATAACTAGCTCTCTTGCATTTGACTTATAGAGAAGTTTCCCAAGATGCGCTGGATCTGAAAAGAGGACTGGCCTCTCTGCCTGGCTTCTCAATTTCCTGAGCTTTATCCTACAAGTATATGTTGCAACTTTTAATCTCCTAATATTGCCCCAGGGGAATACAGGGCTTTAAAATATCACCAAGGGAAAAGCTTTGATATTTAATGAGATTTTGATGTTTTAAGGTCATGCAGACTTCAAAAAGTGCAGACCATACATAGATGACTTGTGGCTTGACTAACGTATGAGATCAAATCCTGGCCACAGTTTTAGAGTTCTTAAATTTGTTTGCTTTCTGGATTGCTTTGATCACTGAGGTCACTGACATCTCTTGATTTTTCAACTCATTGGCAAAACACTCAAATCTGGGCATACCGATCTCCGCTTACCTCGCTTTAAGCAAAGGTCGAAATAGCCCTACTCTGTCTCTGATGTGGCTAAGAGACTGAGTTCCAAGGAATCTTGAATTAAAATGTAGTATTTATTCTCAACAGCTACCCTTTCCCATGCAACTGCATCAGAACTTAGACTTCAGAAGATGTAATTTTGAGAGATGGGAAAGGAGTTTCGTGTGTGCTAAGGCATAAACTGCAACTTTGCGCTTTGGGTTCTCTTCCTACAATTTAATAATCATTCCAACAAATTTCCCTCAGACAACTTCACTAAATCTATTTAGTTGATCAAATAATTGTGTGGCGGAGACCAGTGGAAGCCATCATTGTGAGAGGACATTTCTGATTTCTATGCATCCCTTAATACTCAAGAGAATCTGTTTGATAACAGGGATCACACAATTCATTAAATAAGACTTTGAGAATGAGCACTCTAGAAAGACCACTCCAGTTCTACACCTCTATACAGTTTCTTTCTTCTCATGCAAATAAAACCTGGAAGCAACCTGTATGCCCATCAATAAACAAATGGATAAAAAAACATGTGGTATAAGCTGCTCCTCAGACAAAAGACTATTATCTAGAATATATAAAGAACTCAAAACAATCAGTCCCCCCAAATATAAAGACCCGATTCAAAAATGGGCATCTGAAATGAACAGACATTTCTCAGTTAAAGACTCAATTCAAAAATGGGCAACTGAAATGAACAGACATTCCTCAGACAAAGAAGTAAAAGCACCAAGTAAATATATGAAAAAATGTTCTACATCACTGGTCATTCTAGAGATGCAGATGAAAACAACACTGAGATTTCTCCTCACCCCACAAAGAATGGCTGCTGTCGTGAAATCAAACAACCACAAATGTTGGCAGGGGTGTGGGGAGAAAGGAACCCTTCTCCATTGTTGGTGGGACTGCAGACTGATGCAAGCACTATGGAAATCAATATGGAGATACCTCAAAGAGCTTGGACTAGAGGTTCCATATGACCCAGCCATCCCTCTGCTGGGTATCTTTCCAAAAGAATTAAAAGAATCATATCACAGTCATATATGCACACCCATGTTTATAGCAGCACAGTTTGTAATAGCTAAAACTTGGAAACAGCCTATTTGCCCATCAATTGGAAACTGGATAAAGAAGATGTGGTTTTTCTATAAAATGGAATACTACTCAGTCATAAAGAATGAGAAATTAGATTCATTCATAGGAAAATGGATACATTTTGAGGATATACTCCTAAGTGAAATAAATAAGACACACATGTGTAAATACCAAATAGTTTCTCTGTTATGAATAAACTGTAATAGTTCATAAGATCCTAATGAGATAACTGACATTGTGAAATGGGAAGAAAAGGGCTAAAGGTGTAGGGAAAGTGGGAAGGGTAGGGGAAAGGGAATAAGGGAAAAATATTAGAAAATGAAAAAATGGAAATATAGTGTTTGTAAATGGGGAGGGGAGGAGGGGATGAAGGGAGGGCAGGGACCAGGGGAAAAAACGAGAACCAAGACCACCTGTCATGTAAAGATACAAGATCTCAATAATGAATGTAACTGCCTTGTATACCTAAAATGTACCAATAAACTCAATAAAAGGGGGAAAAAAAAGAACATGTGGTATATATGTATAATGGAAATCTACTTGGCTATGAAGAAGGACAAATCCAACATATTTATAGGAAAATGGATGCACTTAGAAAACATATTATTGAGTGAAATTTATCAGAAATGTAAGCTTAAATACTGCATGCTATCTCTCATTTGAGAAAAGCAAAGTATAAATAAAGAAAAAATACAAGATGGATAGAAGGAAATAGGGAGATAAATCTGCAAATGTGAAGGGGTCCAGGAGACCAAGGACAAGGGGAAGGGGAAAGAAAGGAAAGTAAAAAGACATAAGATACATCACATACAGGTACCAAATACCCACAGCGAATGGAAACATTATATTCATAAAACATGAACTAAAAATAATAAGAAGAATAGGAAAAAAATGGGGAAAAGGGATTTAGAGACCGAGGGAGGGAAGTGAGTAGTGAGGGGAAGGGAATTAAAAACGTATTGACCTGTGTTACATACATCTACCTACTCTGAAAGAGAAATGTCAACTTCATGCACTGTGAACACATACTAATAACAGACAAATAATTTTACAAGAAGAATGAGAATGGAAAAAAGAAGAAAATTTGTTAATTGAGTTACATATTCCACAGTACCAGAGAAATTGAACATTAAACAAGAAATAACAAACAGTCTTTACGATTGCCGACAGGTTTGGGAATCCCATGTGATTATCAAAATTGACTATATAAATTTTTAAATAATTGTTTTGTTCTAATGGATTTTAATTTTCAATAATAAGATTCACTTTACAACAACTCTATTGATATCCAATATTTTCTTTCTCGGGTATATGATAAAAGTTTATCGAATCTTTCATAATTCTTCACTTGAAAATGTATTCATTTTATTTTGAAGGTATTTTCAGAAATCCTTCTTAAGATGCAAATGATTTCATATACATTCAATTTCTGAGAGGCTGCAAAGTGATTATAGGCTGTGTTTTTAGTTTTGGTTTGTTCACTCTTGCTTTCACCACTTTCTTGTCTCCAGTGAAATCCCTTAATAGAGTCTCCTTAAATGAGGGAAATCCTTACCAAAGAAATGTGACATAGGTACACATGAAATGATTTTATTCTTGAAATGAAGTGAGTCTATCCAAAGATCCAAACGAATCTATTAGTAGCCTACCTTTTGCAAAAACAATATAGAGCTGTGAATATGTAGTTGAATCCTCAAAGTATAGTCACAAATCACTTAATGAAGGGAACGTGTTCTGAAAAGTGTGCTGTTAAATGATTTCAGCATTGAGCAGAGATAGATATAAAACATTAACATTGTATTTACAAAAAGTGAGACAGCTATGATGCCAGTAGGTGATAGATTTTTATAGTACCACCATTGCATAGTCAGTGTATAACTGACCTAAACATCCTTATGGCGCGTATGACTACGTGGAGGAAATAACTGTTGTTCCAAGCAGCCCAATACAGAAATGATAGGTCCTGGAACATCACACATTTTTCAGTGCTTTGAAGCAATCTGCATGCCTTTAACTTTCCCAGAACTGAGCTTCAAAAAGTAATCTCTTCATTTCTCCCACACTCATCCTATTTCCTAGAGGATCATTGAGTTACATAAATTCCAAATGTTATCAGTTCTGTGTAAACATAGATTTTTCTAAGTCATGGGAAGACTTCAATGGAAAAGATAAAATTCATGAGCAACATGGTTTTACTGAAGATCAGCTTTCACTGCCATTTATCTGAAGGATCACTTTTGGAAGAATGTTATCTACTATTCATGGTTCCATGGTGGGTTTTAGTCTTTGCATAGACAGAAAATACCTAAAACCTACATAAGATATTTGTTATTTCTATTTACTGAGTGGATATTTACAGTTTCAACTACATTGTCTTATAAGTTTCTCCAGACAAGAACATATAATCAGTAAATAATACAAGTATTATTAATACTTGGGGGCCGGGGATTTAGCTCAGCGGTTCAGTGGCCTCCCTTGCAAGCACAAGGACCCGAGTTCAATCCCCGTTACCAAAAAAAAAAAAAAAAAAAAAAAAAAAAAAAAAGAAAGAAAAACAAAAAAAAAACTTGGATTTCACATTTTTATATTACAGAGCAGATTTAAAAAACATTTATCACCTTAAGTCACATTGGATTCTAATTACGGCCACCTGAAATAAATAATACTTGCTTCATTTTGAGGATAATGAAGCTGTGGTTTGGAGACTAAACAATCTATAGTTTCTGAAAACTAGATTGAATTAATCAAAACGCAGCTAGTTGGGACTAAAGGTCCCATTTGACCCAGCCATCCCTCTGCTGGGTATCTTTCCAAAAGAATTAAAAGAATCATATCACAGTCATATATGCACACCCATGTTTATAGCAGCACAGTTTGTAATAGTTAAAACTTGGAAACAGCCCATTTGCCCATCAGTTGGAAACTGGATAAAGAAGATGTGGTTTTTCTATAAAATGGAATACTACTCATCCATAAAGAATGAGAAATTAGATTCATTCATAGCATAATGGATGATATTGAGGATATACTCCTAAGTGAAATAAATAAGTCACATGTGTGTAAATACCAAATAGTTTCTCTGGTGTGAATAAACTGTAATAGTACATAAGATCCTAATGAGATGATTGACAATGTGAAATAGGAAGAAAAGGGCTAAAGGTGTAGGGAAAGTGGGAAGGGTAGGGGAAAGGTATAAGGGAAAAGAAAAAAATATGAGAAAATGAAAAAATGGAAATAAAGTGTTTGTAAGTGGGGAGGGGAGGAGTGGGTGAAGGGAGGGCAGGGACAAGGGGAAAAAATGAGAACCAAGACCTGTGATGCAGAGGTACAAGATCCCAATGATGAATGTAACTGTACTGTATACCTAAAATGTACCAATAAACTCAATGAGGAAAATCTAAAAAACAGCTAATAAGAATTCTCAGTTGTCCTGGATGCTTTCTTTATTCCACATTTAGGCTACAGAGTCAAAAACTGCCTGGAACTAAAAGAGCGAAAATCAGTATGGAGTGAGAATAAGCAGCCCTGCCATTAATCAGGTTGGGAAGACAGACAAAGACAGCTGCATAGTTAACATAAAACACTGTTTCTCCAAGGGTCGTGTAGCAGTTGTAAAATACCAGAAAGACCCTTCCTCCCTTGAGTGATCACTGTTCTAGATGTAATGTACAGACCTGCTTTACTCGTCACATTTACTACTGGGGATACCTATTGGCTAAACCACCCTAATCTCAGGATGATCCACTCCTTAGTTACTCCGCCTTCCCCAGGTCTGATGTTAGAAGCTCCACTCTATCCAGAATTTACCACTGATTCCCTAGACCATCCTGAGAACCTTCTTGTTGAAACCTAAGTGCTACAAATGATTCTTTCCAATCTTAGTTCCCAGAGTGTTTCTCCCTCAATACATTGAGTCAATGACTGATTTTGTCAGAGGAGTGACTTGATGCTGGTCTTTGAGTAATATGTTTTTAATAAGAGAAAAAGTCAAATAAATGGCATGAAAAGATTTTGTTCATATTCTCAGTCATTATTACTGGATGATGATTACTCATAATTCAAAGTAGTGACCCAGTGACTGTGCGTAATAAAAAGAACTCGGTTTAGTTCAAGGAACCATTTATAATGAATGGAAATTTCATTTAGAGATTTTATAACTATTTTCTTCAATTAAGAGCCAATAGAATTTTCTATTAAAATCTCAAGTGAGCAGAAAATTCAGTTATCCAGTATCCTCAGCCCTGAAAAATTCCATTAACCAAGATTTTACTAATATTTAACTGCATCTGTGTTCTTTATCTAAATGGAAGGTTATCATTTCCTTCTGTGGTACTTCTTTTAGATTTTGATCTTTGGGAGAGCAAGCAGAAACTATATACAAAGACTAGTGTAGTACCTATTAGAGCAGATTGTTGCTTACCAATACATACAGATGGTTCCCAATTTATAATGGTGCATGTTACGGTTTATCTACTGAACAGTTGTGTACAAGTGATAGTCATTCAGTAGAAATTAATGTGAATTTTAAATATTTACCATGTCCCAGATTAGTGGGAAGTTATACAGTATTCTTGCTATGATGTGCAACAGCACTGGGCCCCAGCTCCCAGTCAGCCAAATGATCACAAGAAAAACAACACATACACAATAGTGTATTATTGTATTGCTAAGTTATGATATTCAGCGGGTCAGTTATGTTTAATGCATTTTCAACTAACAATAAATTCAGCTTATAATGGGTTTGGGGGAGAAATCCCATTAAAGTCAAGGAGGTTCTGTGCTTTCTGATGATATCAGCAGTAATGGCAGTAATAGAGTTGATGATATAGGTAAGTACTAAAGCATATGGACTGTGGGCTCTCTGGTGTAATTCAGTGCCTTTATAAATTACGAAGAGTACTGCTGCTACTGGAACTAACTAGAAAGTAGTTTGGAATTTTTCTGCTAAAATATTAGTCATTTCTCAGTATTCATTCCTCTGAGGGGATTCCTCTAAGCCCCTATGCAGATACCAAAATCCATAGACACTCAAGTCCTTCATATAAATCTTCATAGTTATTTGCAAAAAGCCTATGCATATATCCCATATACTTTTATTTACTTATTTCATATGATGCATAAAAACATAAATAACATACATATTAACGGAGCATCATGTTATTTCAATAAATATGCAATAACATGATGCATCTACACATATTGTATATTGTTTGAAGTGTATTAAATATATATTTCCTCATCTGTCATCTCTTTATGGTAAACAAACTTCTAAAATTCCTTTCTTCCAACTTTTAAAAGTGTACAGTATATTGTTGTTATAGTTACCTTATTGTGCAATAGCACACTAGAACTGCTTGCTCCCATATAACTATAAATTACTACCCATCGATTAATCCTTCCCCAGCCCCTCCTCACCTTTAAGCACCCTGGACTCTCATAACCACAATTCAACTCTCAGTTTCTGTGAGATCAACTCTTAAATTCCACATGAATGACACTGAGAAGTACTTGTTTTTCCATATATTTTGAATCATCACTAGATTATTTATAATTGTTACAATGCAAATGCCATATGAACAGTTGTTATACTGAATTGTTTAGAGTATAATGACAAGTAAAAGTCTAGACACTTTTAATATATATGATTTTTTCTGGATATTTTCAATCCTTAGTTCACTGAATCCATCTGGATTCTATCTGGAACTCACATATACAGAGAACTCACTGTATTTCCTTTTTTTCTTCTTTCATTGCCATAAAAAATGTTATTGCAGGAAGTCAATAATGAGGGCATAATAGTGCAAAGTAGTTTAAGACAATGTTGATTTTATTAATATGTCCCAGCTTACCAAAATGCTAGCACATAAAACTCTTCAAAAGTCTGTTTAATGGCATTGCATTATACTAAATTGCACTAATACAGTCTTTCTAGTGTTATAAACACATACTGTACTTTAATTTTTAAAGAAGATTTAAGTTCACAGCAAATGTGAATGAAATGTACATATATTCCTGCCAACCCCCCGACATGCACCCAGACAGCCTCCTCCACTATCAACAGCAAGCATTATGGTGATAGATTTGTTACAGTCCATGAACCTTCACTGATGTAACATCATCACCTTAAGTCCATAGGTTATAATTATAGTTCACACCTGGTGTCATTCATTCTAGGGGCTTTGATGAAAATAGCGTGACATGTTACTTACAGTGATAATATACAGAATAGTTTCACTGACTTAAAAAGTTCTACGCTCTACCGATTCATCTCTCCCTTCCCTAATGCTGCTCACAACTCCTGATCATTTTACCATAGCCAACATTTTCAAATGGATGGCATCATACAGCATATAGCTTTTAAAAATTGGTCTCTTTTGCTTAGTAATATGTATTTATAGTTCTTCTGTATCTCTTCATTGTATGTTACTTTTTAAAAAATCATTTACTTACTGTGATTTTATTGAGTTTACGTGATGCTCCCACCACTGTACTGCTTGCTGATGATACAAAAATAAAGGCTCAATCACACGCTAAAAGTTACCTCCAGTAAAACACATTTTTAAAAGAAAAATAAAAGAATGAGTTATTTTTTATTAGGGGAAATTTAACAGCACTTTTTTAACGTTTACAAAAAAGACTCAAAGATTCCACTAAAAGACTTTTAGATCAGATAGTTGTGAGATATAATATCAGCATTAAGAAAATTAATAGCTAGGGCCAAGAACTTAGCTCAGTGGTACCACACCTGCCTTGCAAGTGCAAGGTCCTCAGTTCAATCCCTGGTACTGAAAGAAAAAAAAATGATAGCTTTCAAAAATACTGGACTAATTGAAGAAGAAATCAGAAAAACAATTAAATTCACAATAGCTTCAAAACATAGAACACCTAAGAATCAATCCAACCAAGGATGTGAAAGAGCACTACAATGAAATTTCTAGAATGCTGAAGGAAAAATTGAAGAAAATGTGATGGAAGGGAAGATCTCCCATGTTCATGAATTGGCACAAAAATAAAATCAAAATAGCCATACTACTAAAAGAAATCTGCAGATTTAGTGCAATCACCATCAAAATACCATTGACATTCTTCACAGAACTAGAGAGAAATTCTCAAATTTATATAGAAACACAAAAGACCCAGAATGGCTACAGAAATTCTAATAAAAAACAATGAGGCTGGAGGCATAACAATAAGCAATCTAAAAGTATAATACGAATTCTTAGTAACAAAAATAATCATAGTACTGGCTCAAAAATAGACATGTAGATCAATGACACAGAGTAGAGGATACACACACAAAAACCCATACAACTACACTTATTTGATTCTGAATAAAAGAGCAGAAAAATATATTGGTGGAAACATAGCCTCTTTTACAGTTCGTTCTGGGAAAATTGGTATCCACTTGAAGAAGACTGAAACTAGACACCTATCTCTTACTCTATAAGATATCAGTTTGAAATAGATCAAAGACCTAGTTATAAGACCTGAAACTTTGAAACTGCTGAAAGAAAACAGGAGAAACACCGGCAGCAATAGGCACAAGCAAAGACATCTTGAATAATGCTCCAGTAGTACTGGAAATAATAGTGAGAACAAAAAAAGGGGGCTATATCAAATTAAAATGTTTCTGCACAGCAAAAGAAACAACCAACAGAATGAAGCCTGCAGAATCGGAGAAAAATCTCTGCCATTTACCCTTCCAATAGGATTAATATCTAAAATATATAAAGATCTCAAAAACTAAACACCAAAAAACAAATAACTCAGTCAATAAGTGAACAAAAGAATTGGAAAGACACTTCTCAAAAGAAACATTGCTATTTAAAAAAAAGGAAACATTGCTATTAATCCTCCTCAAAATATACGTCCTCGCTTTAAACACACTTATCCGATCATCCTTTCTACTTTTGGAAGTAGTTCTGGAAATTCTCTTTTGTGATGTCTTTATGAGCTGTGATTAAAAAAAAATACAATAAATGTTGTTGCCAGGTGTCATCCAAAAGAATGGCAAGTTTGTAAAACCTTGTGGTATGTCTTCATCCACCTTATTCACTGGATCAGTTCTGCCACCATAAAACTTCTGTCTTTTTCTCAAAATCAAAATGTCCATGAATGATTAAAACGTTGAATTGTTTCAGGACATTGAGGCGGCCATGATATCACATCTAAAGCCACTCATGAAAGAATTCCATAAACCAGAATTCAGAAAGTGGCAAGACTGGTGGGATAAATATGTTGAAATTGAGGGGTACTGTGTTGGGGGGAGCTAATGCCAATGTCATTCATTATCATAATTTACAAAATGTAAACATTCACCATTGGTTTGATCACACATCATGGAGTGTCTTACATGTTATGTCATGGTCTCCCACACCAAATGTTATCTCATAGGGCTTGTTAAATTTGTGTTTCTGATAGTGCATTAATTGGATTCAATCTTGATATGCCTTCTTCCACTCTAGATTTTTATTCCCGCTTCAGCTCTTGATTCTTTCCTTCCCATCTTGTACTTCTCAAATCTCCACTCTCTCAACATTAAAACCCATTTTTACTTTTCTCTTCCTTTCCTTTTTATTAGTGCTGGGGGGATACATGTACATGTAACTGTGTATGACTGTTGTTATCTGTATGGCTTCTATAGTGTTTTACCTTGTTTTGCATGTTTTCCCAGTCGAGCATTGTTTCTTAGGTCTTCTCATTTTTTGTATCTGCTCATTTATTAATTGGGTTCAATCTCAGTGGTTCTGCCGCCTGCCTCACAAGCACAAGGACCCTAGTTCGATCTCCAGTATCAAAAAAAAGGGAGATTTTTGTTGTTGTTTGTTTGTATAGAATAGAGTACTACTCAGCCCTAAACAATGTGAAACTAGAGACATTTATAGCTAAATGGATACACATTGAGTCCATACTCAAGTGAAATAAATGGGACACACATGTGTAAATACTGAATAGTTTCTGTGGTGTGAAAAACTGAAAGTGTAAATAAGGATCAAAATGCATAATAAATAATGTGAAATAGGAAGAACAGCCTAAAGGGGAAGGGGAAGTTGGAGGGGTAGGAGAAAGGAAAGAAGGGAAAGGAATAAATATGAGCAAAGGAAATAATGGAGAAAAAGACTTTGTAAATAAGGGGGTGGAGGGAGTGAAGGGGGTCCGGAGAATGGGGAAAAAATAAGAACCAAGATATAAAATACAAAGGTACAAATTTCTGATGAATGCCATGATATTGTATACCTAAAATGTACCAATAAACTTAATGAATAAAAAAAGAGTACTGTATTTTAGTTATTTACTAAGTGTGCAGTATATGGCACTGCCTTAATTTAAAATTCCAGATGACATATTGTTAAGTATCTTTTCCGATGTTAATTTTCTGACTGCCTTCTACAGTCTAGTATTTGTTTAGACCTTTGCTCACTTTTTAGTCGGATGGTTGGTTGTCTTATTGTTGAGTTTTAAGTGATTTTTGTGGATTTTTGCATGCAAGTTGTTAATAGACGTGTGTTTTGTGTATATTTTCTCCAACTCTGCAGCTTTTTTTTTTTTTTGTACGAGGGATCAAACTCAGGATCTTGCACTTGTGGGGCAGACACAGTCCCACTGTGCTAAATCCCCGGCCCTTTATTTTCTTAACTTTCAAAAGATAAATGTTTTGAATTTTATGAAGTCCAATTTAGCAATTTTTTTCATGAACTATACCTTTAAAGTTGTATCTAAAAATCATTGCCATACTAAAAAAAATTTAAATCTCTTGCGTGATGTTTCACAAATAGGCTTATGATTCACTTTGAGCTTATTTTTGTGAAAATTATAAAGTAAGCATCTCAATTAATTTGTTTGCACAAAGAAGTGCCATTTTTCTAGCACAACTTGTGGAGAAATGATTGCTCAAAAGAATGGCCTTTGTTCTTTGACAATGATCAGTTCATTATATTTTTGTGTACTATGAGTGTATTTCTGGGCTCTCTATTCTGTTTGTTTATTTGCCTATTGTTTTGCTGTAACAGTATTTTCTTTATTAATCTAGCTTTCTAAGATCATAATCCAAAGTAGCATCATTCTTCTGACTTTGTTCTTTTAAAACTTTGTGCGACTTGTTTTCTGTATTTTGCATTTGCTTATTAGCTTCACAATCAGCTTATTAATATTCACAAAAAAAACTGTGGGATTATCCGTTGTGACGGTTAAATCTGTAGGTCATGTTGGGAAAAACTGACTCTTAACACTGAGTCTTTCTATCCATGAATGTGAAATATGTACTTTTTTGATGTTTAATTTCTTTCATCAGTTTTATATTTCTCCTCATAGATATTATACATATTTAATTTAAACCTACTTCAAGTATTTGATGATAATATAAATGTGTTTTTTAATTTCAAATTCCAATTACTCGTAGATGGTGTATAGGAATGTAACTGACTTTTGTATGCTAACCTTACAACCTATAACCTTGTGATAACTTCACAAGAGTTTCAAGAGATTTTCATTGATGCTTTGGGATTTTCTCATATAAAAAATCATGTCATCTAGAGACACTTTTAACTTTCTCATGAATATCTATCGCTTTTACTTCCTTTTTTGTCTTGTTGCACTAAGTTTTGCAGTATGATGCTGAGGAGAGAAAATGAGAGAAGAGACACCCTTACCTTTTTCCTGTTCATAAAGGGAAATCATTTCATTTATCAGCATGAAAATATAATGATAGCTGTAGATATTTTGTAGATTTTATCAGCTTGAGTAAGTCATCCTCTATTCATTGTTTGAAATTTTTCTGGGTTTTGTCAAATACTTTTCAGCATCTGTTGATATGATCATAGATTTTTTCCTCAGCCTGATAAGAAGAGTTACATAAATTTTCAAATGTACCAGCCATATGTATGACTTTTTAACATTTATAATTAATGTGATACATAATTTTATTCCTTAGTTTTACCAATTTTATTAATTTTGACTTGCCAATGATTTGTTAAAGATTTTGAATCTATGTTTATGAAAGATATTAATTTGTAGTTTTCCTTTCTTTTAATTAAATTAGTATTAGGGTAATGCTAGCATCAAATAATGAGTTTAGAAGTGTTTTTTTTCTATTTTCTGTAAGAGAATGTAATAATACTACAATTTCATCTTTAAATGTTAGTGACTCATGGTGCTTTTAATTTGGAAGGTTATGATTGATTTATTTTCTTTAATATATATTGGACCATTTGGGTATCTAATTTTCTTTGCACATGTTTTAATATACTATATGTTTCAAGGAATTTCATCTAAATTCTCAATTTTGTGGACTTAATTTTTCATTATCTCCTTTTATTATCAGTAGTTAAGACCCCTTATTTCACATCTGATTTTTATAATTTAATAATTTGTGATTCTTCTTTGTCCTCCAACTCTGGCCAGAAGTTCATCAATCTTATAATTTTTTCAAAGAATTATATTTAGGTTTTGCTGATTGTATTGTTTTCCTATTAATAATTTCAATAATTTTCTCTCTGATTTTTATAACTCCTATTCACCTACAAACTTTGAATTATATTTGTTTCTTTGTTCTAGTTTCTAAAAGAAAATTAACTTACTTTAGATTTTTCTTATTTTCTAAAATATGCACTTACTGCTATAAATTTTCTTCTAAGCATAGCATTTATTGAGTTCCCCCAATTTTAAAATTGTATTTTCTAGTTTAATTTATTTCCAATAATATTTAAATTTCTCTTCAGATTTCTTCTTTGACCTATATTTGAAATGTGTTGTTCAATGTCCAAGCAGTTTGGAATTCATTGCTACCTATTTGCTTCTGTCTGCTGGTTCAATTTTATTGTGGTCTATGAGCATATTTTGCATTATTTGTATTGTCTTATGTTTGCTAAGAAATGTCATATTGATCATAATATGTTCTATTTCAGTGAATATGACCTAGAGAAATATGTGTATTTTGCTGTTGTCAGATAAATATTATGTAACTGCTATGAGGTCCTGTTGATAGTTATTGCTGGTCAGTTCAGCCATATTCTTGCTATTTTCTTTTGCCTATTGAATCTGCCAGTTACTGATAGAGGGGTGTTGATTTCTCAAAATATAGTACTGAATTCATCTGTTTCTCTTTATAGTATCATCATTTTTCTGCCTCATGTACCTTGGTGTTCTGATTGATACATATATGTACAGGGTTTTTATGTATTCTTTTAGAAATGACTTTTTTATCATGAAATTTCCACCTTTATTCCTGAAAATTTTTGAGGTTTGTCTTAAATTAGTATATGCCTACTCTAGTTTTTGAGAAATCGTTTTTAACATGATATATCATTGTGCATCATTTTGCTTTTAACCTGTCTCTGTCTTTATATTTAAAGTGGGTTTCTTAGAGACGACTGTCAGGCCTTGTTCTTTAAAAACACTTTGATGCTGACTTTTTCTGGTAGTTAGGTCTTTTACATTTATATTGATTATTGATATAGTTGGCTAAACATCTACTATATTTGTATCAGTTTTCTATTTGTTATTCTGTTTGATTCTGTTTGGTTCCTTCATCTCCTGTCTTTATCCCTTCTCTTGTGTTAATTGAGCATTCTATATTATTCTGTTTTTCTCCTCTTAGCATATCAATTACATTTCAAAAATATTAGTTGTAGCTCTAGAGATTACATTATACCTTTACAGCTAATATAAGTATAGTTTCAAGTAACACCACCATTTTGGTCATTTTCCTTATCACTAGGAAAAATACCTGACACCCACAAGTAAAAGAAGGAGATTTTTATTTTAACACACAATTTTTAGAAGTTTCATCCTATTGTCGGCAAGATGCAAGGCAGGAAGGACACGGTGGGAGGGTCTGGTGAAGAAAACTGCTCATTCTATGGTGACCAGGAAGCAGAAAGAGGCAGGAACCCATGCAGGAGATATATACTTCTGGGTCATGCCTCCAGTACCCCACTTCCCACAGGGCTATCCTAACAGAAGGTCAGCTATAAGATCTCCATGATCCAACCGTTCTGAAGTCTCCAAGTCCAAAGTCTCTGCTGAGATTCAAGGCAAACTGTGAGCACTTGTAAAAGCTGCGAAGAAAGATAAACATCTTAAACCTGAAAGACATGGGATAAACATTCCTATTCCAAAAGGAAGAGATGGGGGGGTGGTAAAAGAATGGGACAAAATCAAGTTTTAAACCTAACAGGGCAAATATCAAATACTGTATCTCTATGTATAGCACTTAAGGCAAGTTGTGCTGAGATGTGAGCTACAAAGACTGTGAATGATACCACCTCGACAGCACTCCTCATGGGGTTTCCTTGGGCTTGCTTTGCCTGTGAATCTCCTCAACAGATATTCCATGTTCTTGACTTGCCAATCTTTATGGGGTCTCCACTGCACTTTTGTTTGCACTCTCACAACTTCACCAACCGCCTTCTCAGTACCTACAGCCTAGTCTCTACTGTTGACATTTCTGTGAGCATTCTGGTCTCCTTTACTCCAACTAGAATCTCCCATCAAGCTTGGCTTAAAGCATTCTAGGGAAACTTTAACTGGCTTTGCCAACTTTTTCAAACTCCATCCATAAGCCAGTTCCAAAAACTTCTAAACCATATCATCAAATACAGTCACAGCAATAACTCCACTCCTGGTAACAAAATCCATCTTAGTAACAACCCTAGTCACTGGGACAGATACCCAGAACCCATAGTTTAAAGGAGGAAATATTTATGTTGGCCTACAGTTTTAGAAATTTCAGTCCAACTACAGTCAGCAGGCTCTAATTCGGGGAGGGCATGGCGGAAGGGTCTGGTTGAGTAAAACTTCTCAAGTCATGGAAGTCAAGGAGCAGAGAGAAAGCAGTGAACCCACAGGGAGATATACCCTTCCAAGTCTTGCTTCTGATGGACCACCACTAACTTGGCCCCATCTCTAACAGCAAATCAGCAATAGTGGCCCTATGTTCCAATCAACTTCCAAGAGTACCACCTCTTAGTGCATGAGAGTTAGGGGATCAATCTTGGTATAAACCATAATAACCATACTCCACAGATAATGCTTATATTTTGTAACAAAGTATTATTCTCTATTCCTCCATTCTGTTCCTCTTAATACAGCTCTGACGAATTGTGTCTACGTATAAGCTATAAAAAAAAATCATGGCTTTTTTTTTGTTTTTGTTTTGTTTTTTTGTTTATTGTTTTTTGTTTTTTTGTTTTGATACTGGGAATTGAACTCAGGTCCTTGCACTTGCGAGGCAGGTGGTGGAACTACTGAGCCAAATCCCATCCCACATGAGTATTATTTTGAACAAACTATTTCTTGTTAGGTCAATAAGGAGTAAAAATGATTTTATTTTGTCTTCATCACTTTTTCCCTTACACACTTCTTTTCATTATGTAGATTTATATTTCTGACAAATATGATTTTTTCTCTTAAATTCTTGAACATTTTCACATTCTACACTTGGCGCATCCTCCAGTTTTTATTTGTCTAAGATTTATATTTCACTCTCACTTTGGAAGGATGATTTAGCTAGATACAGTATTGCAGGTCAGTGTTGCTTTCTTTTTTTGCATTTCATCACATTAAGTATTTTGCTTCACTCTCTTCTTGCTTTATTATTTTCTAAAGTGATGTTTGTTGTATACCTTATTCTGTTCCTCTACAAGTAAGGTGTTTTTTCCATTAATTTATTTGATGGTCTACAGAGTACGATATGTCTGGTACAATTTGTTTGTATTTATTCTACCTCATGTTCTTTGGGCATGTTAGATCTATGAGTTTATATCTGTCATGAATTTTGGAAAGTTCTCAGGCATTACTACTTTAAATATTTTTTCTCTTTTTTTCTCAGAATTTCTACTACATGCATTTTACTCCTTTTATAATTTTCCCTCTGTACTTGGATATTTTATTAAATTGTTTTTATTCATATTCTCTTTGCATTTCAGTTTAGGTGGTTTCTATTTTCACATCTTTCAATTCACAGATTGTTTATTTGGCTGTATCCAGTCAGCTGAAGAGCCCACCAAAGGCATTTTTCATTTCTGTATAGTATGTTAATTTATATTACTTTCTTTTGATATTCTTCATGGAACTTCCATGTCTCTGCTTACATTATTCATCTGTTAATGCACACAATCCACTCTTTTCATTGCAGCCCTTAATATGTTAATTGTACTTATCTTTCATTCTCAGTCTGATGATTCTAAAGTCTCTGCTATATCTGAGCTTAGCTCTGCTTTTTACTTTGTTGCTTCAAACTACAACGATTTTTTTCTTGTTTATTTGTTGCTTTTCAGCATAACTTTTAATTTTTTATTGAATGCCAGATACGATGTATTGGTTTAAAAAGGGGGTAAATACTCTTTAAAAGGGGGGATAAATACACTTTTAGTGTGATATTTCTTATTTATCTGGTTAAGAATTAGACTAGATTTACTGTGTTTTATCTACTGGTGTCAGGAGTGAAGATTTCTAGTTTTGTAGCTTTTGTTTCCACTGTTTTTGTTGGGGTTTTCTAGAGACTACCTTTGTAAATAAGGTCTGAACTTTGGAGCTATTTCAGCTATGATCCCTTGGTCTCATACGGGAGCCTAACTGATATGATGATATTAATTTCCTAAGTCTATGATGAGGTAGGTCTTTTAGGAGCACAGGCCTAGTATTTCTCAGTTTCACCTCTTTTTAGATAAGAGAAGTGTAGTGTTCTGGAGTTGGGAATTTCTCTTTTCCTAGGTAGGTTTGTCTTTTGTAAAACCAAACTAATTTAGGCTCTGATAGGCTGGCTTCATTTGTAGGAAAGCTTTTCAAAAGAACAGTGTTCTGTTTTTAAAGAATTACTTTTCCCTTTCTACCTGCCATAAGCATAAGGGGCCTTTTTCTGTATTTCAGGCTGATAACTTACAGTGCTCCTATAGGCAAAAATTCATGAAAGCGTGAGTGCTACTTAGATTATAACCCATAGAGTTTTTATCTGTAAAGGTGACCTATAATGGACCTTCAAATTATCATTAATTGCATTTTAAAATATATTTTAACTACTACATAAAACATAAATGTTTCACATATTATTGGGGTATGGTTTAGTGTTTTGATATGTTGCATTCAATTACAGTTTACATGTTCCTACTGACATGGGCTTAAGCTTCTTGGATTTTGATCCCAGAATATGATTGTCAGTATCTTCTCCTTGGGAAAATGCTGTTTTTCCTTTTCTTTGTCCAGTTTCTCAAGCATTTTCTAGTTGAGATGATCTCTTCTTTCTTTGAAATTCTATGGTAAGCATGATAGTACCACACTGCTTTGCCTAATTCCCCCTATAATTTCTTCAACTGTGTAAGTTTTGTCTTCTCATTTAAATTTTAAATCTGAGTGGGAGAATGGTCTAGATATATATTTTTTCTTTTTGGTCTAGATATTTTACCGTTTACATTAGAGATGAAAAAGAAAAATTCTTTGAGTCAAATATTTAGCCCAGAGCTAGGCACTTACTAGGGACTAACAAAAATCATTAATAGACTGTCATATACTTATATTTCATAGAAAATATTACTGTTCTGAAGGGTGATTTATAAATAAATATAATCTATGTCTTGATTCCAAGAAAATGGAGTCATTTCTAGCTTTTTAAGATCTCATAATTAAGACATATCAGATATATGAACGGATGAACCAAGGTTCATTTTTCAAATTCACTCTTCAAATTCTTTCTGCAGCCTGTGAAAAGCTGTTTTTGGAAACTGTCTTAGAAATGTAGAAGGAAAGGCTTGGTTGGGAGGAAGAGGATCAGCTTTCTTCCCTGAGCCTGGCAGAGCCGGTAGCTGCCCTCCATGTTAAAGCTTTAAATCAAAATCAATTTGTGGCACTTAAACAGCTTCTGTAACTACAGGAAATTCTTCCACAGCAAGCAGGTTACACAAAACTAAAAGAATTGAGTGTGGTGGAATTTATCAGTAGTAGAAAGAAAATGGAGGAAGCAAAAGTTAATATAAACCAAGAATGTAATAAATTTTAAATTTTTTCTTGGTTAAGCACATGTGTGGAAAGAAGAGATGGAAGAGGAAATTATAGCTTTAGTCAGAAAAGAATTAATAGACTAACAGTTGAGAATGTCTCTACTTAACCTACTTCTCTAACAGTGCATAAAGGTAAAAGGCAGGGGAAGACTTCCTGAGCCACAGATGTTTGAGCTACAAAAGATTATCAAATCTGCCTGACATGGTGGCTCATGCCTATAATCCCAGCACTCCAGTGGCTGCGGCAGGAGGATGGCCAAGAGTTTGAGGCCAGCCTGGGCTACATAGTGAGTAATGGGCTACATAGTACCATAATGAATTACAGAGTAAGACCCTGTCTTAAAAAAACAAAAAAGAAAAAAAAAGATTAAGATTATTGCCTCTTAATTTTGTATATTATTATTTCAAGGAAACATAAACAGGGTTAAATCAATTTGGCATATATTTTTGTCTTCAAATTTCAGTACAAGAGATTTTTAGATGCTAGAAACTCTTTTCCACAAACTGAAATTTCAGCTCTTCGTTTTTTCAAACAGGAGCTAGAATACATTAAGCCAAGCTGATCTTAAATACCAATCATAAAATACAAATACTTTTGAGAATCCAAAATTTACACAATCTAACTGCAATTAATAAAATGCTTATATTTAATAAAATCCCTTTGCATGTCCATAGTGCTATTTACTTGTTAAATCATGTAAACTCATTTCACTGACAATGAATTTAAGATACAAGTAAATATTGCAGTTATTTTTTTCCCTTTCTAAAGATCAGTTAAATTAAGGGAACAATGTTAATGACTACGTAAGGACACAGATTGAATTTGTTAGTATGGATTGGAAACTTAGAATCTGTTTTTTTTTCTGTGCACAATTGTCTTTTCCAATTTTATGCTCAATGTCAGTAAATCATCGCTACATTTTTATATACAAAAAAGATGAGCTACTTCTGGTTCCCCAGTGTCCCATATAGAATACTATGCATTTAAGAACCTACTCTAGAATTTAAAGGTGAGATTACCACCGCTTGATTCTTAATTTGCTCCTACTTTGCCAAAGGCAAGAGGATACAAAAAAGTCAGCAGGATGCCCACTTTCATCTCACTCAGGCGGTAACTAATCACTTGTGAAAAGATAACTCTTCAAAGAAACAGGAGTCAACCCCCTCAGGGTATAAAATCCTGGCAACTCAGCTTCTCTGCAAAGAACACCTGTTCCTGGCCATTCAAGGCCTTTGCAAATTCACTCCAGAAAGCAAAATACTGGCTGGAGAAAATGTCACAGAAGACAGGGTTTCTCCTGTGAGAAGGGAAACAGAAAAGCAAAAGTACAGAAGAGTAAGGAGAAATCAGAGCCCTGAGTTTTGTGATCATCACGGGGGATTAGGAAGCCGAGCATATTACTGCATCAGACAAGCTTCTCGGTGATATTTAGGGATTGAAGGCCACTAGTAATCTTTGATTTACTTTTTATGTTTCAATCATTTTTAAGGCCCTCTTCATTACCCCTTTACCTCACTAGTGTGAAAATTCTAACCTCCGACACAGAACCTATACTCCTACACATTATTTGCTTCCATGCCATGATACATAAATAAAATTAGTTCTCATAAACTTAGTTTGTAATACAGAACCCAGTGTTTCCCCATTTTTGTCACACAAATCATTTGTGCTAAGTAAATTCTTCATTTCTGTTCTTTCTGTTTGTTATGCAGGTCAAGTGCCACTTTCTGTGTTTTCTTGTTGGAGGTTCCACAAGCATTTACCATGCAATGAGCCGTCACTCTCTGTCCCATCCAATGACCTGGGATCCGGGCTCTGTAATCTTCTGTAGACTTTGTGTGGCTTTTGCACAAGTAAAATAAACCAATTCAGCCAAAAATACTGTCTTTATTTCAGGCTTCTCAAAGAGCACCTTGGAGAAAAAGAAGTTGAACTGACACTCATCTTTGATTCAGTGGTGGAGGCTGACCTGGCTAATTATACCTGCCATGTAGAAAACCGAAACGGACGGAAACACGCCAGTGTCCTTCTTCGTAAAAAGGGTATGTATTTTTTGTATAACTGTATTTTCTTTAATTTGCAATAACTAGGAAAATCAGTTATTTTTCCTGGTCTTATTTTATAATTTAATACAAACTTCTCACGTATTTTGTCTAAAATACAATAACTCGTGCTGTATATAACATAAAACATGTATGATCTTCAATACTGTGATAAAATGGATAATTGAAATGATGTTTTATTATACATTAAATCAATAAAGACGAAATGGGTTGGGGATTTAGCACAGTGGTTTCGCTTCCTGCCTTGCAAGCACAAGGTCCCAAGTTCAATATCCAGTACCAAGAAAGAAAGAAAGAAAGAAAGAAAGAAAGAAAGAAAGAAAGAAAGAAAGAAAGAAAGAAAGATGGATAACTATCCTTGCTATAATTATGTTACAACAAAACTTATAGATTGACATTCAACATCTCTACATATTTCACCTTTTTTATACCTTAAATATTAAATTGTTTAAGTAAAATGCTAGAGATTATCAGATAATAAACAATATTACTATTATATTCTTTGCCTAAGTAAGAATCAAAATAATCGTACCATATAATATTTTTACTATTATTATCATAACAATTATAAACTATATTTTGTGATATGATCTGGTGTTAGGCCTCTAGTGGGTGTGATATTACTAAATAATTTGTCATTTATGAAGGTTTCTCTTTAGATCCAGTTTTCGATTGGGTAAAAGTTGCACAAAATGTGTAAAATAAAGAACCTGTAAATTTTACAGATAAAGGGGATAAAACTGGATGTAAGAACAACAATCTCAGCAACTACAGATGCTTCTTAATCGGCTCTTCTATTGCCATGATTTTTTTTTTTTTTTGTACTGGGAGTCGAACTCATGACCTTGTGCTTGCCAGGCTGGCGCATCTGCACCAGCTAAATCCCCAGTCCACACCATGGCTCTTGATGACTGCAAAAACTTAAATACTCCATGACTATATCTGGCAAAGGTTTTGTAAACAGCAGAAAAAATGTTTCCAATCATTGTTGTTGCCTACACTATAGAGTAATAGAATATTTTCAGTCAGCAAGGGTACTTGTTGCGCCTGTTTAGAAATCTAATATGGAAAGTGAAGTCCGGAGACTTTAGTTCAGGAGTTCATGGTTTAGACATCTGATTCAAAAGGACTAATCTGTCTGATTAGACTTCCTGAGCTTTTGTTTCCTCATCTGTGAAGTGCAAGTAATAATATCTACCTTGTAGATTTATTTGGAGTTCAAATGATATATTGGATATAAAATGTATCATGCCCAAGCAATGTTTGTTATTATAATGAATTTGCATATTTTGTTCTATACACTAGGTAATCACTTAGTCCACCTACATGAAGAGAAGTTACCGACAGTGTCCAGACAGGTTGTAGCAAAGATCACTATTCCTTTTCATTTCAGACTCATTTCAGGTTCAGAGATTATCCATGCCAGAGCAAGCTGCTCTATTTCTGTATTTTTAGCGATCTAAGCAGTGTCTATCCCCTAATGGGTTTTTAGAATACATTCTCTTAAAATAAATGATTATAATTATCTATTATTATTGAGGACTCATGTATAGAAAGCACTATACTTTCTGCCATGTAGAAAACAATAAAGGAGAGAAATATACCAGCATTTTGTGGCAAAAAAGGGGTATTTAGGTGTGAGGGATAGATTGCTGAATGAGATTGACACCCCCAAGTCCTTGTGGAACTTGTCATCTTCGAGAAGATGAGAATGCAAAGAAAGATAGTAAACATTAAGCAAAAAAAATAAAAACACACAAAAGTATATACTGTCATAATTCAAAACCTACTATGAGAAAAAGTAATGAAGGCTTTATAATTGAGCCAGTAGATACAGAAATGTTCCTATTTTAATTTTTAAATAAATCCATCTCTTTTTAATAAGTAGATTAATGAATAGAAGCCCTTGAAATTTCTAGAAATTTGGCACTAGGAATCAAAACACACTATAAAACTATGCTACTGCCTATACCTCTACAAGAAAGCATGCATAAAAATCAAGAATAACTAACAATGTTATTTATCATAGTTCTAATATTTAAAGATTGGAGTTTCCCAGGTTTCAGGCTTCCTCTTTTTACTCATTTACTTGGTGATTAAATCCAGTCTATTTCATGGTTGTGCTTACTATTTAAAATGCTGACAACTCCCACATTTACATCTGTAGCCTGGATTTATCACCTGAACTCCAAACTTACATGTACATTCGCCTATTCCACGAAGCCACATAGAGATCTAGTAGGCATATCAAGCTTAGCTTGTCCCAAACAGGATTTCTAATTCCTCCTCATGAACCTAATCCTTCAGTATCCCGCTTCATCTCTATTGCCATCCTGTCGCTCAGGCCAAAATCCTTGGGGTCATTCTTCAATTCTTTTTCTCTATTACTTTCAAAGCCTATTCAGATTCTGACCACTTCCCTTACCTTCACTGCCTCCACTGTAGGCTGAACCACTGGCACCAAGTGAATGAAATCTTATACCTGTATGATGGCCTACAAGGCACTGCATAATCTCTTTTTATTTCCAATGTTGCTTTTTACCATGATCTGTTTCAAGCATCATAAACACAAGCCTCCTTTCTGATTATCATGCTTACTGAGTACAGTCCTGCCTCAGACCCCTTGCCCTTGCTGTTTCCTCTTTGTCCAGATGATTCATTTTCTCTCTTCACACAGGTCTCTTCTTAGCCCCTTCCTGGCCACCCTATATAAAAGAGCATCACTCTTCATTTCCTATTTTCTCTTACTTGCTCCTATGGCTTTTTCTTGTATCTATTATTATTTGGTATTATATTTTATATTTGTTTGCTTCTTCTTTCCTCCCCCAATGAGAAACTAAACTCCCTAAGAACAGGTATTTTCCTCTTTGATTTACTGTAGTGCCCTTAGTGTATGAAGCATAATAATTGTTCAAATGTATTTGTTGCATGAAAACTCTCCTCACAGAGGACCTACACAATGAAGTGGGGGAAGGGTAAAAGGGATTGACAAAGAGATTTGATCTGTGATCTTGTCTTATGCCTGCCCTGGGTTAACTAAAATGCTTTTTCTCTTTCAAAGATTTTTATTTTCCAGGTTTGGCACTGAAAACTCAATTGGCCTCAGGGACCAGGCAGAAAAAGACTTCGTTCCAAAGGCCAGATATTTGAACAAACAAAACATAGACTAGGGAGTTGGACTTTTTAGACAGTATAGCCTGGTTTCAGTGATTATGGTGTTCCTTCCTGAGTATGAGTATGGTTTGTTTATGGAACAATTACTTCTTAATGATCTATAAGTCAAATACTTAAAATGATCTAAGTGATCATTATGGAGAAGAAATTTGAAAAATTATTTTATAAACTGCAAAAGGGTTTTTAGTAAAGTGAAAACTCATATCCAATATGTCCAAATAACAGGGTCAGCTTTTTTATGTATGCATCTTCTACATGTACTAACCACTTCCTGATTCTCTTTCAAACTATTAACCAGTGGGCAACTAAATTTCAGTAATTGATCCATCCTAAAATTTTTATTTGGTGAGCCTAGACTCTGATCTTGGGCCAAAGGAAGTGTAATAATTATTTCTGCTTCTATGCACACAGTCCCTTTCCCACAAAACAGAAACATATAACTGTATATCTCTTTGAATTTTCATTGCTAATGTTCTATCCTAATGTCCCTCAACCACATAGGAAAATATCTTAGTCTGTTCAATTGCCATAATAACATACCTATACTGGGTAATTTATAAAGAACAGGAATTTATTTTTCACAATTTTAGAAACTGGAACATCCAAGATCAAAACACTGGCAGATTCGTATCTGCTAAGGACTAAGTCTCTGTGTCCATCTGAGTCAACAGAATAAAGTTTGCTATCCATATTTCTACAAATATTATAATCAAAGCCACATAGGGAATCTCTAGTAATACTGGGGCTTTCCATACAGAACTCTTGTTTTTTTGAGCCCACACCAGGATTTCTCCAAAGTTTCCTTTCATGGCAATGTAAAAAAACTATTTAGTCTCCATCACTTAACCAGTTACAAATCCACTTCCATATTTTTAGGTACTTGTTAAAGCAACACTCCACTTCTCAAGACCAATTTCTGTGTTAGTTCTTTTTGCTGCCTTAACAATATACCATAGACTAAGTAACATAAGTAGCATTTATTGCTTACCCTTTGTGCTTAATCACCTTCCAAAGGTCACACATCTTAATATCATAACTTTGGGGTTAATTTCAACATAGGATTTTTCAGAGGACACCAACATCCAGACTACAGCAGAAGACCTCAGGTGCAATCTCCTAACATGCTTCCCATCTTATAAGTTAAAGAAATAAGCTCCAGCCTTCTTTTTACCTTGCCTTCAGCTGCTATTTGTCACATTCTGTAACATTTGATCTCTATGTCACAGTGAAGAAATTGCTGGGTCCAAACTAAGAAGTTTACACCAAACCATCCTTGTACTTTAGGTGCCCAGAAAAAATTACAGCCCATAAATATTTACTATTTTGACTATGATTATCCTGTGACAAGAATACAAGTCACAGCACAAATGAAATGAATCTCAGCTCGAAGTATTGATCCTGATAACAAAGTAAATGACAACAAAGTAAATTTTCTACACAGCTGAAAACAGAAGAAAAAATAAAAGCCAAGTGTCATTTGGTTGATGGCAATTCTACATTCTGATCATAAGATAGAGGTTCCCCTTTTGATGTGACTGCCTGGAACTCACTGAAGAACACTGAGCCTCAGAGAGCTCCAGGATTTCCATTTAAACAGCCATCATTATATAATACCTCCCAAAGATATTTTTATAAAATAGACTGCAAATCCATAATGGTACTCTTCACAGCATGATTTTCATCCATAAATTTACCACTGAAAAGAGTGTCTGCTTCTTGGGAATGCAAATGTTGCCCGCTGCTAAAGTTTTCTATCAACCTTATAGCAACACTACTGTATAAATAATGTACATATTGCAGGAAAAATTACCATCCAGTGACTTTGAAAACAGTTGAAAGCTGTCTGATGGGGTGGGGAGAGGGACAGAAAGGGAGAGAAGAAAGACACAGATATAAAAAGAATAACATTTGTAACATAAAATGAACATCTTACAACAGGAAAAATATTTTGAATCAATTCAGTCAATGCCCTCAGATTAAAGAGAAATTGATTTTCAGAGTAACAAAGAAACTCGTGTCACTTCAATATAACACTGCCTGTTAACCAGGTATCACTGATGTAAGGTTGTGAGAAAACAAGAAAGATTGTGATTTGCAACCCTACAGAGGGTTTGCTTTATGGTAGAGACCCACTCATTGCCCCCTGCTCTCTATACAGAATTACTGTTTAGTGAGACTATTTTACCTAGAATTTTGTGGCTTAAATTTCAAAATAAACATGCAGCCTGTAGGACAGAGCTAGCTTGCAATTTCTTATCTCTCTACCCATTGCATATGCCTTCATAATGTGCCTTCTTGACATAGTTTCTCCTTAATAGCAGTACCATCCTTTCTTTTTCCACCCTTCTGCCTCTTTCCATACTCTAAAAGAGTGACATTTGATTGTTACATTTCTTCCTCATGATTTTCCTGATGGGCTGTGCTGTGTCTGGCCACCATCATCTCTTCTCACACTACTTTCTTTTTGAAACTAAATGCCTTTTCTATTCTATTCATGCTACCTAACAATGTTTTTCATATGCTGGACCCAAAGGAGCCCCGCTTTCCCTGGCTACAATTACAGGACTCTGCAGTACTACCTAATGAAGTATCTGAGACCTGCCTAGTTCATCCATTCTACCTAGCAATTTACAGTTTATCTTCTTCCCTTTGAACTAAAAGGACAGGAGACAAAATTCACCAGAAGATACATGTTGTTGGGAAGTACTAACAACAGTTCAATGGAAGACCAGATATAAAATTTTCTGTTGTCACTTTCCAGGATATAACATATAAAACTCTGGTGTAATCGTAATAACCTTAAATTTGAAATTAAGAGACCTGAATTCAATGTCCCATTTTGGCTATTTCATAAGTACTTGACCTTGGACAAATGACTTAATTTATCAAGTCTCAAAATGTTCACTTACAGATTTAAACTAATAATTCCTGCACAATAGGATTATTTACCAAGTAGAAAATAGACTGGCTGAAATTTTTATCTCTAACACAATCTAGTACTTGAATGTATTATGTTTATATTTTTCTAAACTGTAAAAAAGGATCTTAATTGTTATATGGAGCTTAATTTTTCTTAAACAACAGTCCGATATAGAGAGAAGGGACATTTCCAGAGAATATTCAACTATCTGGTTTTCAAGAGTGACAGCCTACTATGGTCAGTATCTCGATTTTGACAATGCTCCAGAATTGATACATCCAGAAAGACTAATGCCAAGCCCGGTCAGAAGTAAATGATATACAAACCAGAACTCCTTTCCGTTACTCAATTTAGGTTACATGGTAAACTAAATAAGTGATAGAATAGTCATTTGACAATTACACAATTATATTAAAGTGAGGTTAGATAATCTTATAAATGATTCCAGTTAATTATGATGAAACCACAAAAAGTTCCTGTCCCTAAGTGGAAAATATATCTCCAGTCTGGTGCTTCTCAAATTTAACATTTCTTCTCTTGACAGTACTGAATCCTCTTTTGACTTTCCATTTGTCAAAATCCTATGGTACCCTCCCTTCTTTTGATGAGAAACTCTTAAGAACTGTTGACATTCTAATTGCACTGTGGTTAATTCACTGTTTCCTGAACATGGGAGATATTATTATCTCCTCCTTTTATATGCTGACTTAATTATTTCAATTCTCAGCATTGTAAGGATTCCTCCCTAGAACAGCCTAAGTTGACGTAGACTGGTATTGGCCACAGAGGCCTTGTTATTATTCTGGATTTCTCATTCTTTTTTAGTTCCATGGGAAACATTATGTCATATACATATTATAGTCAGTTATTCTAAAAAAAGAGTAAGGGAAATGGGTAAGCTAACATTTCTCACTTGTGTTGTTTTAGGTTATGTCCTACTGGAGTTAAGTGAAACAGTTAAGTCTCACTAATTGCATTTTATTTGACTCAATGTAATTTTATGATGTTGTTCTCTTGTAGAAGAACAGGGCTGATAGCCTGAGAGGGGTGAGATGATAATGTTGCTAAATCAATAAGATAGTTGAACAGAAACAATCAAACATTACCCTGGAACCAGAATAAAACAGCTTCAAGTTTCCTGAAATACAGTTAAACAAAAGTCCATTTGAGAAAAAATATGTGTTCAAAATACTGTAAATGTATCTTTGTCAGATAAACTGACCATTTTAGTATTAAGCCAGTCAGCTCTTTAGAAAAAAGTTAATTTGACAATAATCTCGTTCACGCAAGCATATCAAGGGCAAAGCACTAAGCAAGATTATTCTCAAAAGAAAAAGCAGAATGGTAATACGTATTACATGGCAGAAATATGGGAACATCCCAAGCGTTGCTAATTTAATTACCTTTTCATGTTTATTCTGTTTGCTTTAGACTTAATCTACAAAATTGAGCTTGCTGGAGGCCTGGGGGCAATCTTCCTCCTCCTTATACTCCTGGTGGTCATCTATAAATGCTATAACATTGAACTGATGCTCTTCTATCGACAACACTTTGGAAGTGATGAAACTGCTGCGGGTAAACTGTATCCTATTGTTCGAATTATAGGAAAAGATTTTAGTTGTGATTATGTAAAAGAAATGTCCTATTCCTAGGAAATACTTGCCGAAATATTTAGAAGGGAAGGGCCACGACATATACTACTTAATCTTACATTATTTAAGAAAACAGTTTACTTATCGAGAAAGATTTTTAAAAAAGAAAAATATTAGCAATATGTGGAGTGGGTAAAGGATGTGTGCAGTTTATTGGAATAGTTTTGTCCCCGTGATGTTTCTTGACTTGAAATTATTTCCAAATAAAAGTTAATGAGGAGGCTTTACTTGATCAGGATATAAAACAATTGCTATGAAAACCTATCCTTTGCTAAGAAATAAATTAGGAATCAATTCTTATTTTTAGTTTTTTTAAAGAAATATCCATATGGATTTCAGTAGTGGTTGTACTAGTTTACCTTTCCAAAAGAATGGTTCCTTTTTCTCCACTAATGCCTCACCAGCATTAGTTATTATGTGGCTTCTTGACAATAGCCATTCTTTCTGGAGTAAGAGGAAATTTCAATGTTGTTTAATTTGCATTTTCTAAATTCCAGTGATGCTATACTTATTGGCCATTTGTATTTCTTCTGAGAAGTATCAATTTATTTTAGTTGCAGATTTTTGTCATTTTCTTGTCTCTGTTTTTTGTTTTGTTTTGTTTTTGCATGGGGGGCTAATTTCTTGAGTGTTTATATATTCTAGATATTAGTTCTTTGTCCAGGGCATAGATGACTAATTTCTCTTCCATTATGTACATTTGTCAAAAACTAAAACTAGAAATTCAAATTGATTCAGCTGTTCTCCTAGATATCTTCCTGAGCAAGTAAAAGACAACATATTATAGTGATACATTCATACCTACGTTTATAGCAGCAAAACTCAAATAGCTAAATCTAGAAAGGTGTCTGTATGTCTACCAACTGATGTACTGTCAAATAAAATGTAGTATTTATATACAGTGGAGTACTAATCTGCATAAAGAAGGATGAACTTAATCATTTATAGGAAAACAGATGTACCTTAAGATCATTGTATTAAGTGAAATTAATCACTAGCACAATTTTAAACACTGCGTGGTTTCTCTTATATGAGAAACTCAAAGTATAAGTAAGGAGCAAAATAAAATATAGGTAATAGGAAACAAGGAGATCTTTTACAAAAAGACAGGTGATCAAGAAATGGAGGGAGAGGAGTTTGGGGGAAGACATAAAAAAATGAAAGTGTGTTATGTACATATAGGAAGTATGAATGCAACATTATGTGCTACAAACAGGTACTAAGAAATTTTTTAAAACTTAAAAATGTGGAAAAACAAAAAAGGAATTAATTCCATGGTTTTGAAAATAGCCATTGTTGTCATCAAATATCACAAACATGCAAAAAATAGAAAAAAAATCTATAAAAACACTATTTACAATTCAAAGTACAAGGCCGGACATGGTGGCTCATGCCTGTAATCCCAGCACTCGGGAGGCTGAGGCAGGAGGATCACTGTGAGTTTGAGACCAGCCTGGGCTACATAGTGAGTTCCAGGTCAGTCTCAACTACATAATGAGACCATGTCTCAAAAAAACAAAACAAAAACCCAAAAAAACAAAGTACAAGATTCTAAATATTTTGAATAGTTACAGCATCATTCACAAAGGTGAAATCAAAAGACAAAAATTCAGAATTGTCATATTTTCTTATATTTGCTTTTTATGACATTTAGTAGTCATAGCACCATAGCATTGTATGGTGACTTATTTGTTTGATCATTAATAAGATGTTTTCATTTTTCTTTTCTTTTGTTTTGTTTTTTTTGAGACAGGGTCTCACTATGTAGTTGAGACTGCCCTGGAACTCACTATGTAGCACAGGCTGGTCTCGAACTCACAGTGATCCTCCTGCCTCAGCCTCCCGAGTGCTGGAATTACAGGCATGCGCCACCACGCCTGGCTAGATGTTTTCATTTTTTCAGGAGAATGATTCCCATATTTCAAAAAAATACCAATAATAAATCAAGGCATATTGCTTCTTATGCATAAAAGTTCTCATATCTAAACTACTATAAGCCTTAAAACCCATATATAAAGTAGGTTAACTGAGCCAAAAGTTTAAAAATAGAAGTAATATTTGTGAATCACTATTTTAAAGATAGATTTAAACTTCTAATTGTATTGAAATGATGAAAATTAGATATTTAGTTTATTTTTTGAGTTGATAGTCTTATGTTAAAGAAGTTTGTGGTTTTTAAAATTTTTGTAATGACAAATGCAACATCAAAATTGTTTCAGAAATCTGTCATTTTGGTCTTATTATTATGATTGTGTAAGTGGTTTTATGAGTGGTTTTTAATTGACTTTTTTTTTACGTTTTCACAGTAAATTAGAAAAATGCTCCTTCATGAGTATATATGATTATCCGGTTTCTTTCTTCAGTAATTTCTCTCAACTTTTAGTTAGTTTTAGTGCATGTTGGTAGTGAATTAAGATGTGTTATGTTCATGTACCAACTCTCCATAAGGAATGTAATCATTATATATTGCATGCTCATTTTCAAGCTGTACAATTGCATAACAATTATATTAGCCTGTTTAAAAGTACTACAGACCTTTATTCTGATAAACCTTCAAAGTGTAAAGTCACTGCCTGTTCTGACCATAATTCTATACAACCACAGTATTTATGAAAATGCGACTAACATTTTGTTCCAATATATAACAGTTAATACTGAAAAATCTGGAGTTTTACCTGTACATAACAAAAAACTATGTGAAATATCCTGATGAAAATGCCACTGGTTTCAAGATGCCAACAAGTAGCTAAGTATTGGGTTGGGGAGGTAAATGATGCACTATCTATATAAAAGAACATGAAACTGAGAATCCTATGATTTGTTGAGTCATGAGTAGGAGCTATTCATTATTCTCAGTAAGAGGTGATACAATTTATTAAGTTAATCTTCAATAATTATTTTCGTCAACCATATCCAATAACACAGAGTAACTGACAAGTTCTAGTGTATCTTTATAAAATTAAGCTTATGCCATTATGTTAAATTTTCAGGGATCAAATATTCAATTTTCGTATTTATCTCCAGTGTTCTCCATGTGGTTTAAAAGTGCACATTAATAAAGAATATTCAAATTAAAGAATTCTATATATTATTCCAAGACCACTTTTTGGGTTGAGAATTCAATAATGGGAGAGGTACTTCAAAGGTTTTTCTTAAGAAAAAGCTGAAATATTTTATATTCCTACGTGGAACTGTCAACCTTAAATATATGAAGTATAATCAAGAAATATGGTGAAATGTTTAAATATTAAAAATGTATTATAGTAAAATGCAAATTGTAATTAATCCCTATCAAAGTCACCCCCCTTATGTCAAGCACTCTTGTCCTATCATTGTTGTCACTTTCTGAAGCAGCTCTGGAAGTCCTCTTTACTTAGTATCTTTAGTTGCACTATCATGGCTGCCTCCATGTCTTGAATTGATCCAAAACATTTACATTTCCTGGTCATTTTGACCTTAGAAAAGAGTCAGAAGTAGGATGATGCCCCATCCAGTGAATAAGGTGGATGAAGACACACCATAATATTTTTATGGGCCTGCTTTTTAATTGATTGAATAGGGCAGCAACATTCACCATATTTTTTACCACATCTTAGAAACAGTCATGAAAGAGAAGTTTGAAATCCACCTTTAAAAGTGGCAAGAATGATGGGACAAGTGTATTCAAAGAGCAGAAGGGTATTTTGCTTTTTTTTTTTTTGAGACAAGGTCTCACTGTGTAGTTGAGACTGAACTGGAACTCACTATGTACCCCAAGTTGGTCTCGAACTCACAACGATCCTCCTGTCTCAGCCTCCCGAGTGCTGGGATTACAGGTATGCACCCCCACGCCCGGCAACAGAAGGGTATTTTGAACAAACTGAATGGCAATGTGTCTTTTCCTATAATAAATTAAATTAAATATTCACCATATATTTTGATCCCCTCTTATACAACTTCTGTATATTTGAGTGGGATATGAAAATGTCAGTAGGTATGTGTTAAGGATAAATAAATGAATCTTAATATCTTTTTGGAAATAATCAGTTGCACAATGGCAAATTAGGAAAACAACACCTTTCATAATGTTATCCAAAATAATGAAATACCTAAGAATCAATTTAAGAAAGGAAATAAAATACATTTAAATTGAAAACTACAGTACTTTGAAAAAGATCAAAGAGAATATCAGAAAATATAAAGACATCTCTTGCTCTTGGGTAGGAAGAACCAATGTAGTGAAAATGGCCATACTTCCAGTACAAAGTTAATACATTTTCAATCTAAATACCAATAAGAAACCTCACAGAATTAGAGAAAACAAACCAAAAATTTGTTTGAAACCAGAAGAGACCTAGTAGAGCAAAAACAATTCTGGGCAGCAAAGGCAAGGCAGGAAGAATCATAATCCCTGATTTGAAATTATACTACAAAGCCCCTGTGATAAACACAGCACAGTACTGGCAACAAAATAAACAGAACTAAGGATCAATGGAACAGATTACAAGATGCAGAAACAACTCCAAACACACTCAGTTACCTTATCTCTGACAAAGAGGTCAAACATCTTCCCTGGAAGAAAGATAGCCTCTTTAAGAAATGGTGCTGGAAAAACTGGCTTTCCACATGTCAAAGACTGAAACTAGACCTATGTGTCTCACAATGCACTAAACTAAAATAAAAATGAACCAAAAATCTAAATATTAAAATAAATGCACTAACACTTCTAGAAGAGAGATTAGGTAGAACTCTTGAAGACATAGGTGTAGGCAAAGACTTTATGAACAAAGCCACAATCACACTAGCAGAGTGAAGACATTTTTTCCATCTGGTCCTCAGACAAAAGACTACTAGTTCTAACTAGTATATAATAACTAACTAGTATATAATATATGAAGAACTCAAAAGAACCATGCCCCCTAAATTTAAAGATCCAATCTAAAAGTGAGGATCTGAAATAAATAGAAATTTCTCAGATGAAGAAGTAAAAATGGCAAACAAATATATGAGAAAATGTTCAACAACACTAGTCATTCAAGAGATATAAATTAAAACAATGCTGAGACTCTATCTCACTCCAAAAAGAATGGCTGTTTTTAAAAAATCAACCAGTAACAAATGCTGATAGGGCGGTAGGGGAAAAAGAACACTTCTCTACTCTTAGGAATGTAGAATAGTGCAACCACTATGTAAATCAATGTGGAGATTCTTCAAAAAACTATAACTAGAGATTCTACTTGATCCAGCTATTCCCCTTTTTGATATCTTCCTAAAAAAATTAAAAATATCATACCACAGCAACATATATACATCCATGTTTATAGTAGTACAGTTTGGAGTACCACAAGCTGACTAGTGAGAGGCAGAGCCACATGGAGCTGGGTTGCTACCCCACCCCTACTGCCCCAGGCCTAGAAGCAGCATAAGGGGGCTGCACAGGTGCCTGAAACAGAGCCCCCCCAGCTTCTGGCCTCCTGGCTGTTCCAGTACCTGGATCCACACCGCAGAGGCACAGTGAGTCATAAAAGCCATTGTCCTCAGCTCCAGAAGATAGAGCAGAAGTGAACAACAGAAACAAGTGCTCTCTCCAGCTCCTTCATGAGAATTGAAGCCCACTGGAAAATTGAAGAGAATCTCTGCAATGAAGGCACACCAGACCACCATAGTTGGTAATTTGGAGGGATCACCACCTACCATTGGAACCTGGATTATCCTCAGGGGAAGAGAAGTTGGTACCTGCAGTAGAACCTTGCAGAGTTCAACCCTGCAGGAGGTCAGGGTGCTCAACCTGGGCCTTGGAGCCAGAAATCAGCCTAAATCTTAGGGGTCTGCTGCTGACTTACTGAGGCAAATTGACTTAGATCTGCACACTGCTGCCCATGTTGTCTATTGTGAAAGCAGAGACATACTCTGAAGGAGGTGCTTCATTTTATTTTTTATTTTAAAAATTATTGCTTTCATTTTCCTCTTATTTTCAATTTTTAATTTTTTTTACTCTTCAAATTTTTCTTTCTTTCTTTCTTTCTTCTTTTTCTTTTTTCTTTTCTTTCCTCACTCACTCTGTTGCTCTCCCACATTGATGTTCATCTCCCTCTTTGTTCCTGTTCCTGCCCTAATTTGGATTTCGTGTTTCTTTTTCTTTTCTTCTCTCTTTTTTCCTTCTCTTGATTGTCATTAGTTTCAGAGGAAATTGAATACTGTTTCTGGCTTCCATATTGCTGTTAGATTTATTCTGTTCTTGTCCTTCTTCTTTCATTCTATTTTTTCCTCTTGTCTTCAACAGTTTTCTAGAGTTTGTGTGATCTTCGTGTGTCCTGTGGCCTCAATTCTACCATTTCCCTATCCTTCTACCTATCTATCCTTCTCTCCCCAATTCCTTCCAAGTCCCTATCCTGAAGGGTAAAGTTGCTATACTGAAGAGTTCATTCACTTTAAACATATTTTGGGCTGGTCCTCAGTTTTGATTTAATTCACACAGTTAAAGGTAATAGAGTAATAACTACCACAAATTGTCATTTTCTAAGATGTGCTTGGTGCTATTGTGTTGCTGATTGTATCACTTGGGCTAAGGTGTTGTGATTAATCAAATCAATTGTCTTTCCTTGTATAATGAAAATGAGATTGCCTCAGAGCCATTAGAGACTCAAAACCAGCTATATCTGGAAGAACAAAGTATTAACCCAGGAATTAAACCAAGTACAGTACCAACAACAGTAAAAAAAATAGAAAAGAGAAGACATTTAAGCAATGCACAAGCACAGACACAGTCTGCCTATTCATCAAAGTCAAATTCTCATGGAAATGAGGTGGAAAATTCTGATATTCAACCACCTGGACATTCTGAACTGATAGCACAGGAAGTAGCAAAACAGATGAATGAGGCTCTAGAAAAAATTCAAAACAGAAGTAATTTCCCAGATAACTACAGAGATGGTGAGCAACAATGAAAGACATAGTTAGAGACTCTAGAACAGAAACAGATAAAAAATAGATGAGCTTAGGAATATGATGCAAACCATGAATACCTAAAATATGAAAGAAATGGAATCCATGAAACAGATTGGAACACATATCCAGGAGATTAAACACTCTATTGAAAGTGTACACAAAAGACAGCCAATCTGAAGACCGAATATCAGATATAGAAGACAGGATGGTGGTCAGTGATCATGAAAAGACAGATCCCTTAAAAACAGTAAGAGACCATGAGAAATATATCTAACACCTCCCATATGACACAAATAAGAATAATATAAGACTGATAGGAGTCATGGAAAAGCAGAAGAATGTACAAATGACATATAGTAGCACAGTTTGTAATAACTAAATCTTGGAAACAGCCCAATACCTACCATCTGATTAATGGATAAAGAAAATGTGTTTTTATACAGTGGAGTACTTCTCTGCCATAAAGAAGGATATACTGGAGACATTTCTCATTAAATGGATGCATCTTGAGACCATATTCTTTTTTTTTCAGCTTTAATTGAGTTTATTGGTACATTTTAGGGATGCAGTACAGTTACATTTATTGTTGGGATCTTGTACCTTTACATGACAGGTCTTGATTCTCATTTGAGACCATATTCTTAAGTGAAATAAGTTGGACACACATGTTTAAATATCACATTATTTCTCTGGTGTGAGACAATGCAAGTGTAAATAACAAAAATGTATACTAGATACTGTGAAATACAAAGAAAAAGGTTCAGATTGGAAGGAGAATGGGAGGGTAGAAAGGAAAAGAAAAATGGCAACAAAGCTTTTATAAATAAGGAGGTGAAAGGAGTTGAAGAGATGGGAGGGGAATGGGCAAAGAAAGAAGAATTAACATATATCATGTATGGATACAAATTGCCTATGATAAATGTGACCATTACATGTACCTAAAATGTACCACCATTAAATTTAATTAATTAAAAATGTCAGCAGGTATGTGAGTATAAATAAATGAATCTTAATATCTTTCTGGAAATATTCAGTTGCATGAAGCCAAATGTCATGCAGATAGGGTATCAACTTATTTTTCATTACTTCATTTAAATGTTTTTACAACTTATAAATTCTGCATAATTTTACTAATATACTTTTTTCATTTCTGTATTTGATTGTATAATCTGCAATGGCAATTTCTCCACATTCTTATTTAAATGTTTTATGAAACAAGGGATACATATTATTTGCAAATGGGAAGGGAATCTAGAAACACAGGAAGTGGAAGGCAAGTGAGGAGAAGGGAAATAAAAATAATTAAAATATGTTAAGTACATATACCTACTTCCTAAGATGAATATAAATACCACATGCAAACAGGTACTAACAAGAAATTTTTTAAAATAAAAAGATTTTACGTATTATAAAATGAAATTCATCCAATAAACTTGGACTCTTGATCATTTTAAACTTAATTCATTTCATTTCCAAATAGCAAACAACAATTGCTTCATTTATTTGACCTTTCAGTTTTTCAGTCATTAAATATTAATTAAGCTCCTATTCTGCATCAGGTATGGTGAATTTACTTATATTCTTCATCTTCTACACATACACATACATGCACATGCAGGTAAGACAGTAGGTACTAGAGAGTAGGTACAGTATATAATAATCATGAAGGTTGCACAGCCTTTTCACATTAGAAACTATAGGTTTAGCACTATATTTAGTGTAGCTACAGAAAATCTGGCTTCCTGATGAGGGATTAAAATTAGGTTTAAAAACAGGGAATGACAGGTGTGACAACAGGGAAATTCTTCTATAAATATTTTGGTTCTTTTCTTCATAACTTCTCTCTTCATTAAGAACAACACATCTACAGTGACTACTGTGCCAGCTCTTTCTTCCAATACTCTGTGATGTGCTCACTGTTTAGTTCATCAGATGAACTTAGCACAACCTTATTTTTGTCTAGAAGAGTGGTACCACTGAACTGCCTCTTTATTTTAAAACAAGTGGGGTCCTTGATATTAACCTTATTTGAATCATGTTGTTACTTTTGCTGTATCCATCTTGCTCCACTCTTGTGAGAAACAGCTGTGGCTATTCAAGAGATTTTCCTAGCTGTCTACATAAGGCTAAAGAGCATTTTTCAACTGTGGCATCTGGGGCATTGCTGGCTCACTAGCTGGCATCCTAGAATTATGGGGACATCTGACATGGTGATTTTGAGAATTCTCTTCCTATCCTGGTGAGCTGCTGTAAGCTTTGCACCTTTAGTTCACCTTAAACATACATGAATGAAACCAGAAAGACCATATTCCAAAGAATGGTGTGTTTCTAGAATGCCAGGTAAAATGTACTAGCCAGGCATTAGGTATTAACATGTCAAAGACATCCACATAATTTGTCATAACTAATTTGGGACAAGCAAATATTCATATACTTTTCTAGGAGAAAGCCTTTGTAGCATAAATTGTACTATTGAGACATAGATGGAAAAATAGGGAAAGGATTGAGGTTAGGTGAATTTAGGTATGACTGAAACGCAAATAGCCATGGTTGTGACAACCAATGGGATGAGAGTGTAGAAAGTCTGGTCTGATGGATGATATGGTCACACAGCTAATGAAAATGGTTAGTTCATGGTAAATGCTGTAAAAACTATTGTTGAAGGAATCAATATTTAGGTTAATTTATGGAGATTTGTGGCACAAGACAACTATCAAAGTCAAAGCAAACAAGGTTCTAATCCTACATGGTGTTTGAGGCAGCAACTATTCACCAAGTGCAGTGAATTTTATTTTGCTCATAGAAATGGGGATCTTTGGCCTTTGGCCTATTTTATTCTTCCAGCTGTGCATCATAGGCATCTGAGTCCTGGGTGAGTAATTATAGCTCAAGAAAGTCAAGGGACTGCAGGTGCATCCTGCGTCTGTTGGAACAAGGGCAAAAGTGCTAGGATTTCCGGTATATTTGTACATTAACCATGCTTTTGAGCATTCTAACTTCCAAATGGAGTTTTATGCACAACAGTGGAATGTGCCAATTTATAAGCCAAATGATCTCCTCAATGGAAATCTTGCGTGTGCATCTGCTTCTAGGCAATCAAGTAACCTAGCCAAGGTTTATGGAAGCTTTTTGCATACAGAATACATGCTAAAAATTAGTAAAGCTTCCTCCTGGTATCAGGTACCATCTTAATAGAAATCATCAGAGTTCTTTTCATGTGGTGATAGTAAGGGTTGAAACCTTACTGGAATTAAAACAACATAAATCATATCTCAGTTATCCCAAGACAGTCAGAGATCCCAACTACTCCTATGGTAAAGTATCTGTATCTTGTTGCCTGACTATAATTTATACCTCATTCAGCAGGTTGAACCAGGTTATTGAAGGTGTAAGTAAATGTCTTCTTCATTCTACAAATGACCTTTTCATTTGCCAAGGTTTCAGCTTATTTTAATCAAATATGTCTCAAAGAAAAATAATGGTGTGATTTAGAAACAAATCTTGAAATGCTTAGCAGTCTTTTGAAATTATTATTTGCAAGTAACTGTCCTTTAATAAACATTAATAGCTCTATGTGAGACAATGCTTACTAAATTTTAAAATGATTTTGCTGTAAATAACTGAATTTTGAAACCACTATAATTTTTCCAATGTGACCATCCTAAAACCTATGGTGATGAATACCTTGAGTAGCTGTGTTTATCAATATTTTGGAGGAAAATACTGCATGCACATATACATGCACAGTATTGCACCAGAGAGACTGGCTTTGGAACATTAAAGCAAGGGAGGAAAACTACACTCAAAAAGCGCAGTTTATTCCCTAACTAAATGTGTGAATGGAACACCTAATTTAGCAATTGAAAGGATGTATATTTTTTAAACAAGGCTCCTTTTGGAGCTTGGGTCAAGTTAGTCAGCCACGCAATGAAGAAGAAGGACAGACAATGAGCCTCCATAAACTCTAGCTGCTGTCTCTAATATTTAGTAATGCACACTTTTTTATGTGAAGATGTCAATATTAACCAACTGAAAGTATGGCACATGTTGTGAGTAGTGTCTCGAGTAGTGACAGGGGATTATTTCCATCTTCTCCCACACAGTAGGGCCTGGCCTCTGTTGGAGGTCATATACATATTTATGTGAAGAAGATATAATCTGTGTCCAAATAATAACCAAGTCACCTGTTCAAAAAGAGTTCAAAATTTTTTACTATTTTTGGTCCTTTTTTTCCTACATACAAACACACTGAGCTAATCATGTGCTCACATCATTCAACAACACAAATGTGTATAGTAATCAAAAGTAATAAATAATAATTTTTTAGTATATTTTGTCTTGATAACAAATGGCCATGAGTTTCACTTCATACCATATAACTAAGTTATTTTGAAATGAGCTAGATTTTTTTATAATATGGCATAAGACAAATTTTTTTCAAATATTAAAAATAGTCTTTAATTATAGTGTTTCTTTTGGTCACTTAGTAGTTATAAACTTCTAAGAGAGGGTATAAAGGAGGGTGAACTTTATCAAGGCACTGTAATGATGTAATGAAATGTCAAAGTGAAACCCATTAACTTGTACAATTAATGTAGCTTAATAATAAAAATGAAAAAACTATATCTGACTATGTATGCCTTAATAAATCCTTTATTCTGAAACTAAAAAAAAAAAGAGTAAACCTAGTAACACTATTTTTGTTGTTTAAGACAACAAGGAATATGACGCTTACCTGTCTTATACGAAAGTGGATCAAGATACTTTAGACTGTGACAATCCTCAAGAAGAACAGTTTGCACTTGAAATACTTCCAGATGTCCTGGAAAAACACTATGGATACAAACTATTCATCCCAGAAAGGGATCTGATCCCAAGTGGAAGTAAGTACTTTCAAAGTTTGCATTTAAAACATTCAGTTTCTTTTAGGAAGTTATATGGAGCTTCAAAAATCAGAGCTAAGTATTTAGACAGGTTATTCTTCTTTTTTCCTACTGAACTGAATATAGTTTTATTGATCTAAGACAGTAAGAAAAACAATATCATGGGGTGTTTTCCTTCAAAATGTATCTAAAATATAGGACTTTTCTCCCAAATCCGAGAGAAAGAAGATAGAGCCTCTAATTCAACTAGATTCAATAACAAATCTTTGTATTATTTTACCCACTCCACTTTTCAAAGATGTTTTATATAGCCAAGCCTTGTAGTGAGGTGGGTACAAAGTGGGACAAAACTCTAAGACCCAGTGGAAAATTACGAGGTGGGCGCAGGTGAGGCAAAACCATGACCAACCAATAAGATTACAAGTTCAGTCACACAGGTAATATTGATTAAATGCGGGTGAAATGGGGAGAAAATCACGTAGCAAGCAGATAAGGATTTTCAGTAAGGGTGGGGGTCAGGAATATTTCCTGGAAAAGCTGGTTTAATACATTGGGCCCCAACCAGGTTATTGGTACCTATTTAGAACATCAATCACTGCTATTAATCCCCAGGGGAAGCCCAAGGGTATAGTAGTTTCTCTTCTTTTACAATTCTGGCCTTCTGTGAATGTGTCTTAATTGTCCTCTGTGTTGGTGCCTTGTGTTGGCTCCTTGAGGGCTGGCTCCTTAAGGCTGACTACTTGAGGGCAGCCCTGTCTAACTACCTACAAGATATCTAATTAACTTACTCATTTGCACTATTCCCCACTCTGAAGAAGTACCCCACACTGCTGTGAGGGTGCAAAGCGCAAAGACAGCTCTGGCTACTTCGAGCTGAAGAGTGTCATAGTTGTGATCAGCAGTAAGAGTTACTCTACAGAAGGTCTTCTAAAGGCTTCAATAGGCAACAGGCACTGTCATCTAGGTAGCTGCATAGCTTTTAAGTCTGGAGGAGACAAAGCCAAAGAAATAGTTAAGAATGCATGGGCTAAATTATAAGGTCAGCACAACTGCTACTAATATAGCCCACAAAGAGGATAACGAGAAGGTCCGGGGGACATCAGAATACCACATAGAAGTCATATTGTATAGTTTAGCAGTTATGAGCTGTCTACAAGGTAAATCTGGTAGATCCCAGTAAAAGAAGTCTAGCATATTTGTCATTGGTTCCATTTGTATGACCACTTGAAAGTTGGCAGTCTCTAGGCAAGAATAAATTAAACTTTTAAGAAATTAGAGTATGCATCATCCAAGCATAAGCACACTAGAATGAAAGGGCAGGTTGAAGAGAAAGTCACACTTAAAAATTGAAATAGTGATCGAACCTGCTGGTCTTAGATTCTTCCATTAATAGAGGTTATTTATAAGTCTGACACTTTGTCATAAGTCTTTCTAATTTTATTTGTAAAATGAGACAATTTGAAGAATAAATTTCATTAAGAAATATAAAACACTAGCTGAGCTCTTATAGATTTTGCCATAGTTTTTTCCTAATGATTCATAACCATGGTCAGCTACTGGTAGAGCTGGAAACTGCCAGAAGGGGTCAGTGACTGGAGCCCCTTTTTATATCTAGCTTTATTGCCATGGCATTATTTTATACCTCTTTTGGTTATTCTTTTCTGCTGGGTGTTTAAGACTAAGTTAAAGTGAGATCCGTGTCAGTCAACATGAACCTCTTGCTATCTATCAAGGTCAGTTAAGTCTCTTCAAGCATTATGTTGGAACCATGCATAGAGCCTCTCAGCTCCTCTGTCAGTGTCAGCTGTCAGGATGGGTGATGGCCTTACGTGACTGTGTTGCATTCAGTGAAAGCATGGGAGACTTTTCCCTCATGATGACCCTCCTTTGGCACACAGTATACTTGTCCAGAAAACAGCCTGCTCTGGAGGTTGAGTGATTTACCAAAGATGGGGGATCCTGTAGGAAAGGTTCCTTTGTGTCCTGGATCTTGTAGACCTTGAGGGGCCAAGGCCAAAATATTGGCTGTCATCATAGCCCAGTTACCTTTATAGTTTGAGTCCCCAAACTTTAGTTGAAAACCCAGAAGAGAGTATCAGTGATGTAAGTATTTCAATAGAAGTAAGCTTAACTATTATGATTAAGAACATTAAGCACTTTGAAGTATAACGCAGAATTATATATAGGAGCTGTGATTTCTTATGAATGATGGTTTTCTAGTAGTTAAATCCCTGCAGAATGTTAACAGACAAGAGTTATATATTATAGAGAAATTCAATATCAAGAGCAACCATAGTATTTTAGCATGACAATCATGATAATATTTTCTTTGTAACACTTGCATGTTCATATTAGTATGGAATTGTCTTTCAGTCAAATACCTCCATCTGATCAAAAGACATTAAATGACATAAAGAAAATTCTTATTTGTTATCCTTTAGTAGGATTCCATCTAAAGAGAACATACATGTTGGCCTATAAATGTACCTTAGGATTTCATAATGTCTAACCTCTAATTTTAGTGTGTGACTTTGTTTCGACTGTTTGGCAACTGAGCATCCCTAAGCATGGCGACACATATAACATACATTACATAAGTTTTTAAGAAAACAATGATTTTACCACTTCTCATGCAGGCTTGACATGTATCTCTTATCACAAGTAGCTGGAGTTCAAGAGATGGGCAAACGAGTCAAAAAGATCATTACCATAAATATCCTAGAAGACTTGTACACCCAGAAGGCATGAATATACACACCATAAAATAACAATAAGTATCAGTTACATGAAACCCTTTGTCTTTTAATTTTCTTTTGTAACAAGAGCCTTTTAAATAAAACCTTATTGCTGGGCATGGTGGTGTATGCCTATAATCCAGGTACTCGGGAGGCTGAGGCAGGAGGATCGCTGTGAGTTCGAGACCAGCCTGGACTACACAGTGAGTTCCAGGTCAGTCTCAACTACATAGTGAGACCCTGTCTCAAAAAAAAAAGTAAATAAATAAATAAATAAATAAGACCTTATTATTTTTCCATAGAAAACATAGCCATTTGACCATAACCAATGTATACCTATCACAATACTATGTTTAGCAATGTATTTTCCACAAGGCTATAGAAATTATTGGGGTCCCATTTTTTTCTTTACTGGTACATTATAGGTATACAATAGTTACATTCATCATTGAGATCATGTACCTTTACATGATGTATCTTGGTTCTTATTTTTCCCCATTCCCATGGCCTTCCTTTACCACCTCCACCCTCCCCTATTTACAAAGACTTTGTTTCCATTTTTTCTTTTCTCTTAATTCTACTTTTTCCTTTGCAACTGTTACCCTACCCCTCACACTCCCCCTACACCTTTTTTTTCCTATTACACAAAATCAATTATACATTTTGATCCTCATTTAAACTTTTAGTTTAACACACCAGAGAAACTCTTTGGTATTTACACATGTGAGTCTCATTAATTTCACTTAAGACTGTGTCCTCAATGCACATCCACTTAGTTAGAAATTGTCCCTAGTTTGTCATTCTTTATGGGTGCGTACTACTCCATTTTATAAAACAAACAAACACATATCTTCTTTATCCAGTCACCAGTTGATGGGCATTTAGGCTGTTTGCAAGCTTTAGCTATTAAAAACTGTGCCATTGTAAGCATATATCACTGTGATATGATTCTTTTAATTTTTTTGGAAAGATACCCAGCAGAGGGATAGCTAGGTCAAATGGGACTTCTAATCCTAGCTGTTTCAGGTATCTCCATATTGATTTCAACAGTGTTTGCATCAGTCTGCACTCCCATCAAAAACAAGGAGGGGTCCTATCTCCCACAGTCCCACCAGCATTTGTCATTGGTTGATTTCTTGATAGCAGCCATTCTTACTGGGGTGAGATGGAATCTCAGTGTTGTTTTCATCTGCATCTCTTGAATGATCAGTGATGTTGAAATTTTTTCAGATGTTTATTTGTTGCTTTTACTTCTTTGTTTGAGAAATGTTCATTCATTTTAGATGCACATTTTTGAATTGGGTTTTTGAATTGGGGGCGTCCTGATTTTTTTTTGAGTTCTTCATATATTCTAGATAGTAGAATCTTGTCTGAAGAACAGCTGGTAAATTTTTTTCCACATTGTAGGTTGTCTCTTAGCTCCTTTGGTGGTTTCTCTAGCAGTGCAGAAGCTTTTAAAAACGAGATCCCAGTTGTAGATTCTTTGTGCTAGTCCCCGTGCAACTGAGGATTGGTTCATAAAGCCTTATGCCAATGCCTTTAAGAGTTCGACCTAATTTAACTTCCAACAAGTTTAGTGTTTCTTTTTTAATATTTAGATCTTTAATCCACTTTTTTTTAGTTTAGTGCATGTTGAAAGATGGGGTCTAGTTTTAATCTTTGGCAAGTTGAAATCCATCTATTTTTCCTCCAGTGAGGACATTTGGCTCCTTAGTCAAAGATGAGGTAGCTGAGTATGTCTGGAATTGTTTCTGCATCTTGTAATCTATTTCACTGATCCTTGTGTCTGTTTCTTTGCCAGTACCATGCTGTTTTTATCAGAGTGATTTTATAGTATTGCTTGTAATTGGGGATTGCGATACCCCCTGCCATGTCTCTGGTGCCTAGAATGGCTTTTGCTATTCTAGGTGTTTTCTGGTTCCAAATGAATTTTTGGCTTGTTTTCTCTAGTTCTGTGAAATGTACTGCTGGGATTTCAGTAGAGATTGTACTGAATCTGTATAACAGTTCTGAAAGTATGGCCATTTTCACTATATTGGTTCTTTCTACCCAGGAACAAGGGATGTCTTCCCATTTTCTTATATCCTCTTCTATCTATTTTTTCAGAGTATTGTAGTTCTCCATGTAGAGGTCTTTTGCTTCCTTCATTGAATTGATACCTAGATATTAATTTTTATCCTATCGTGAAAGGGAACATTACACTAATTTCTCTCTCATTGATTCTGTTATTTGTGTACAAGAAGGCTATTGATTTTTGAGTGTTTACCTTGCATCCAGCTACTCTACTGAATCTGTCAATTGAGTCTAAAAGTCTTTTGGTGGAGTTTTTTGGGTCTTCTATGTCATTAGCAAATAATGACAATTTCACTTCTTCCTTTCCTAATTTTGTTGCTTTTCTTTTCCTTGTCTAATTGGTGTAGTGAATATTTCCAAAACTATATTGAACAGGAGTGGTGAGAGTGGGCATCCTTGTCTTGCTCCTGATTTTAGTGTGAAGGTTTTCAATTTCTGACCATTTAGTATGGTGTTGTGTGTTGGGTTTTCATAGATAGCCTTTAACAAGTTGAGATAAAGACCATCTATTCCAATATTCTGCAGGGTTTTTATCATGAATAGGTGTTGAATTTTGTCAAATGCTCTTTCTGCATCTATGGAGAGGATCATATGTTTTTTGTCTTTGACTCTATTAATATAATGTATTACATTTATTGATTTATGCATCCATGGGATAAATCCATCTTGGTCAGGATGGATGTATGATCTTCTTGATGACTCTCTATTCATTTTGCAAGTATCTTATTGAGGATTTTTTGCATCTGTGTTCATCGGGGAAATTGGCCTGTAGTTTTCTTTCTTGGTTTGGTCTTTCCCTGGTTTTGTAATCAAAGTAGCACATGCTTCCAGGAACAAATTTGAAAATATTGCTTCCCTTTCAATTTCACTGAAAAATTTCAATAGTAGTTACAGCAGTTCTTCTCTAAATTTTTTGTAGAATTTAGCAGTGAAGCCATCAGGAAATGGGCTTTTCTTTATTGGTAAATTATTAATTATATTTTCAATTTCACTGATTGTAATTGGGGTGTTTAGAATTTTATGTCATCTTCATTCAAATTTGGTAATTCATATCTGTCCATTTTTTCTGTGTTTTCCATTTTATTAGAGTACAGGTTCTCCAAGTAAGTATTGATGATCCTCTGGATTTCTCCTGGATCTGTTGTGAATTCACCTGTTTCATTCCTAATTGCATATATTTGAGACTTGTCTTTCCTTTTTTTGATAATGTTGCCTAATGGTTTATCAATTTTATTTATTCTTTAAAAGAACCAACTCTTTGATTTGTTGATTTTTTGTATCATTCTTTTAGTCTCCATTGCATTAATTTCTGCTCTGATCTTTACAATTTTCTGTCTTTTACAATCTTTGGGTTTGTCACGTTCTTTTTCTAGAAGCTTAGGATTCAGCATTAGGGGCTGGGGATTTAGCTCAGTGGTTCCAACACCTGCTTCGCAAGTGAAAGTTCCCAAGTTCTATCACCTATACCAAAAAAAATAAAATAAAATAAAATAAAAAATAAAGAAAGAAAAGAAAAGACAAGAAAAAATTTTTAAAAAGATTCAGCACTAGGTTGTTTATTTGAACTTGGTCTGTTTTCCTATTTGTGCATTCACTGCCATAAATTTCCCTTGTAGATCTGCTTTCATTGTGTCCCATAGATTCCTGTATGTTGTACTGGCATTCTCATTTATTTGTAAAAGCTATCTAATTTTTGTTTTAATCTTCTCTTTGACCCATTGGTTGTTCAGGAGAGTTTTATTCAATTTCCACATGTTTGTGAAGTTCTTGCAGTTTCTTTTGCTATTGATCTCCAGTTTAATTGCACTATGATCTGATAATATACAGGGGATAACTTTAATTCCTTTGCATTTACTTGAACATGTTCTATAAGCTAGCATGTGGTCTATTTTGGAGAATGACCCTTGTGCAGCTGAAAAGAATGTATATTCTGATTTTGGGGGTGGAACACTCTGTAGACGTCTATTAAGTCCATTTGTTCAAAAGCTTAATTCAGTTCTATTATTTGGTTGTTGATTTTTTTGTCTAGATGATCTGTTTATTTGTTTTGTATAGTTGGGGCATTAGTATTTGTTGCATATATATTTATGATTGTCATCTCTTCCTCTGGGATTGTTTCCTTTACAAGGATGCAGTGACCTTCTATGTCTCTATTAATTAGCTTTAGTTTGAAATTTACTTTGTCTGCAAATAAGATAGCTACTCCTGCTTTTTTCCAGGTTCCTGTTGCATGGAGAACTGTTTTCCATCCTTTTATTTTCAGTCTATGAGTTTCTTTTTTAACTAGGTACATTTCTTGTATACAGCATGTGGCTAGATTTTGCTTCTGAATCCATTCTGCCAGTTTATTTCTTTTGATCGGTGAATTGAGGCCATTATGCATTGACTATCATCATCATGTTATTTTCCTGTTGTTGGATCTTTTTAATCCCCCCCCTTATAATTTCTTGCCTTGCCTTCTGAATTGGCTCTTTTGAGCCCCATGGATTTGTGATCTTCATTGTCTTTTTTCTAGGATATTATTTAGAATTGTCTGAAGTGCTGGTTTGGTATTCATGAAGTTTCTCAGGAGTTCTCTTTCATGGAAGTATCTTATTTCCCCAACAATTTTTTTTTTTTGTTACCAGGGATTGAACTGGGGTCCTTGTGCTCGCAAGACAGGCAATAGAACCACTGAGCTAAATGCCTGGCCCCTCCCCATCAATTTTAAAAGATACTTTTATAGGATACATTAGTGTAGGTTGCAAGTTCTATTCTTTTAGTCCTTGAAATACTTCACTCCAGGTTCTCCTTGACTTGAGGGTTTGTGTTGAAAAGTCTGCTGTGATTCTGATAGGCTTTCCATTGCATGTGATTTGTTTATTTTCTTTAACTGCTTGTAATGTTTTGTTCATCTATTGGGTTTCTGGGATCTTGATTATTACATATCTAGGTGTAGAATTTTTTATGATCATGGCTAGTTAGAGTTCTATAAGCCTCATTTATCTGTATGTCAAAATGTTTGGCTCTGTATGGGAAGTTTCCTCTCATTAATTCTGTGAAATTGGTTTTTTATGTCACTTGTACTTTCTCCTGCTATTTCGTGGACTCCTATCAGTCTTATATTATTCTTCTTTGTGTCATCTAGGAGCTGTGGGATTCATTTCTCATGTATCCTTTCTTTTTTTAAGAGATCCTACTTTTCATGGTTGCTGACCTCCATCCTTTGCTCTATAACTGATATCCTGTCTTCAGATTGCCTCGGTCTGTTATGTATACTTTCAATAGAGTGTTTAATCACCTGAGTATCTGTTTCAGTCTGTTTCATGAATTCCATTTCTTTCATATGCTGAGCATTCATGGCTTCTGTCGTGGTCCTCAATTCATGTATTTTTATCTGTTTCTGTTCTAGAATCTCTAATCATGTCTTTCATTGTTGCTCACCATCTCTGTAGTTATCTTGGAAATTATTTCTGTTTTAGATTTTTTCTAGAGCCTCATTCATCTGTTTTGTTACCTCCTGTGCTATCAGTTCAGGATGTCCAGGTGGTTGATTATCAGAATTTTCCACCTCATTTCCATGAGAATTTGACTTTGATGAACAGGCAGACTGTGTCTGTGCTTGTGCACTGCTTGAATGTCTTCTCATTTCTATTTTTTACCTGTTTTTGGTACTGTCCTTGATTTAATTCCTGGGTTAGTACTTCAATTTTCCTGTTATAGCTTATCTTTAAGTTTTGAGTCTCTAATGACTCTTAGGCAATCTCATTTTCATTTTACCAGGAAGAACAACTGATTAAATCAATCAGAACACCTTAGCCCAAGAGATACAATCAACAATACAATAGCAACAATCAAAGTTTAGAACATAATGATTTGTGGTAGTTACTGATCTCTCACCTTTAACTGTGTGAATTAAATAAAAATGGAGGCTAGGAGCCTAAAGCTCAGAACAACATCCTGACTCCCTTGTGCCTCTGTAGTTTGAATTCAGGTACCAGCCCAGCCAGGAGGCCAGAAGTGGGATGTGTGGTGTGTGTGTGTTTGTGTGTGTGTGTGTGGCCTGCAGGAACCACTGCAGCCACGCCTTAACCATTCCTCTGCTGAGCAGACAGGTTATTCTTACTAGAGGTTTGTTTCAATTTAAGTTTCTCCCCACTGCCTGTATTTTGTCTTTAAAGAATGTGTATTTCTTAAAAGGCATTCATACATACATTTTTATATAGTTTTTAAATTGTGTTATAACAGTAATTTTTTAATTATATTGTCACAGTATCTTTAAACATTTATATCCTTAGGGGCCGGGGATTTAGCTCAGTGGTTCGGTGGCCTGCCTTGCAAGCATAAGGACCCGAGTTCAATCCCCGGTACCCCAAAAAAAAAATGTCCTTTAAAGAGTCTTAAAAATTCATATAAATCTGTTTAAATGTGTTTTCTTTCCTGACTCGGCTTCTGTCACTGTTGTTCTACTTATACTTTCAGTCACTGACACTAATAAATGTGAATCTTTGCCTTTCAATTTTTTAATTTATTATGACTTGGTACTTATTCTCAGATCTCTGGAAGAGAGCCTCTTAAAAAGATATATGAGGCCATTGGCTATAACACTCTCTCTGTGTATTTAAATTATTTGTAAAAATTGCTGGACATTGTGAGCTTGAATGCCTGTCTTGTAAGTAGTGCTACACATATTGGAAGGTACATTTGAGCTTTCATAATTAATTTAGTTTCAAGGCAAAATATACACCTTGTGCTTATCAATGTTCTCAATGCATTCATTGTAAAGTGTAAGACACATACAGAGAAACCCAAGATATGGGACCTGCCCTCAAGGAGCTTTTAAAAATATCATTGATAGGCCAGGAATTGAGGTCAGTGATTCTGCTGCCTGCCTCACAAGCACAAAGTCCCAAGTTCAGTCCCTGGTACAAAAAAAATGTCACTAAGGACAAATAAATCTACTGTAACTTATTTGATTATGTGTAGTCAGTTAATATCATTGGCAGAAGATTGAACTAGTGTCTACAACCTAGAACATGTTAAACACATGATAACGAAAAGACTATTTTCAGTACTTGACCATATATAAAATGGTTTCATATACACTATTTTATTTCTTATTTACAATAAAGTGGTATAGAAAGAGAGTATGTACTGCTATATTTATCTTACCAATGAGGAAACAAAAGCTTCATCATCAGCCTGCAAATGGTAAACTAAAACTAAAAGCTATGTCTGAGCTCTAGTTCTCATTCTTCTAGATCACTCTGTGAATCAGTAATGAATATTCAGATTATCAGCAGTCCACCATGGTCACTAAGCTGACATGAGACAAAGAGAAACAACCTAGTTTTGCTTCTTTATCCCTTTTCTTAGGGTGTGCATATATCTGTGTACATTTGTGATTCTTCTTAACTATGTGCACTTACATGTACATAGTAAGGACCAGTGAAAAAATATTTACTAGTCTATTTTTCCTGTAATATAAAGTTGCAAATGTAAAAGTTTTCCAAGCTTCTTCCTGTGCCACTCCACTCTTTTGTTTTTGTAATTTCCCCCATTTTAATGACTTGAAGTTCCATTATATATTGATTTATTGCCCAAGGAACATCCTGATGCGTCAGATATTTTTTATTCTTCTGTGTCTTTCTCCCAAATTGAGTAACCCTTGCATTTTTTTTCATTCTGACTTTTACCTTTCTAGTACATTACCCAGTTACCTTATTTGAGCAATACTGATGATTTTGTTACTTCACATATGTTTCCATCTAGCCTTATTGATATCACATATATCTCCTTATCATATATGCCTGTAGACCAAACATTAGTTGTCCACTAATTCTTGCAGTACAAAAACCTGAATGCTTAGTTTAACACTTTAGAGAGCTGCTGCCAGGCCCAATTTATCTCCTAGATTTTTCTCATATTGTTTCCTCTACTCAAAGCTCCCACTCTAGCCAAATGGTGCTTTTGACATACATTGTGTGATCCTGCAATGATTTTGTTCATGTTATCTTGGTGTCTTTGCAAATATTGTTTTATCATTCTTCATATCACTGTTTCTGTAAAATCTTTAAAAATATTTTCAGCCCTAGAGTCCATGGTGTATAGCCACTTGTTTGACTAAATTTTGTACTCCTGTTATATTTTGTACTGTTTTATAATTTTATGTAGATTTCTCTATTTCTGCCTGGACTAATCAGGTAAAGATTATGAGCTCCATGAGGATAGGTACTGTATCTCATTAATCTTACCATATCATCTTCTAACAGAAGACCTGAGCTCATAGGGCTTTAGATGCTTGTTGATATTCTTGAACAGTGTGAATTTAAGATAAAATGATGATAAAAAAATGAAAAGTGCTTAAATATTTACATGACAGCATTTGAAAAACATTTTAACAAGGTATGGGAGATTTTTATGAAAGAAACATTTTGTTGATAATTCATAAGAAAGATTATAAACCTTAGAATCCTCATGTAGTGGTACCTTGGTTTACAAACTGAATTTGTTTTACAGTTTTGGGGATGATAGCTATGTTTGTGTTTGCATGAGGGAGATGACTGTGGTTGTATTTGTCACCCAATGTGGAGTTTGTGAATGGAAGCAAAATTTTGCCAAATGCTTTTGTTTGCAAACAAAAAGTTTGTGAACTAAGGTATGTGTGTGTGTGTGTGTGTGTGTTATAGTGTAAAAAGAATACCCAGAAGATACTGTTCAGTCACTGATGAAAAATTTTAAACTCTTTTACATTTTCTTACTTAGTTTGGCATATATTTCAGTGCATTTTCCAAAAACATCCAGTCTAATATAGAAATTGTGCAAGATTCATTTTTAGAGTGATTATCCCCTAAATTGTATTAATGTAATCTCATTACTAAACTGACATCTATGTTATATGTCAGGTCATTTTCAGTAGGACTCAGTGTGGTTCTGACCTTTCTACCTTCTTGCGGTTAACAGCATCACAATAGGAACACTTTATCAACTCCAACAAGGAACTGAAAAATGGCAGTCTTTGTGTCTGAAAATGACACCAATAATCTTTTTCCTAAAGTACAATGAGTACTTCATTATTTTGCGCATGATAAAGGAAAATTGGGATCATGTGGAACTCAGATGATTGGCTTTATCTGAGACTCATTAAGGACATTTGCTTAATGTGGAATGAAACAGATAATGTGTGTGGGTGAGAGGAAGATGAGATAAGAAAAACAAGAAAGATGTATTCCAATATTGTGTTCTCTTAGAGCTCCATTTTGATTATTTGACATCATTATATCAATCCAATGTATCAATTTAGTCAAATTGTAGAATATTTTACACTTCATCAAATCAGCTTGTTGTGTGGCTAAACTGATTGAACTCCATTAGTTGTTTAGGTTTATCATAATCTGAAAGTCCTGCTTGACTATGAGGTACAGGGCACAAACAAACCATAAAAATTTTCCCAGTTCAAAGCTTCAAGATTTTATTATGGATTTTAATACACTCATGAAATGATAGAACGTAGTCACCGAGTTTACCTAGGCATTTTATATAACACAACACAAAAGTACTACTATGATGACATCAGAATGGCAGAGATATTTTAATTAATAGAAAATAATTTTAAAGTTTTTGAGATTGTGCAGCCATCAGATTAAGCAGGAACATGGACCTTGGGTATTTAATAATGTACAAGAAGACTTATTTTATAGTAAGCCATTTGGAATAACTATGCAGTTTTTAGATGTAACCACTGGAGGGTGTTTGATTTTAATCCTTCCTTCCTGAAGAGAAACTTCATGTTCTCTGAATTCCGATTTGCAAGTGTAACCTGCAGAGGTTCTTGAAAAGGTCCTTTGACAATTTTTCTTTTCCATCAACGTTTCAGAGCTAGCAGAGCAGTCACCATGTCACAATTAATGAGTTTTTCCTTGGCATTTTTAGCATGCATTCAGGAAGTCAATGAAGTATATGAATAATATACTTGATTTACACATGAATGACAGAGTAGAACATTTTGCACTTAGTGTATATGTGTTATTAAAGAAGCTTCTGTGGTCTGTATCTGCAGCCATTGGTACAAATTTCACAGGTTATGTTATATAAATATAGACACATTCCTCTGGGAAAAAACCTAGTTAAAATACTATAAGCTGTGCTTGTCCCTCACATCTCATTTAAAACATGTTGAACTGGGACTGCTCCTTCCTCCAAAAGCCAGCTATGAGGCCTTTGAAGAATATAAAAGAAGACTTCATAAGATCATTCTTTATCTATCACAATAATTTCCTATGAATCAAATTAATGAAGTATGTGACACAACCAATTTGTTCGGTGTCTTCACATGTGGACCTTTTCAAAGCACAGTTTCAAAAACATAGGAAAATTTTGTGTCTGTCTCCGTCTCTGTCTCTCCCTTTCCTTCTCCCTCTCCCTCTCCCCACCACCAAGACTTCTCAGAAACAGAAATTTTAAATACAAAGAGGTCCCTTTCCAAGATGAACTAGAGGTGTCTGTGCCTTTCCCACATGCCCTACCAGGAAAATGTTGTTCTTTGGCAATAATGAACCAACAGACATAGGGAGATTTTATACAAATATTTTTCCTAAATGCTGAAATTAAGTCTTCTGATCTAGACATTATTTTCCTGGAAGTGACTACCTTTACTTCTTGAGCCTGTGGCCAAGATTTTCTTTATGTTTTCTCACGTTGGGTGCCTAAATGTGGCAAGAATTCCTACTTTCCAGTAAAAGTTTGGTCCGTTTCTTCTGAGAGTAGAAACACCTGTCCCTGAGAACAGTAAAAGCAACTTTGTTGCCAGCAGGCCTCTGAATGTCAGAAGTGACAGGCAACCAAAAGAAAGCCAGATAGAAAACACCCTACTCACACTGCCTAGGGACACACATTTGAGAAGTAGAGATTTTCTCACTGCTACAGCTGCTGGGTTTTGTGGTATAAAATACTCTACACAGAGCACACAGTGTTCAAGGGGCCTAGTGGATCCTTGAGGAATGAACAGATGTGCTCTGAAGCTGACATGTGACCAACAGAACCCAGCTGTGCAACTGAGATCCTGAGATTGGGGACATTTTTGGACGAGTACCATTTAGGCTCTTGGGCTCATCTTATCTCAGTTTTTGTAGAGGTTAAAAAGCATAAAAATATAAAAGGCTGTTGTATCAGGCTGAGAGCCACAGAACAGACAGAGAAAACAGAATTCTAAGAATAAACACAGAAACAATTCAATCCCATGGGGTTTTGTTTCCCTTTAAGAGAAAGCAAGTAAGATCCTTAAAAGGGCATATACAATATTTATATTTTGAGCCAGTCCTACCTGAATATTTAGACAAAGCTATGAATGTCTATGTGAGCTTGAAAGGAAAATAAAATTCCTTCAAAGGTTTTTACCTCAATTTCCCCTTTTAATCACAGGAAGATCATAGAGATCTCTAAGTGATCCATGCATGACTGCAGCAGAGAAAGACACTAATGAACTCAAAATATTTTCATACATGTGGATGATCAACCATGTCTACTAAAATTATATTTATAAATTTGACCTCAAGTATAAAATTGTCTTTCCACTTGTTTCCATGCTCAATTTTCCATGCGTTTCTCTCACTCAAGAATCCTGGGACTCCTTCAGTAATTTAAGGAAAAAATTTAAAATGTCTGTTCACATTTGCTAGACTTTCCTCACCAGTCTAATCTTCAGTTCTTTAATGCTTAGGACGAGCCATGCTGACAACGAAATGACAAATAACTAGAGAATACATCTGGTGTCATATGATCCCTAGTCACATCTGAAGTGAGGCATGCAAAAAACATTTATGTACATAGGTCTGTAGGTTTCATTGCCAATAGTTCCTCTAATAGCTGAACAGATTGTCCACCATTCAAGTTAAGTTGTCCTTGGGGAATAATAAAACCCCTTTTCAGGCAATCTAATGTCTATGACCTAAAAAATGTGAGGCAGAAATGAGATGTACAACCATGGATATTTAACACATTGTGTGAAATCTACTCACTTGGAATACAATTAGATGTGTCCAACAGCCCCTTCACATAAGAGTCTAGAAGGAGGGAACTATACTCTAGTATGTTCAGAGATATACTAAAGTAAATAGACTAGTTTTCTCCTTAAAATTTGAGATACAGATTAGATTCTATTTTCTATAGTTAAAATCAGGAAATCTATTTGCAGCTCACAGAACAAGTACTTTAAAATCCAGTCATTCTCTAAAGGCACTAGAATTTTGCTTATACAGCAACTTTTCCTGTAGAAGATTTTAAAATTGTTTGCTTTATTTTCAGTAGGGTTTCAAGTAGTCAATGTCATTGTTTCCCACCTATATTATTGCTAATATCTTGACTTTTCTTCATTTCTTCACATTCCAAGGAGGGTCTATTGACAATGCATTTTCTTCAAGAATCTGTTCCTCTTTGTCAATCCCTAGCAAAACACAAGGAAGTTTCCTTGCATTTGCACTTATAAGGTGAATAATTTGTACCAAATTACTCCTATCAAGACTATATTTAAGGGCATTTTTGCTTTACCTAATTGTGAAGGTCACAGGTTAAATATAATTAGCTGTGTTTCATATCTACTACTCTGCTGTGGTTTCAGAGACTTATGTAGAGAAACAGATCATCAGATACATCCCCTTTGGCCTTTTCTGTCATCAGAATTTACTTCAGGTGTGGGGATGTAGCTCAGTGACATAGTGCCAACCTGGCCAGAGCAAAGTCCCGAGTGGTATCCCCATGACCAAAACAAAAAACAAAAAATGACTTCAAACCAAAATTTTCAAAGAAATGAAATGACTTATTGACCTTTTTTATTATATGTAGAAAAATATTTTAAAGGATTGTTTCTACTTAGTTGCTAAATTTGTCTGAACAAGTCAGGGAAAGATTTAGTGAATATTTCTATGCACTGTGGATTTAGGGATTTTTTTAAAGGTTTCTTTATTATCTCTCTGAGGTAACAAGCTTTTGAAAACTTTTTCTGAAGTTTTCTAAAATGCCTTCCACAAAACCACAGCCTTACCAAAACAAATCCTACTGCCTGTCAGAGACTACACTATGGACCAGTAATGTCTTAACTTGATACCTGTTTCTGATTAGTTTATTTGGAACTTTTCCTAACTTAACCACCCTTCTTGCTCTCTAATTCAGGGTCAACAAACTTTTCTGTATAGGTCCAGATAATAAATATTTTAAAGTTTATGTGATCCTTATGGTCTTTGTTCCATCTTGTTCTTATTTATCACACTTTTAAAACAACTCTCACACAAAAAAATATAACTCTTAAAGGCCATACAAAAACAGGACACAGGCCTTAATGGATCAGGCTTCAAGCCATAGTCATTGGATAAAGACATGAAATCCTTAGGTAAGGTGGAACTTAATTTGGGTACATAATTAATACAAGTCAACAACAATTCCATGGCTAAAGACTAGCAAGTAGAAACAATGAATGTAGCCAGTTTCATCTCTTCCTCATTTGCTTATATTTTTCATATACCTATATTTTTGTTTTCTCAAAGAAAAAAATGAGTGAAAGGAAGACTTTAAGATAGGAAAAAGTAAAAAGGAGATAAGAGAGAAAAGAAAGGAAATGAAAAGAAGGAAAGGCCAAAGAACAGCAAGGGTAAAAAAGCAAATCGGAAGATAAAAGAAAAAGAAGTCAAAAAAAATCCACAAGAAGAATAAAGAAAGGCATAAAGAGGGCACAGTCTCTCCTTTTCCTTAGAGCCAGGAGGCTCTTAGAGGCAACTCCCCAGCTACTTTCAAACCCTGAGATTATTGCCCAGCCACTGATCACCATCCCAAGAAGTGAAATGTGGGCTCCACTTCTGAAAACTTCCACTTGGTTCTTCACCAAGTGAAATGGAGCACAAGATTCAGGGCCTAAGCAAATGGCTTATGTTTTCTTTGGGACACTTGGACTCTGTCTACCCAGGGAAAATTTTGATGTACTGACTGACTGCAGTGCATATGATTAATGTATATGCAGGGCAAACCAGGATAATTTAGAACTTTTTTTTTCTTCTATAGCAGGTTTTCAGCCGGAATTATCTGGATGGTTGCCTCAACTCTCCACTAGGCTTTGCCAGGATAAGCACAACCAGTTCAGTATGCAGGAGAAAGGGACCACCCCCTCTCTCCAAGGTTCCCTTCAATGCCCACAGCTTGTGCAGCTGAGCATAGTGGGATCTGTGCTGACAGGCATTCCTTCTGGGGGCAAATGTAAATTCTGTCTAAAGAGTCTCTAAGAAGCCCCAACAATCCTAAATGTTGCATTCTGCTTAGCTGTCAAATGGCAAAATACAGTAGATGGGTTTATATATATATGTACACACACACACACACACACCTATCCCTTCCTCATCTCAAAAAGAGGTTAGCAGAGCCTAATTCTGTCACGGGCCAATCATATTAATTAATATATATGTGTAAAATTTGTGACTGAAGATAGATACTTCAGTTATAATTTTTAAGTAGATATAGACATGTATAGATACAGCTTTTTATTCAAAAAGTGTAGTTCAAGAGTGCACACACACACACACACACCTATCCCTTCCTCATCTCAAAAAGAGGTTAGCAGAGCCTAATTCTGTCACGGGCCAATCATATTAATTAATATATATGTGTAAAATTTGTGACTGAAGATAGATACTTCAGTTATAATTTTTAAGTAGATATAGACATGTATAGATACAGCTTTTTATTCAAAAAGTGTAGTTCAAGAGTGAACTTAGAGTACATGCCAGCATATAGAAACTGTGTTGATTTTAGAGGTATACTTTATGTTTCCTTAAAAGGTTTGTACAGAAACATTGTCTTTTAAATTAAATTACAATTTGCAATTAATAAAGGAAGAGGACTAGTTAAAGAAATCCCTTGGTAAATTATTTTTATAAAGAGTATTTCCATAAAATTAACAACTCTCATGATTCACCTGGTAAAATGGTACTTTTACGGACTTCTGCACTGATACCATAATACTAAGCATGGAATTTGTTTTGTTTTGGAGGAAAGGCTAAAAAAATGCGAAAGATGCATGATAGTTTATTTTACTGTATCTTACAGATCCACCTTCTAATGATGAAGCTTCCCACCTAACTTCTTTCTTTTTGGAAGCAGAAAGAAAGGAAGAAAATGAAGAGTCTTCCACTCTATTGAAACTTTCTACTTTTCCTTCCGTTCTCTTTCACCAGTTCTCTAAGTGATACTTACGAGTGATAAACTTCCCCATTGTTACTTGTGTGGTGTTTTTGTTGTGTGTTGTTTTGTTTCTGCAGATTTCATTGCTGAGCATTTCCCCAAATGCATAATCTCTAAAATAAAACAGGGCTCCATCATGACCAAGGAACTAACTGCCTTATCCCTTCAGATACAGCTATTGAAACTCCTGCATGAGAAAGTCCTGTAACATACTAAGCCAAAACTAAAACAGCCCTAGAGACAAATTGTTAAACGGGCAATTCTATGTGTATCTCCTTAAAACATTTTTTGTTTATCTGATGGGTGAGTAGAAAGTCTGCTGATTTTCACTTGTGAAAGGTTTTTTGTTTGTTTGTTTGTTTTTGTTTTTGTTTTTTTCTGCCAAGTGGTGGAAATAAAACCTGGAAAAGAGAGATCATCTCTGTAAAATATGCATCTGTAAAACAAGTTTCTCTTTTCTAATGGTTTGTACTGGGCTGTTTGGTGTCCCCACACTGTATCCTGAATGTGATTTCTTGAAAGTAGTCTGTAACCTTGGGCAGATATGCAGTGACAAATGTTGGCTATGTTTCTGTAAGTACTGCTTCTGTTAGAGGGCACTGTACTCTAGAAGGCCTTGTGCTCTGCTTAGTAAAAACAGCTTTCTGGTGCAGCATCTGTGTCCAAGTCTCCATTTGTTAACACATGTGTGATTTCCTCTTTTGGCAGATAAGACATTGGGAATCATGATTGCAAAAGGATTATTCCATGGGATAAACAAATCTAGGGTTAGTTGAGTGTTTTTTACCATGAAAAAGCCATACTATATTTGCTTCACTTGCAGAATTGTTCCACAATGCAGGGCAAGGACTTAGTTTTCAGTATTTTGACTCTGCCTCTTCCTTCATCATTCATTCCATACCATCCCCCACTTTCAATGCCACCCTTCCTTTTTCTTGGAAAGGAAAAGCAGCTGTTTCAAATTAAACTAATGGGCACACACAATTTCTCTGTCTCTGAGTTTGAAGGGCAAAAGTTCCTAAGGTTGCAAATGCAAAAATACTTTGAGGAGCAAGCTGACTATTATTTCAGAAGAGATTTTTCCACCATCTCTGTACCACAAGAGGTTTGTACACATAGCTTTCATACTTATTAGTAGTTGAAAAAGAGGGGCAATACACACAACTCTTATTTGTCAATTAAAGTCAATAATATTAGTAAGAGAAAGACAATGGAAGAAAATCAAACCAAATCCATATATACAGTAACCACACAATTATTAGAAGGCTGCACTTCTCTTTTCACTGACCCATTGATTGTTTGTTCACTTGGAGTGTTGACCTGGAAGCCTGCCTTGAGTTAAGTAATTAAATAAATAAAAATCACTGAAAGATACCTAAGCTCTGAAAAAGCCAGAATTTTGTGTTGGCCAACAGTACACTGTCAGTAATGATAAGGGGAGATAAAATAAGAGTTTAAGCAGTTGTTTTAGTATAATAATTAAATGGGCTCTTTCAATGTGCAATACAAGAAAAGAAAATGGGACAGACTTTAATGAGAGACTGAATCTTTGCTATACTTGAGTGCTAACCTGATGCTATATAGACTGGCAATGTCTTTGTTTTACTCTTTCTCTTTTTCTGTGATTTGTAGCATACATTGAAGATCTCACAAGATGTGTTGAGCAAAGCAGAAGACTTATTATCCTGCTAACTCCAGAATATATTCTCAGACGGGGATGGAGTATTTTTGAGCTGGAAAGCAGACTTCATAACATGCTAGTCAGTGGAGAAATCAAAGTCATTTTGATTGAGTGTACAGAGTTAAAAGGAAAGCTGAATTGCCTGGAAGTAGAATCACTAAAGCGCAGCATCAAACTTCTGTCTCTCATCAAGTGGCAGGGACCCAAAAGCAGCAAATTAAATTCTAAGTTTTGGAAGCGCTTAGTATGTGAAATGCCTAACAAGAAAAAAGAAATGTTATCTCGGTGTCATGTTCTGGACTCCGCAGAACAAGGACTCTTTGGAGAACTCCAGCCTGCACCCTCAATTGCTATGACCAGTACCTCTGCCACTCTGGTGCCATCTCAAGCTGATCTCCCTGATTTCCACCATTCAGAGTCAATGCAAATGAGGCATTGTTGCCGAGGTTATAAACACGAAATGCCAACAAGCACCTTGCCGCTACCTTCCTTAGGCAACCACCACACTTACTGTAACTTGCCTCTGACACTGCTCAATGGACAGTTATCACTTAATAATACCCTGAAAGATAATCAGGAATTTCCCAGGAACAGTTCCCTGCTGCCTTTGTCACCCAAAGAGCTTAGCTTCACCAGTGACATTTGGTAGTGAAAAAGTTGAATTCCTTTAAACAGTATATGAGCATACAAAATTTCTCCTATACATGGTAAAAAGTACACCTAATAACACTGAGGTACTGAGAAGATGAAAAAAGGCACAGAAATTGATTTTGTATTTAAATCTTTCTGTTTATATTTCTCAAATTGTGATGGGAGAGGACGTGCTTTTAAGTGTGGCACCTGTTTCCAATGTACAGTTTTAATATTTTCCTGCAGAGGAAAATTTTAAAATTGTGTTCTCTTAGAGTAGGTTTTATGATACTACATGAACTGCAACCTTATTTAGTAAAGCATTATCTCCAAATTTATGAATATTTCTGATTTATATGGTACTTGAAATGAGAAAAATTCAAGATTTTAACAGAATTTGAAATTTTGAACTAAGTTTAAGGGGAAAAGAGAACATCTAGAGAGTAACTGAAGATCAGGAGTTATAAAGAAAAAATGTTGAGGGACTCCAGCTGGAAGATTGTTTGTAGAAGAACATCAGTTGAGAAATACAAATGTGATTGAAATGTTTAGAACTTCTTCGACATAATGGACTACTTCTGTAGACTAAATCAGTAATAGCAACTTTTAGGTTACTAAGCAAGCACATCTTCTGTAGGCAACCCTGTAGGTAGGTAACAATACGTATTTCTTAGACAAAGGAATAGAGAAGCTGTGAATTATTTTGAATGGTTTTAACAACCCTTGTGGCTTTCTGGCTTGTTACAAAAATTTTACAATTTTGAAAACACATCTTAAAGGGCACATTTTATTGTTTTTTTAACTCACATCTAGATAACTTTTTTCTCCAAGTGATCTTTGTCCTGCTGTATATGCAGATATAGGCATTTTCCTACTTGTCTTTAAGCATCACTGAAGTTTGAATTCAAATATATACTGACTGCAAGTGTCAGCAATTGAAAAAGAAGTGATACAACAATATCCACCGATGAAGTACTAAGTGATTCAAGTTTACTAGTGGTAGAACAGCAAATGCAGGGATTCTCAATTTAATGTTATTGTGAAATAGACTATTCTGTACATACACAGTATCTGCTTGTCCACGTGTACAAGGCTCCAGCACAAGTGTCTCTATCCCTGGTGCTTCAAAGAATATATTTGACAGACTAGACTTGTCCATCCTCAAATAATTACTGTGACTCAACCATACCAGAAAAAATCTCTGTTCATAATCTATTTCCTATTTGCTATAAGGATTGCGCCCCTGTTCTAGTACTTATTGTGAATTAATGCTTTATATTCTTTCCAATTAATCAAATTTGGTGCGCTCTCCACCTAGATGCCTGTGGGAGTCAACTGTTTATCAAGATTGATTTGGGGACTTGAAAATGATATATAAATCAAGTTTCTCGACAAATATAAGCAAGGACAAATGTACACAATATGTAAAAATTAAGAATGTTCCCAACTCTTGTAATTGTGGAACTCAAATATATGAGAATATTAGATAATATGCTTTAATTATCTCTCTCAACCTTTTTCCACTATTTATTCTCTGTGATCCTTGAATCTTGCTTTTCTGTTGCTTTTCTATATCCAGCTCTTCAAAAATGTAGTATATACCAACAATATGTGAAAGCTTAACTGTGATACATGAACATTTACAATGGGACAATTAGTTACTCCTTAGAAAAGTACTGTTCAACATGTGTGTTTCATAGATATTATTTTTTCCACGGAGAAAGAAGATTTTGCTTCTGTAAAAATGATAGGTATTTCAAAATGAAAATCCACCAATGCTGAACTGTTTTCCAACTGTTGTAAAATTGTATGTACTCTGGTTGTTCTTTAATGGTATGTATAATTACTAAGTTAATAATCTGCATGAAATGAGTAGTATATGTTTCAGTGGCCAATTGTACTTTTTACTGTTTTTTACAGAAATTTAGATTAATTCAAATAGAATGTCCAGTGGTATTTTTAAACTAATACCTCTGTATTAAGCATGCCAGTTCTGAAAATATAACATGGGTCTCTTTGCTTCCTTTATTTACAATGATTAAACGTGGGTAGCAATTTGAGTTGGCTGACCACAATGTGTCCTTTCACTACTAGTAGGTACTCAAAAACAGAGCATTCACACTTGTGCTGGGGAACTTGACAAGAAATCTTTTCTACCATGCTCAGGAACTATAATGTGCATACTATCTATAAAATTTATTTCAAGATGGCAGTTTCAAAACATAATTTTCATCAGATAATTTCAAGATGTAGGTCATAAGTGTATAATAAGTATTTAGTCTAGAACATAAGGCATTCTTCCAGTTGCTTCCACAGTGTGATTTTTATTTCTTTTACATTTTTCACTGAAATGCATTTTGGAAATCTAGAAAAACACTGATATAACTAGTTCTCACAGAAGTACAACAGATTTGTTGTTGTGTTACTAGATGTAAAGCATACATTTAAAAGCAGACTTCTCAAGGTGAAGCGTTCGGAAAATATCATATACTAATGAGAAATTCACAAAATAAATGCATAACAATACAAAGGAAATGGAAACAATCTTAGGAACAAGTAATACTCAAGAAGATGGCCAACTAGTACATTGATTTAATCTGGAAAAATAAGAAATATGGCAAATTTAAACATTTATACACTCCAATCTAACCATAGATACTCTGAAATGTAGCTGGATGCTTCCTGAAGGAACAAAATGCCCCCACTTGCTTTTTCCATGCCTTAGTTGAATTAGATAGAAATCTGTTCTGCTTTCAGATTCAAAACTATGAGTACAGACACTTTCAGTCATTTGGTAAGTCTTGAACCCAAATCAGTATTATGGGAAAGGTAGATACTTTGGTTGAGAATAAATCATTAACACTGTGGGGCTTAAAGAAGGAACCAGAGTGCAATGAGAAGAGGAAACAGAATTCATTTATGAAAAAGTATAGTGTGGTTCAAAAGAAGATGGAACTGGGTCATATTCTAAGAATTACTTCTCTAACAGGCAAGTGTGAGAAATAAGAAAAGTCTGCCAAGAAAGGGAAGGAGATGCCTTTTACCCATGTGGTGTTTGAAGGGCTCCCGAGATATGGAGCCAGGGTTTAAAGCATTTGTTTCTTTTTACATTTATTTTAAAATAAATTATTTACATTTTACCAAGTGTTTCCTAGAAAATTAGTGACCAAAGGAAATGTCCTGGAATTTGCACATACACTCCTTGTATTCATTTGGCAAGGTGAGGTAATAAATTGTTAAAACCAGACTAATGAGAGAAAATAGTTTCATAGTAAGTAGCTAAGTTTGAATACTTACAATTGCTGTTGCTCTTTTGGGGGGAGAGAATTTAACTTTGAGCATTGTCTGCCTCCAATTTCTCCATTACTCATGGATATCTGTTGTAAGATGTCTGATAAAAGGTCATAGCGAGAATTAAGTCTCTCTGATGTACTTATAGGATAATTTAATAAAAAATAACATTCACTTCAATTATTTTCACATCAAACTTACCTGTTTTAAGAACTTAAATCATCCATAGTCCTTTTGTAAAGGTTATTCAGTGCTCCATTACCATGAATTTAAAACGTATAAAATCACCTACAGCCACCCATACTTGTTTTCCAAAAAGTTCACTGCTGTTTTTTCAATTACATCTTTTCTAGATGGTACAAAAGTCAACCATGAGTATTTATTGAATGACCAATAATGTGTACTGATCAGTTCATAAAATATAATAGAAATGGTTAAAAATTAAAATAAATTATCAAATAGTTTACATATCACATGCTTGAAGGAAGGAGTATTCATAAAATACATTCCAGTGTAGGAAAAGTAATATTGAATGCAAGGTGTAAATAAGCAAGGTGGGGCAATTGAGATTTGAGTTGGTGAGAAATGTTTGGAACACAGAAAACAAAGTCAAAGAGTAGGAATTTTCCAAATGTGGAGAATAGCACTAGGAAAGACACAAGAACCTCATATCACAGAGAAGTATGCGCACCCATGTTTATAGTGGCACAGTTTGTAATAGCTAAATCTTGGAAACAGCCGATTTGCCCATCAGTTGGAAACTGGATAAAGAAGATGTGGTTTTTCTATAAAATGGAATATTACTCAGCCATAAAGAATGAGAAAATAGATTCATTCATAGGAAAATGGATACGTATTGAAGATATACTCCTAAGTGAAATAAGTCACACATGTGTAAATACCGAATAGTTTCTCTGGTGTGAATAATCTGCAATAATACAGAAGATCCTAATAAGATTACTGACATTTAGAAATGGGAAGAAAGGAGCTAAAAGTGTAGGGAAGGTGGGATGGGAAGGGGAAGAGTAATAAGAGAAAAGAAAAAATGTGAGATAATGAAAAGATGGAAATAAAGTGGTTGTAGATGGGGAGGGGAGGAGGGGGTGAAGGGAGGGCAGAGGTAAGGGGAAAAAATGAGAATCAAGACTTGTCATGTAGAGGTACAAGATCCCAACAATGAATGTAACTGTACTGTATCCCTAAAATGTACCAATAAACTCAATTAAAGCTGAAAAAAAAAGAATAAGGAAAGTGACTGGAACTTTGGTGAGGCTGAAACTCAGTTTTCACTAAACTTGAAACTGAAGTGATTAGCTGGTTACCATCTTTAAGATTTTGCAGAACATTCCACACAGGCTATTGAATTAGTGAGGCTCTAAACCTATTGTTAACAACAATTTCTTACATGTTTTTTCCATTTTAAACAATAAAAATATTACATACATAACAATCTAATGAGGACTGGGTGGAATTATAAGCAGAGGTATTCAGAGATAATATCTTTCTATTTTGGAGGGTCTTCTTTCCTCTATGTCCATAAAAGCACTCACGTTCCAAAGAGGGAAAATTTAGTGGGGCAGGGAATGTATACAGTTCAATAAGAAGGAAAAGGAAATGGAATTTAGCAAATATAGTCTCTAACTGAAATGGTGAAAAATAATTTTCCCATAAAACCTAAACATAAAACAAAATATAGGCAGTAAACAAAATACAGAAAGTCGAGCCCTTTATCTTTTTAGAGCAGAGAACAGCAGAGTAGATTAATTGGTACTGATCAGTGTCCTACATCTCATTACCTGCTATACTCAGCACCAATAATACAGTTGATCACGGGGTAAGTGCTCATATTTCTTGATTAAACAGACAAGCGCACTTGGGAGCATCAGAGAAGTTTCACTTCCTAGAGTCTTTCAAAAATATAACTTATAGCAGAGTGTTGTGGCACGAGTCTATAATTCAACTTATTTAGGAGGCTAAGACAAAAAACTGGAAGTTCCTGGCCAGTTCCAAGTTCAATTCTCCAGTAATAAAAGACAAGGGTAGATGGGCAGATGACAGATAAATATAGATTACAGATGATAGATAGCTAGATATGGAGATGGAATAGTTTTTCATGTGCTTCTTTTGACAAGCAATTTTATTATTTACAATTTTATAAAAAGAAAACAGTAACATAATTCAGATTATCTATATACAATGGTACCTTGGTTCATTAACTTAATTTGTTTTACAATTTTGGTGAAGCTGTCTGTGTTCATGTTGTGAGGGGAAGATGGCCACGGTTGCATTTGTCATCTGACGTGAAGTTTGTTTAGAAGCAAAATTTTACTGAACACTTTTGTTTACAGAATTGTTTGCAAACAGACGCATTTGAACCGAGGTGTTACTGTGTCCTGCTTGAGCCTAGAATTCTAGAATTCTATGTCAATGTGTGATTGCAGATCAAAAAATTTTAAGCATTCCGCCACTCACACAAATTTTTCTTCCTCAGTCCTGTGAGACAACCCAAACATACTCATCACTCCAAGGCACATCACATTGTTTTCCTAAATGCATACATTACATACCAACCTGCTGACAACAAAAATTTGCTTTTATTTTTTGCAAAGGGTGTTTTTATGCCCATAATTATCATATTGGGTGGCAAAATAAGGATTAGATTAAATTACTTCACTAGGTAAAGGTTGTGCCCCAGTAGCAGTTTCACCAATGACCTCAGCATAAAGACGTACCTATATTTTGTGCTCTTTTGATATAAATTCTAGGTCACCAATACGTTGAGTCTTCAACTTTCTTTACACAGAAGATGTGGGAAAATGCCTAAAAGAAGTCATCCATTTTTTCTGGAGGCAAATTCTTTAGCATTTTTGTGTCTCCATTTCTTCATTTGTAAAATAAGGATAATAGTAACATGTGGAGAGTTTTAGTGAACACTGTGCATTACTGTTTGTAAAGTGCTTAGAGCAGTGGTTGGCTACAAATAAAAGCTATATTACAGTGACTGTTATAATAATTATTGTCCTGTACAAAAATGACTCAGCTGACCTACCATCCATGAGAAATATAATTTTATTTTATTTTTCAAATGGTAGAGATTCACTATTCAGTTTCTGTCACGACTGCCTGTATGACCAAATATACTTATTTTCCTGTCAACTGACTAAAGTAGGAGACACATTCTGTAGTCATGGAGCAGATCAGAGCTAACTGGCCCATACAAGGAATAAGCCTACAATAACTTTGACCTCATTAGTAATGTGTTCTGAGCTAGACACAAAACAGAACTCTCAGAACATGGATTATTCAGATTTTCTGTCCATGTTAATCAAAGTCTCCAGACGATTGCTTGATATTTTGCTTCACTTTAGCTAGGTTTACGCAAGACCAAAGCATCTGGATGAGAAGTTTAAAAAATGTAGATGTGTAAGCCTCATGATGGGAAACATCCAGCTGCCCCAAATTTGGATTTGTCATTTTGTTCTTTCTTTTAAAAGAAAAAGAACCCCCCCAAAAAATTCTACTATAGATTGTCTTTTTCCTTCATCTTTTAGAATCAAGCCAGATTCTTGTTATAGAAATTTTAAATGTCTGATATCTGATTAACTTTATTGTAATAATAGCACTCCATGAGCTCTGCTTCAGGAAGATATTTTTTAAAGATGACATCTAATCTATGAGTAACATTTTTTTTGAGACAGGGTCCAGCTATGTAATTTAACCTGGCCTGGAACTCATTATGAAGCCCAGGCTGCCCTGGAACTCACAGCTATCCTTTTGCTTCAGCCTCCCAAGTCCTGGATTTACAAGAGTGTGCTACCATGCCAAGCTAAAGATTTTTTAAATTTTTGGCTTTTATTTTGTTATTATTTGCCCCCCCTCTTGGTATCAGAAATTGAACCCAGGGCTTTGAGCTTGCAAGGTAGGAATTGTACTTCTGAGCTACATCTCCAGTCCTATGAGTAGCATTTTTGAGAGGTGATTGTTTTCCCAGTAAGACAGTATCTTGAAAGAGTTGGTCATCCTAAATGTATCAGGATAAGTATGATATCTGGAAAAGTATGGCAGGGATGACACCAACAGGAAAAGAAAGTTTGCTAAAGAAATTTCTCAGAAATAGTGCTATTTCTAAAGAGACTCAGACCTCAACTAAATGCATAAGGAGTTAAATCTGAAAGAATATCTATAAATATTTTCTTTTCTTTAAGTAATTATGGTGTTTAGGAAATAGTTGCCACCTAGGAACCAAAAGATGGAGCTGACAGTAGGCATAAGCAAAATAGGCATATATGGAGTGTGATTTAATGGAATTCACAGATTATAAAGACTTTTCCAAAAGGCCTCTCATCAATGTCCTTAACTAATTTTCACTAAGTTAAAACATATTTTTCCTAGCGATTTGCCACAATCCATCCTTTATGATTCCACCAAACTCCTCTATCAGGAAAAGAAGCATGTTTATTGAATAATACATTAGTAACTATCAATTTATGAAATCTTAGAATTGTTTGGTGACTTCAAGGCTACCTATTGTATTTCAACCATTTAATTTTAGTAATGGAAAAACTATAGATTAAGTGACTTGCTCAAATGACAGATGTACCATGGACAACAGAACCCTGTGGTTTGATAAAAGATAGAAGGAAACAGAGCCTGAAAGTAGAAAGAATTCAGGATTTTATGAAAGTCCCGGGCACAAGTGGAATGCTGAGAATACACTGAAGATGCAACTGGGAGTTACGTGAGCAATGTGAAGAGGAGTTACAAGATAAGTAAGCCTTACTTAGAACTAATTTTGTGAGTATGTACAACATTATTCAACACAAATAGCAGTCTTTTGTGTATAATGTTGTTTGGGAATAGGATCAGCTCATTTGACAAATAAAGATAAAAAATTTAAGTTTTAAAAAAGACTTAAGGTGTCAAAAGACTAAACTTGGGTTTGGGGAATTGGTTTTAAATATCAGCTAGCACTCAATTTCACAAGCACATGGCAAGCAAAACCACGTTCAGATCAAAATGAGTCTTTCCAGGTCTCTAGCCCTGTCTTTGGCAATGTGTGTGGAGAAAATACAAATCAACTGTTTCTCAATGCTTTAAAAGTCATGGAAAAAATATAAATGAGAAAAATATTCTTAGCACCTGGGTTTGTCCCATAGAAAATGCTAAAAGGAATTTTCTCTTCCGAGTTGCCTGGTCTTTCAAAGCTCTTCCACATAATGAAAAGATGTCTAAATTAGAAGATGTTCTTTTTTAACTATTAAGACAAAAATCCATATAATTGTTCAATGCTTGTGATCATTACATAATGGTCACGTCTTGTGATAAAGTAAAAATGTGCTTGGAAATAAAATTATGTGCAATAAAGAGAAACATAGAATATAGCTATATAATTCAGAGCTCAACAATTCCACCATACCCGACCATTTATCTTTTCAATTTTAACAGAGTAATGCTGCCAGTGGAAGCAGAAAACAAGTTGTCAGCAGTTTTCCCTGAGAATGGTGGAACCACAAAGCCAGAGACCAGGCAGTAAAATACAGTTAAAAAGCTCAATATTTCAAGACAAACCAGATTATTATGGGAAATATACTGTAAACTACTCATCTAATTTATTTTGCACTGATGCCAATTCACATGAAATTAACTTTATTGGTTTGAAAGATTTCTTTTTCTCTTTCCTGTCTTTTAATGTGAGCAAACCCAGTTTTGATCCTTGTTATGGAGGATGAGGTTCATTGATTTTACTCTTTGTTTTTCAGTTCCAGCCACAACCCAAGGCTGATTAAAAAATGGTAAAGACAAGATTTGACATTATTTCTTCATTCATGGAAACTCTTTAAATGTTTTTTTTTCTATATCTCTACTGCTGGCTTCCTTTACTCTTGGAAAGCATCTAATACTCTTAGATTAAATATGGAGAAACAGATTCATAGATGTTGTCACTTATCCAATATTTAAAAAAAAAAAACTTCATTGCAGAACTAACACTGGGATCCAAATTTTTTGATTGGCCATACTCTTTCCATGATCCTAATCATGCTATTCACAATTCACAGACTGGATTAATAGAATGGATACTCCTCCACTCATTTTCCTTTTCTGTTACAGAGATAACAGTGTCTTAGCACTGAATGAAATTGAATCCTTTCTAGCATCTTTATGCCACACAGATAGATCTGTGCACTATAAATGCAATATATACACAAGGGAACTAGAATCGATATTGAAGCTTCCTCCCCATAACCACCGCCACAACCTGCAGAAGAGAAGATAGTTATGTCTGTACTGTGTGAGTTTAACTCCCCTTAAACTTAGTCTTCCTGGCCAAAGTAAATTGCAGACATTTTCTACATATTGTAAGACATTGTTTGAATTCTACTATACTGCTTGTAATGACTGTTTGGATATCAGAAGCACTATCTGCACCATTTGTAAGATCAGATTGTCTATATTCAAACTCCAGATTTGAATTTACTAGGTATTTCAATTTGGGCAAATTATGTAAACTTTCTCTGTCTCAGTTTGCTCAATAATTAAATAGCAGTGAAGATGAGGATGCTAATAATACTGTCCCCTTTATAAGGTTGCGGGGAAAATTAAACGATTATACAAAGTGCTTAGAAGAGAGTTTCATATGTCATGTAAAGACACAAGATCCCAATGATGAATGTAACTGCATTGTATATCTAAAATTAACCAATAAAATTATTTTTTAAAACACACACAAAAAAACAAAATAAGAGATTTTAAAAAGTTAGCCATTCTTATATTTTCCTCCCTTCTGTGTAGGGAGAATGTTAGCAAATTAATGCCCAACATTGATTACTATGGGGACTGCTTTAAAGCATTTTAACTATATAATGTACTCAAGGAAGGGTGTTGTTAATTGTTGGTTGTGTCTATTCATTTAAGCAAGTCAAGTATGTCCTTTCCTAAACAACATTGTCTTAATCTTTATTCCGATTTTTATTTCTATATCAAATAGCATTCTTTTTCAAAGTAGAATGTAGCTGAGTGTGGTGGAACATGCCTGTAATCCTAGCACTTGGGAGGCTGAAGCAGGAAGATCACTGTGGATTCAAGGCCAACCTGGGATACCTAGTAAGTTCACTGCCAATCTGAACACTACACAGCTAGATTCTGTCTCAAAATACAAGTAGAATGTTATTTAGACCTTTCACTAATTCAGCAAATACACCCTTCAAATACTGAGAATCAGTGAGTTGTGACTGTACCTCAGCACTCATCTCTGTCCTCAAATAAAAACAACCCTAGTCATTTTTCAGAAAGTAGTTTTTCAACATGCCAACCTCCCTGAATTTTCCACTCATGAAGATCATAACAGGTTTGAAAGTTCAAAATAATAAAGAGAAAGTTTACTAGGTCAATAAGCTGCTACATAGTTGTGGCTTTTAAGTAATCACAGTTTGAAATGAGTCAATTGTGTGATGTAGCTTCTTAAAAAGCAAATACAGTGTTGGAATAGAAAAATATAAATAGAATCCCAGTCCATGGGAGAAACTTAGCACTGGTCAGACCACATCTGGTAGGCTTTATTCATTTCTGGGCACCTACATTAAGAACTTTGTCAGTCTGGGGAGTTTCCAAAAGATGATGATCCAGATGGTTGAGTTGCTGGAATCGTGCCATGGAAAAGATGATTGAAGGAACTGGAAATGTTTTTCCTGAAAAAGAAGAAATTTAGCCAGAATGTGATGTGGATGCATAATTAGGCATATTCAATGTAGTCCCAAGGGCAGAACCAGGATAATAAGTAGAACTCATGAAGAGGAAAATTTAGGCCCACATTCAGAAAATGTCTAAAGATGTAAACTACCTCTAAATAGAATGTGCTCTCTTACAGAACAATACACTTAGTCACTGAAAAACTCTTAAAGATTGGTGCAGTGCAGAAAAATTCATAGTTTAAGTGTAAGTTTGAAATAGTTGATATCTAAGATTATTTCCAACCTGGACGCATGATAATTATAGCCCCATTACTATAGAGTCAGAATATCGAAATACCTCTCTAGTTGGAATACCTGCTAATTGACTCTCACTATTACCATCAAACTAATCTTTTTACTGAACTTTTATTTGACTCTTCCTCTTCTTGTCTTCTCTCTTTCTTCTTCTATTCCCCTCCACTCCTATTTCCTTGCCTCTCTCTGCTGCCTTCTGTTCCTCCCCCAGTATAAACACACATGACCAAATTTAATAGTTGAGGCATGTGTTAAGTTCATTGTTTATGTAATTTCATGGGAAGAAAGACTTGAACATATACAGCCAGTATTTGTGTTTTAGTGGAAAAATTATTAACCAATACATGTTTTGTGTACACATTTTATTCTTTAAATGTAAATATTATTGGGCCAAGGATTTAGCTCAGTGGTACTGCCTCTTGTCTCGCTAGTGCAAAGTCCCAAGTTTAATCTCCGGTACCAAAAACACACACAAAAAAACAATATGTATACATATATGTGTGTGTACATATATATATATATATATACATTATTTATGGATCAAAATCACTTTTCCAATTCTTCACACCTCCTACTAACTGAAAAACCTCTCTCTTGGTAACATTACTTTTCTTTTTTCCAAAGCATATTTACTCTAATTAATATCATCCTAGTCATGAAAAACTTCTACTGTAACCCATTCTTTTGTGTATGTTGTACTTCTAGAAATTCTCCTAGTCCTTCTCTCCTCAAAATAAAGTGGCACTCAAACTTCAAGACCAAAATCTGGTCCAGTTTTGCCTGACTCTTTCTTTGACTATTACTCCCAATGTGCTCTTGTTCTTATGCATTTGTATACATAGAAATATAATATATTCATTCTCTAAATTTATCTAATCTACAGTTTTCCAGAAGGATAAATGATAATGCACCCTAATAAAGTGACTTTTCCACAAACCCAGAAAATACGTAGCAAAGCCAGAAACAAAATTTTTGTATTTCTGTTCTCAGTCTTGGTTCTTTAGAATATAATTGTTTTGAATCTGTTCAGTTTAATTTCTCAGTTAGATTCTAAACTTTTGGACAATGAAGAGTGCTTCATTTTCAGAGAATTCTTTGTCTTCAGAATAAATTACGCTTTGTTAGGCACATAGTTGTTGCTATGTAAACTTTTAAGTTTTTTAGTCTATTTAGAAATATTTATCTTACTCCCTTTCTGGAAGAGCTACTGTAGTTACAAGGATACATTAGTAAAAATAAATAGAGATACATGCCCCCTATCATTCACATCTTAACATATGTCAACAAACTCCTCCAAAAGAAGAAATTATTAAAAGAAGAGAAGGTTATATGACTTAAACATCTGCAAAAACTTTCTTTCATACCTAAAAACTGAATTGACCTAAACTATACTGACTTCATCATGTGGAAAATTTCTGGAAAATCGTTTTTTTTTCTTTTATTTTACTGAAATTATTATAAGGATCATATTCATTCTTTTGTGCAACAAAGCAAGTCCTAGAAGTTTGTGGTCTCGTCTGATTTTACTAGAGTCATGTTCAGTCTAACTAGATTCAGTTTTATTTGAACATCATTCTTAAGGCTTAATGCTGGGGCATAAAACTGACACCCCCCCATCTTAAGTGAGAGGTTTATGTTGGCCCACAGTCACAAGATATCAAAGCATACTAAAGTTTAGGCTGTGTACGGATGGCAGCTTTTAGTCTGGTTTTTAGTGAGGAAAAGAAAAAAATCCCATTTTAAAAGTTTTTAGTTTCACCAAAAAGGAAGCCACAGGGATGGGGGCGCCTAGAAGAGCATGGTTACTGAACAGATAAGCATTGAAACGAAGCGAAGGCCTTATATTTGGGGAGCCTGATTTTTTTTTTAGTTCTTTATATATTCTAGATAATAGTCCTTTTTCTGAGGAGCAGCTGGTAAAAATTTTTTCCCACATTGTAGGTTGTCTCTTAGCTCTGTTTGTGGTTTTGCAGTGCAGAAGCTTTTTAATAAGATGACATCCCACTTGTTGATTATTTGTGCTAGTTCCCATGCTACTGAGGATTTGTTTGTAAAGTCTTTTCCTATGCCAGTATCTTCAAGGGTTCTGCCTAACTTATCTCCCAGCAAATTTAGTGTCACTTTTTTAATATTTAGATCTTTAATCCACTATATTGTAGTTTAGTGCATTGTGAAAGATAAGGGTCTAGCTTTAATCTTTGGCAGGTTGAAATTCAATTTTTCGAATACCATTTATTAAAGAGTCTATCTTTTCTCCAGTGAGGATGGTTGGGCATCTGAAATGAACAGACATTTCTCAGACAAAGAAGTAAAAGCAGCAAGTAAATATATGAAAAAATGTTCCACAGCACTGGTCATTCGAGAGATGCAGATGAAAACAACACTGAGATTTCACCTCACCCCACAAAGAATGGCTGCTATCAAGAAATCAACCAATAACAAATGTCAGTGGGGTTGTGGAGAGAAAGGAACCCTTCTCCATTGTTGGTGGGAGTGCAGACTGGTGCAACCATTATGGAAATCAATATGGAGATACCTCAAAGAGCTGGGACTAGAGGTTCCATTTGACTCAGGCATCCCTCTGCTGGGTATCTTTCCAAAAGAATTAAAAGAATCATACCTCAATGAGATATGCACATCCATGTTTATAGCAGCACAGTTTTTAACAGCTAAAACTTGGAAATAGCCCATTTGCCCATCAGTAGGAGGCTGGATAAAGAAGGTGTGTTTTTTCTATAAAATGGAATACTACACAGCCATGAAGAATGAGAAATTAGAGTCTTTCATAGGAAAATGGATGCATATTGAGCTTATACTCTTAAATGAAATAAATAAGTCACACATGTGTAAATACCGAATAGTTTCTTTGGTGTGAAAAACTAAAAGTGTAAATAAGATCCAAATGCTGTAATTGACAATGTGAAATAGGAAGAAAAGGGCTAAAGTTGTAGGAGAAGTGGGAAGGGTAGGGGAAAGAAAACAAAATAAAAGAAAAAATATGAGAAAACCAAAAATATGGAAAAAAAAAGTTTTTGTTAATAGGGAAGGGAGGGGGAGTGAAGGGAGGGTAGGGACAAGGGGAATAAATGAGAACCAAGACCTGTCATATAAAGGTGCGAGATCCCAATGATGAATGTAACTGTACTGTATACCTTAAAAGTAGCAATAAACTCAATGAGAGAGAGAGAAAAAAAAAAGTGAAGTCCTTTGCATCAGAACAATAGGAAAGATGCCTTGAGGACGACTAAGGAATCAGCAAGATCCCACCCTTCACTGGGTCAGGGTTATAAAAGAGTAAACATAAACTCCTTTAAAATACTCTGCTTTGAGGAGAGATCCCCAGAGTGCCCGCAAGAGGCAAGAAGCCTCACCTACAGAATTGGTTTACCAGATTAATTTCACCCTCCCTGAAATCAGAGGCCTCCTCAGCCACGATTTAAGGGTGCTCAGTGACTACTTGGGCTGGTGGCAAACCTTGGGGTCATTCATAGTATGTTAGTCCTAAAGGCATACATAATGGAAGAATTGTGTGGTCAGGGAGGCTTTCACCAAGATTTCGAAGGAAGGCTTGGGAGGCCAAGCACTGTGTTACTGAGAGGATAATGTGTGAAGCAGTGAGAGTGAAGCTGAGAGTCTGGTAGAAAGCTCAGAACGTTGAGGAAATCAGGAAAATGTAATATCTGAGGAATGCAACAGAAAGTGAGCAAATGAAGCCCAAGAGAGAGGCCATAGGGGCTGCTACCAGCAATGGCATAGAGTGAAGCTACAGAAACCATGTCGAGTTACGTATACCTCAACTTGCCCCTTGTACTGCACATGGAACTACAGGGTTTAGTGTTTACCCTGTTGAGTTTTGGTCTGGCTTTGGTACCCCTTCTAGCCTCCTGTTTTTCCCTTTTAGAATGGGAATGTTTAACTTGTGCCATCATATATTGGAAGGGCTTAACTTTTTAATTTCACAATGATAACTAAGAGTTTTGCCTTCAGTCTCAGAGAAGATTTTGGACTTGGACTTTTCAGCATTGTTGGAACTATTTAAAATTTGGTGACTATTATAGATGGAATAATTGTATTTTGCATAAAGAGATGTGAATAAGTCTTTGGGGGGCCAGGGCCAGAAAGTTATGATTTTGGTACAGAATCATCCCCAAACCTTTCAAGCACTCAGAGGTGGCACTTTTAGAATGTGATTGTTTCACAGAGGTGCTAAATCTGAGTGTGATGTTTGGAGATAGGCTCTTATCAGAAGAGGTGGGTCACTGGGAGCATGATCTGGAAATATATACTGCCCTCATGGGCCTTTCCTTTCTCTCTCCTAACCACCTTGAAATGAGCATTTCCATAAGACCCTTCCTCCATGCTCTTTCTACTTGGAGTGAGCTGCCCAGGGACTGTAAAGTGAACCCCAAAAAAGCTCTCCTTCTTTAAATTGTGGATGTCAGATATTATATCCTAGTGATGAGGAAAGTGACTAAGACAACCACTAAGAATAGAATTACTGAGTTTGGCCTAAAAAGCCATAAGAGCCCAATAAACTGTGTCCTTCAGTTTTATGCCCATAACTGAATACCCAATCACCCAATCTCTTTGAAGTTAGAGATATAAAGTCAGAGGCGACATGAATATTTGAATTAATCAATATATATTGACTATTGTATGCAGAGGATTTTGCTAAATAAACAAAGGATCCAAAGTAAAAGTAACTGCCCCTGATTTCAACAATTCTAGACAAGGAATAAAATGCAGATAAGTAGCAAATGTCAGTAAGTGGTGCACATAGGAACAAGAATACAAACTGGGAAATAGAAGCACTTTGTATATGACCTTCCCACATTAAACTACACCTGTGTTTATGGAGCTCTGCTGGAAAAGGGAACAGTTTAAGGGAAGAAATGAGAGCTCCAAGGTGACAAAACCTGAAAATATCCAAATTCTGATGCTTGCCTCAATGGATGAAACTCTCTTTCTCAAAAGAGTGGCCTGAGAAGTTTAAGGAGCTCTTTTTCTATCCACTCTTCACTTCCCTCATAGACCAATGCAGACTATGGAATGTAAATCCACAAACCACCACATCCTCACACTCTACCTTTTCAGGAGGCCAAAAATGTTTAGCTATGTTAGTGTGTTCAATAGCCAAACCTCAAATTTTTATGCATAAATAATTGGGAGTATGTGTAACACTCTGTCCTTGAGTTTTCAGAGACTAGGAGAGTATAAATCATCTAAGAGTGCTGAATAAATGCAGATTGATAAAGAAACATAAACAAGTTTACACATGTAAATTCATAGATATTAACATGCTAGAACATTTTTTCCCAAAAAACTACAAATAACAACTGGACCCCAAATAAAAAAAATGATTTATAAGACCAGCAACAGTTCCTTTGCTGTTTCTCTTTTAGGAACTACAGCTGGTGAATTCTATATGACCTTAAGCAGCTCAGCTAGTTCTCTATGTTCAACAGTATTAATAAAGAGACTCAGTCTCAAGGTGTGAGGATTCCATCACAAAACAGTGCAGAAAATTCTAGTCTCATTTCATAAGAAATCCCTTAAGACATCTATATATCTAGAGAGAAAACTTCTTTTAGAGTTAGACACAATTTATTTTTTCCTCTGAAGGGTTCTTTAAAATAGAGTTATTTAGTGGCCTGCCTTGCAAGCGCAAGGACCTGAGTTTTTTTTTAAAAAAAAAAAAAAAAAAAAAAAAAAAAAAAAAAAAAAAAAAAAAAAACAGTTATTTAGATTTAGATTTAGATATAATAGTGCTTCTGAACACACTTTATGGCCTCTTTGGGAATTTGGTGAAGTATATGGATATACTTATCAGAAAAGGAGCATATGAAATATTTTGCTTGGATCATAGTCAGAGGGGATTCATTTATATTCAGGAACCCATCTATGGATGCCACTAAGGGTCAGTGACCCTCAAGTTGTATGCTTTCTTTAGAAATTGAAAACAGAGCATAGGTAAAGGGATGTATAGGAAAAGACAAGGTAGGTGATATAACTACACTTTCAAATGAACCAAAATTGTGAAGAATGTGAGAAGTATAGAATTAAAGCTGTGACAGACCCCATCTCTGGAAAAAAAAAGAAAGAAAGAAAGAAAAGGAAAGGAAAGCAACACTAAAGGGGCTGTAATGAAACTATGAGTTTTTTACTCTTTAAAAAATAAAAGTAGGGCTGGGGTTTTAGCTCAGTGGTTCTGGAGCCTGCCTCACAAGCTCAAGGACCCGAGTTCAATCCTCAGTACCACAAAAAAATTAAATAAATAAATAAATAAGTAAAAGCAGAATACTCTTAAGGGTGTTTTTGAAGGATGCAGAAACTGTGACCCTTAGCTGCTAGACTTTTTTTTTCTTGCCAAACAAATGTCACCAAAGAATATCTCACAGGCATTTGCTCTACCCTGAGTGTTAAAAACATGTACAGGATGGAAACTGGCAGAGTGCTGAAGTTGGCAGATTCACCTGCTTTGCTGAAGCTTCTAGAGACTTTTAATGGCTCTTGAGATGAGGGAGAATCAGGTCACAGAGTATGTCCAATTATTCAGAACAATTGAGCCACAGCAGCAGATACAATAAGAAAAGAATCTTCAGTGTAGATCCCATGATCTCAGAACGCTGTATTTTGCATTAAGAAATTTACAGGAAATACTTTTGCCAGTACAAATACTCAGGAACCTTACTGAAATGGAGAAACTGGGAAGAAAACAGCAGAGACATTATATCTTGGGAGGAGATAAGTCATTGAGGCTTTTAGACAGAATTCCTTGTGGCTAAAATTCTCAAAAAAAATTCTATGGCAGCTGAAGTCATCCTCAGATAACACCAGATTTTCAACAATATTTTTGTTATTCTCCAGGCTCTAAGAAAATCAATACCGTACTTTCATTTTTATAATTAAGTGTCTCACAAAGTTTTCTGAGCTTCTCTATAGGATCTGCATTTTTCTAGCCACTAGGAAGTCAGTCAAGTAGAAAATGGATATGGATCCTATTCTTTAAGGATCTCATAGTCTTGGAGGCATAGTCACACAAAGATAAGTAATACATTAGTGTCTAAGTGCACTAAAGTACATAGGTATAAGATATCAAGTACAACAGAGGAAGGAGAAACTAAGTCAGCTTGAGGAGGTAACAGCTTTACTTAGGTTATGAACCAGAAGTTAAGTGAGCAATTGTAAGAAGGGCATCCCAGGAAAAAAGAACAGAAAACACAAAGGGGTCAATAAATGAAATAATTTAGGAATTAACCTAGCTAAGAAAGTGAAAGGACTTTACAGTTAAAATCACAGTACCTTAAAAAGCGAGATCAAAGAGGTTATCAGAAAATAGAAAGGTATCCCCTCTTCCTGGATAGGCAGAACCAACATAGTCAAATATTTAATACAACCTTGATTAAAATACTAACAGTATTCCTCTCAGAACTAGAAAAAAATGATCCTAAAATTCACATGGAAGCAGAAGAGGGAGACTTAGAATAGCAACAAAGAGCAAGACAACAAGAGCAAGGCAAGAGACATATAAATCCCAGACTTGGAGTTATACTACAAAGCTATTATGAAAAAATCAGCATGGCATTGATGAAACAACCAGACTTGTGGATCAACTGAACAGAATAGAGGATGCAGAAACAAATCCAGGCACACATAGCTACCTTATCTTTGACAAAGGAGTCAAACACCTTTGCTGAGGAAAGATAGTCTCTTTAACAAATGGTGTTAGACAAACTGGTTCTCCATATGTTAAAGAAAGAAACCAAATCTATATCTCTCAACATCCACTAACCTAAAATTGAAATGGATTAAAGATCTAAGTATTAAAATAGTAATACTTAATCTGATGGAAGATAGAAATGTTCAAACTCTTGAAAGCTTAGGGAGAGGCAAAAATTTTCTGAACAAAACACCAGTTGCATGGGAAATATTACAAAGAACCAACAAATGGGATCACATAAATTAAAAAGCTTCTGCAAGACAAAGGAAACCACCAACACGGTGAAGAGACAACCTGTAGAATGGGGAAAAAATTGCCAGTCCCGCCACAGACAAAAGACTAATGTCAAGAATATATAAAGTATTCAAAAAATTTGATCACCCAAACTTAAAGACCCAACCCAAAAATGGGCACCTGCAATGAAGAGACACTTCTCAAATGAAGAAGTTCAAATGGCCAATAAATAGATTTTAAATATGCTCCGTATTACTGTCCATTCAAGAAATCCAAATTAAAACAACATTGAGAATCCTTCTCACTCCAGAAAGAAGGGCTATTACAAGAAATCAACTACTAACAAATACTAGTGTGTCTGTGGTGAAAAAGGAACTCTTTTCTATTGTTGGTGAGAATGTAAACTGGTACAGCCACTGTGGAAATCAGTATGGAATTTCCTCAATTTACTAAAACTAGAGGTTCCACTAGATCCAGCTATTCCCCTCTTAGGTATCTTCCTGAAAGAGCTAAAGACATCATATTACAATGATAGTGGCATACCCATGTTTATAGCAGGACTGTTCATAATACCTAAATTTTAGCAGCAGCCTAAGTGTCCATCAACAGATAAGCAAATAAAGAAAAACTGGTATCTATATATAATGGAGTATTACTCTGCCATAAAGAAGGATAAATTTGAAGCCTTTTAGGTAAATGGATGTACCTTGAGAACATAATTTTAAGTGAAATAAACCAGGTACACAGATTTAGATACTGCATTATTCCACTTACATATGAAATCCAAAATATAAATAAGGAAAATAGTGAGAAAGAGATATTAGAAAGTAGGAAGAAATTATTCAAATGGGAAGGGGAACAGGAGATAGAGGAAGGGTGGAGGGAAGGAAAGAAGAATTCTCTTTTTTCTTCTTCTTCATTTCTCTCTATTCTTATTCCTATTACTCTCCCGTTTTGCTTTTTTTTAATATTTTTTCTTATATCTATAAGAGCATGACTACAGTATCGAATTTTCCTGTTGCTGTTAGTTTTCTTTGTTCTTTCTTTAGTCTATTCCTTCTTCCATTTCCTCCTGTCTTCACAAGTTTCACAAAGTTTACATGATCTTTCTGCGTCCTCTAGCCCTACTTCCAACCTTTCCCTCTAATTCTTTTTCTATATCCTCCTCCCCGAACTCTTCTAAGTCTTCTTTCCAGAGCGTAAATTCGCTATATAGAAGGGCTTATTTACTGCAAACATATTTCTGGTTGGTCCTTGTTTCTGATGTATAACTACAAGTCTAGTTTATTTGGTTAAAGATGACAGATTAATAGTTGCCATATTTTTTTTCATTTCCTAAGCTGTGTTTGATGCTATTCTTGATGCTGATTTCATTACTTTGGCCAAGATGACATGATTGTATGAGTCACCTGTCCTTCCTGGTATACAAAAACTGAGATTGCCCAAGGGTCATTACAGACTCAAAATCCAAAGACAGAGTAGTCATTCCCTAAAGGTTCTAAACACTAGCAATAAAGATACTCGAAATAAGCAATATACAAATATCAACCCAGGAATTAAACCCAAAGCACTAACAACAACAACAAAATAAATAAATAAAAATGAGAAGATGCCTAAATAAGATGCAAACCCACACTTACAGCTCATCAAAGGAAAATGCAGGGGGCTATGAGGTGGAACAATCAGAAAGTCAACAATCAGGACTTTGTGAACTGATAACAAAGGAAGTAAAAACATAGATGAAAAAGGCTCTGGCAAAATGAAATCAGAAATAATTTCCCAGAAAACTACAGAGATGGTGACCAGAATGAAATGTATGCTTAGTGACTCTAGAACAGATAGAGATAAAAAAAAAATAGAGGATCCCAGGAACATGATGAAAACCATGAAAACTTTGCATAGAAAGAAATGGAAACCATGAATACCCAGCATAGAAAAAAGTGGAATCCATGAAATAGATTCAAACAGATATCCAGGAGAAAGTATATTCCATTGAAAGTATATGCAGCAGAATGAGCCAATGTGAGAACAAAATATCAGATATAGAAGATAGGATTGTGGTTAGTGATCATGAAAAGAGAGAGTTCTTAAAACTGGCAAGGGACCATGTGAAATCAATCCAACAACTGTTAGATGATGTAAAGAAGAAGAACATAAGAATTGAGCAGAGTCAGTAAAAAAGGAGAACATACGGTAGATGACATTTAAAAAACTTGTTCACAGAAGTATTGGGAGAAAACTTCCCAAACAGAAGGAAGAAATTTGACATACAGATAAGTGAGCCAAACAGGACTCCAATTAGCTATGACAAAAAAAAAATCTATGACTAGGTACAAAATTGTCAAGATTCCAAAAATCAAACAGAAGAAGAAAATATTAAAAGCTGATAAAGAAACAAATTACATACAAAGAAAAGCCCAACAGAATCACAGCAGAATTCTCAACACAAACCCTGAAGTCAAGAAGAGCCTGAAGTATTTCAAGCCCTAAAAGAAAACTAAGTCCAACTCAGATTGATGTATCTTGCAAAACTTTCTTTCAAATGTAATGGAGAAATGAGATACTTTCATGACACAGAACACTTGAACATCGTCATGAATACGAAACCAGCACTTCAAACAATTCTAAACAATATCCTAGAAAAAGACAATGAGGACTACAACTTTATGAAATACAATAGAATGAAGCCATCAAGCAAGATAAGAAATTAAATGGAAAAGAGCAAAAGAAAAATTAATGAGCAAACAACAGGACAAAATAATGACAATAATAAGTCAATGCACATCATATAATTATTAATGTTAATGGGCTCAATTTACCAATCAAAAGAAATTAGAATGGCAAAATGGATCAAGAAGCAAGATCCAACAATATGATTCATATAGTAAACACACCTAATTATAAAAGAAATTCATAGATTGAAAGTCAAAGGATGAAAAAAAAATACTCCATACAAAGAGGAACTCAAAGAAAAGCAGGGATAGCTATCCTATTTGCATACAAAGTGGATTTCAAACCAAAACTAATTAAGAGACACAAAAAACTTTGCTACGTCTTTGTAAAGGGAACAATCAAAGATGAAGAAATGACAATCATAAACATATATGGATCAAATACTAGGACAGCCATTTATATAAAACAAATATTAATGGGCATGAAAAATCAAACAAGCTCTAATATAATAGTAGTGGGAGACATCAATACCCCACTGTCACAAATAGACACATCAAATAGACAAAGAAAATCAACAACAAATTACTAGAACTGAATCAAACTTTTGAACAAATGAACTTAATAGATGTAATGAGTGTTCCACTCCACAAAACAAGAATACACATTCTTCTCAGCTGCACAAGGGTTCATTCTCCAAAGCAGACCACATGCTAGCTGATAGAACATGCTTAAGTAAATGCAAAGCAATTGGTCAGACAATGTGGGTAAGAACTTGGAGATCAATAGCAAAAGAAATAACAACAACATCACAAACACAAGAAAATTAAATAACACTCTTGTAAACAATCAGTGGGTCACAGAGGAAATTAAGAAGAAATTAGACAGTTTCTACAATTGAATAAAACTGCCAATACAAGATAACAGAATTTATGGAACACAATGAAAGCAGTCCTATGAGGGAAAGTTGTAGACATTATGAAATTAGAGCAAGCTCAAATAAAAAACCTAATGCTGAACCTCAAGCTTCTAGAAAAAGAAGAGCAAGACAAACCCAATGCTTGTACAAAGGAGGAAATTATAAAGATCAGAGCAGAAATCAATGCAATGGAGGCTAACAGAATGACACAAAAAAATCTAATGAATCAGAGTTGTTTCTTCAAAAGAATAAATAACCCATAGCCAACTTCATTTTAAAAGGGAAAAGAAAAGGCGCAAATCCATGCAATTTGAAATGAAAGGGTGAAATGACTACAGATCCAGCAGAAATCCAGAGGATCATCAATACCTACTTGAGAAACTATACTCCTTTAAGATGGAAAACCCATAGCATATGGACAGATTCCTAGATATGTAAGAATTACCACAGTTGAACCAAGAAGATATAAAAATTCTAAACAACTCAATATCAATCATTTAAATTGAAAATGTAACTGAAATTGTACCACCAAAGAAAAGCCCAGGTCCTGATGGCTTCACTGCTGAATTCTACAAGAAATTCAGAGAGGAGCCAATGCCACTACTTCTCAAACTCTTCAATGAAATTTTAAGGAAGTGGTACTCACAAACCACACCTGAAAGCAAGGATTGTCTTGATCCCTAAAGTAGAGAAGGAGCCAACCAAAAAAGAGAACTACAGGCCAATCTCCCTAATGAACATAGATGCAAAAATTCTCAGTAAGATACTGGCAAACAGAACAAAGAAGATCATCAAGATCATACACCCTGATTGAGTGAGATTTATCACAGGAATGCAAGCATGGTTCAACATACATAAATCAATAAGTATAATACACTATATTTACAGAGTCAAGGACAAAAGCCATATGATCATCTCAATAGATGCAGAAAAAGCTTTTGACAAAATCCAACACCCATTCATAATAAAACCCTACAGAAAATTGGAATTAATGGTCTTTATCTCAACCTAATAAAAGCCATCTATGAAAAATCAATAGGCAACATCATTCTAAATGGCCAAAAACTGAAATCTTTCATGCTAAAATCAGGAAGAAGAGAAGGATGTCCACTCTCACCACTCCTGCTCAATATAGTTCTGGAAACAGCCACAGCAATTAGACAAGAGAAGAAATGAAAGGAATAAAGATAGGAAATGAAAAAGTTAAGCTGTCATTATTTGCAAATGACTTGATACTCCATATAATAGACCCCCAAAACTCCACCAAAAGACTTCTAGGCCTAATAACCAAGTTCAGTAGAGTGGCTGGATACAAGGTCAACATTCAAGAAGGAATAGCCTTCCTGTACATGAATAACAGACTCACAGAGAGAGGATTTGGGGAAATCAAAATAGTTTTCAAAAAATGAAATACATTGGAATCAATCTAATGAAGGAAGTGAAAGACTTCTACTCTGAAAACTACAACATTCTGAAAAAGAGAGCAAAGAGGATATCAGAAAATGGATAGGCATGCCTTGTTCTTGGGTAGGAAGAACCAATGTAGTGAAAATGGCCATACTTCCAAAATTTCCATATAAATTCAAAGTAATCCTGATTGAAATTCCAACAGCATATTTCACTGAACTAGACAAAACAACCCAAAAATGCTTTTGGGACCAGAAGATACATAGAATAGCAAAAGCAATTATGCAACAAACATAAGGAAGGGGATATCACAATACACAACTTGAAATTATATTACAATGCTATTGTAAAAAAACAGCATGGTACTGGAGAAGAAACAGACAGGAGGATCAATAGAACACATTACAAGATCCAGAAGTGACTAAATGTACTCAGCCACCTCATCTTTGACAAAGAACCCGAAAACCCTCTATGGAGGAAAGATAGCCTCTTCAATAAATGGTGTTGGTAAAACTGGGTTTCAATCTGCCAAAGATTAAAACTACACCCAGATATTTCAGCATGTACTAAACTAAAATCAAAATGGATCAACAATATAAATATTAAAACAGAAACACTAAACCTTCTGGAAGATAGTTTAGGTAGAATTCTTGAAGACATTGGTATAGGAAAAGATTTTATGACCAAAACCTTAGTTGCACATGAACTAGCACAAAGAATCAGTAACTGGTATCTCATCTTATTAAAAAGAGTTTGCATAGCTTCTCTGCCTTTTGGCTAAGATCAAGTATAAAAAACTTTTACATAGCAAGAGAAACTGCCAAAAGAGTTAAGAGAAAAGCCATAATTTAGGAAAATACTTTCACCAGTTCTGCTTCAGACACAAATCTACTATCTTGAATATTTAAAGAACTTAAAAAAAAATCAAACTCGCCAAATTTTAAGACCCAATCCAAAAATGGGCATCTGAAATGTAATGACATTTCTCAGATGAAGAAATAGAAATAAATAGCAAATAAACATATGAAAAAATATTTAACAACACTGGCCATTTGAGAGATGCAAATGAAAACAATGCTGAGATTTTGTCTCACTCCAGAATGAATGACTTACTATCAAGAAATCAATGAATAACAAATGCTGGTGGAGCTTGGGGAAAAAGGAACTCTTCTCCCCAGTTGGTGGGAGTGTAGACTGGTGTCACCACTATAGTCATCAGGGTGGAGATTCCTCAAAATCTAGAATTAGCAATCCCAATTACCCAGCTATTCCACTTCTGGGTATATTCCCAAATGAATTAAAAGAATTATACCATAGTAAAATATGTACAGCCACGTTTATAGTAACACAATGTGTAATAGCTAAATCTTGTAAATAGCCCAAATGCCTACCAACTAGTTACTGGATAAAGATGTGTTTTGTAATGAAATGGAATACTACTCAGTCATAAAGAATGACAAACTAGAGAATTTTATAGGTAAATGGATGCACCTTGAGGCCATACTCTTAAGTGAAATAAATAGGACACACATGTGTAAATATTGAACTTTTTCTCTGGTATCAGAAACTTAAAATGTTAATGATAACCAAAATGTATAATGGATATTGTGAAATACGAAGAAAATATTTAAATTGGAAAATTGGAAGGGAAACTAAGGAGGGGGAAGCAGGGGAAAAGAAAGAGGGGAAATAAAAAATTAAAAAACAGAAACAAAGCTTATTTAAATAGGGAGATATGGAGAGGTTAAGGGGGGGGCAGAATGGGAAAAAAAATAAGGACCAAGATTTATCATATACAGGTAGAGATTCCCATTAATGAATGTGATCATAATGTATACCTAAAATATAACAATAAACTTAATAAATAAAAAAGAATTAAAAGAAATAATGATAATAGAGCTTTTGTAAATGTGGAGGGAAAATGGTGGGAGGGAGCGGAGGGAAAGGGGACAAAAGAAAAGAATTAACATGAACATGTACACATTCCCTATGATGACTGTAATTATGTACTGAAAACATGTAGTAACAAAAATATTTTTAAAAAAGTGAAACAGCATGCACATCTGAGATTTTGTTAATGGATCATAACATGGGATAACTTACACAACAAAAAAAGTGGTTGGATTAGAGCCACTGATTTTTACTTTCCATAATTCTTGACACTCACCTGAGTTTTAATAAGGGATTAGGTTTAACTAGGTGACTTTTAAGTAAACTTCTAGCTTGATATTAGCACTGTCAAATGGCGAAAACTACATTGTTTGAGTATATAAATGTACTTTTGTTTGTTTGTTTGTTTTTTGGTACCAGGGATCAAACTCGGGTCCTTGCGCTTACAGGGTAGGTGGAAGAATCACTGAGCTAAATCCCTGGCCCATAAACGTACTTAAAGAAACTCTTTTTCTCTCTTCTGCTCCCTTAACCGAACTCACCTCAGAAATGCAAAATGCAAACCGCACTGTGGAAGAGCACATTTCCAAGAAAGCAACAAGATGGTTGACTATTGCCAATTTAAAGACACTAGTAAATTTTCTAGCCAAACTAATAGGATAGAATGTATTTAAAATTTTGAGGGTGCAGTGCACATATCATAAAATTAACCATTTAAAAACATAACTAATTGGTGTTTGCAATGTTGTTCACCAATGCATCTATCTAGTTTCAAAACTTTTTCAACACACCTAAAGACACCTTTGTGTTCATAAAGCATTCACTCCTTGTCGCCCTCCCTCAGCAGTTATAAACCAACAATCTGATATAAATTTATCTAGTCTGGATATTTATATAAGTGCAATCACAGAATATATGACCCTCTTTGTATGTTTTTTAAGTTAACATCATAATTTTGAGATTCACAAATCGTTCTCCTATTTTAATGACTGAATAGTATTTTATTGTGGCTATATATGTATGTACATACATTTGCATTATTTTCACTTTTTGATTAGTGTAACACACCACTATGGACGTTGATGTACAGGATTTTGTTTGAACACTTGTTTTCAGTAATTCTGGGTAAATAACTAGGAGTGGAATTGCTGGATTATATGATAATACTATGTTTAACTCTTTACTATTAATGAAAGTTCCAAATTTTCTGCATCCTCACCAACACTTATTACTTCCAATTTTTAAAATTACGGCCATGCTACTGTATTTGAATGAAATAGAAGTTGCCCCAGTACAAGACAGAGAGAGAAAATTTACTTTAAGACTGTTTTGGTGGGACATCACATCAGTTGGCTGGTCTCTTTCTAGAGCTTTAAAATCTGTGGACATTTATGGACAGTTAACAACACTGATTAATAGCATGTTATCAATAATTCACTACTACCATACACACACATATGTATGTATATATATATAGTCTCCAAATCCAGAATGTCCAAAAGTGGTAGAATTTTACAGCCAGTACTAGCCACACACTAGTAAAATAAAATCAGAATAAAGTCTCAAAGATGTTAGAACACCTTTCTCCTTTATGAGAGATATATTTTGTTGACATTAAAATCTATAGATGCAGTTTGATTTGTCAAAAGCTCATTTCTGCAGAATATCTGAGCCTGCTAAACCCTAGGGTCAGGTAAGGATTCCTTTATTGCCAATTAAAGCTACAATAATTTTCCAGTGATTCAATTCTGCTCCCAACTCTGAAGATACTAAGCTTCTTTGGTGGGGTAGAGTGCAGTTTTACTTGAAAATTCTAGTATTTATCAGTCTATGGCAAACAAAAGCAACTGGATGAGTAGCACAGAAAAACTCATGTGAATCTCTGACTAGATTATACGACTAGCCCTGACTTTCAAAATATAGGCCAGCAAACATATAACAATCTGAATTATTCTACAGATGATTCCCACAGAAAAAGCAGCAAAAATTCCCAGGAGAGACCACAATTTGAGCACCATTTTGTTTTTAATTACATAGACTGTGTACCTACAAATAATACCAGTGATCAGACAGTGAAAAATCTTCTTCCTATCTAGATCTTCCCATGAGTCCAAATATAAAAATTATTCCCTAGGAATTTCTTGAACATCTGAGGCAAGACAGCATAACAAAAGATTGAAGAGAGGTAAGGTAGGATGGAGAGACCTTTCACCTGTAAAGTTCTTCAAGAAAAAGCTAGTAATCTATTGATATTATTGACCCTGACATAGGTATGAAAATAAGAAAACACTCCTTGTGTGGAGAGGAATGTGAAGGGGGCCTAGGAAGTTCTGCTCCCTGACAAAGAAAAAAAATCTGCCCTTAGTTTCTTACTGCCTAAAATTCTCAACACTAGACTCATTATTTCAAGTGTACACATTTTCTCCAGACAACCACAGAGTCAACATTTTAACATAATAGACCAGGCTCAACACATAATCTTTGTTTTGGAGAAATGTATTAATAAGATACTTCCAAATAATATGATGACTGCAGTTACAATTACATAATGGTTACTTATGTAATGGAGCACTATGCTAAATAATTTAGGTGTATTATTCTACTTAACTAACACTCTGAGGAAGATAATATTATTCCTGTCTTGCCAATGGGGAACTGAGGCTTTGACATTGAGAAGGACTTTTCCAAATTCGTACAATGGGCCAGTGACAAAGTGAGAACACATCTCAGTTTTATATGAAAATATATATGAAGTTGATTTATACGTATTTATAGTTAAATGTATATTCTCCTTAAGAAGAAATAATATTTAAAGCTTCATTTTGATGAACTGATAGAATTAAGGTTGAATGTTGCTATATTGAAATAGATGCTTCCCATTACAAAACGGGATTTAACTTTTTTCAGAAAAGCTGATATATTTGAAAGGTAAACAGAAAAGCCAACTTGGGATGAAGTTTAATGAGAAAAATGTATCCACACATCAAAGTGTTTTGAAAACAGTGTACATGTTTCTGAAATACAAGAAATATTCACATGTATGAATATATAAATTATTTCATATTGCTGTGGTAGAAAGATAACTAGTATATGTTAAATATTTATCAGGCAATAAGAGTAGTATCAGGAACTATAATTGTTTCATATCAGGCTTTCAAGTAACAATTTGAAACAGAAACAAAATAATAGTACTTCAACAAAAAGTTAATATTAATCTCTGTGTTGTGTATGTAGGTGTAGGTGATCCAGTGTAATATTATACATAATAACCTCAGGTATCCAGGAGTTTTCTACTTACTCTGTTTTTTTGTTCAAAATAGCTGCTACATTTCCAGCCATTATAGCCTTAATGTTCTTTCACAAGGGACACCCATTAAGAATGAGTAAATCATGTAAGGGAATATTATACATTTGCTACATTCTGGTTAACACCTTTCTCCTCATGGGCAAAATAGTTGCTTTATTCTTATGGCCCCTTGATTAATTCATCTTTGATTCAGTATCTAGGCCTTCTTAAGAAGAAAAATTATCCTTTCTTATTTTCTTCTTTCATGCTTTGACCATCTTTATCAGAAACTGCCGGGCCAGGGATTTAGCTCAGTGGTTCTGCCACCTGCCTCACAAGCGCAAGGACGCGAGGTCGATCTCCAGTACAAAAAAAAGTGCCAAAAAATGTATTATTAGGTATAGATGGGAAATCCGTCATTGGAAGATCCTCCTTCACAAACTGTGCTCCTCTCAAATCCTGATTAGTATTAAATCTATAAATCTTGTCTTTTGCAGTTCCTGAAAACTATTATTGCACTATTATATTAATTGTGTCTATCTTGAATCAAAGCACATCTTAATGGACTAACCCTATTTGTATGACAGTATATTACATTAAACATTATTTATTTCAATAATTTCCACTTTGTTGTAATTGCTAGTCTTATTTGTTTTTGTTTAACATTGAATTTCTTCTTTTATCACTGTCTAAATCACATTAGAGGGCTTATTTTTCTCTCCCCCATCTTAAAGACACTTTTGGGTGAGTGCTCTCTTGAGGGGGCTTTAAATCTATTACACTTTTTTTTATCCCCAAATGTTTTCTAATCTTTGGGAGATATGGGTGGAAATTGTGTATGGATAGGTTAAGGTATGCAAATTTAAAAAGAGCAATTAGCTCTGCTTTATAAAGCTACCAGTTAAAAAATTTTAAAGCATATACAGACTAAATTTTCTTAATTTTTCTCTTTCCATCTCAAACAAGGGAAGTCTTTCTACTTTTTTAACTCATGAAGTAGAAAGCTATAGGGGACTTTATCTCTGCTCAAAAGTTAATATTTTTCCTCAGTCAATAGAACTTAACAATAATCAGGCTTACATTAAAGTTTCTAATTTCACGCCTTTCAGGTCATGGTGGTCTCCTTTCTAAGTATTTTGAATGCATTTTTAGTGATGTTTAAGAAGTGAGACTAAATCCTCAAAAAGAAAAAGGAAGAAGCAAGTTGAAATGTAGGGTGCTAACTGAAAGAAGTATTTTCAGAAAAAAAAAGTAGTGTAACACAAAAAGGTTCTACCTCCTGCCTTGCAAGGGAAAGGACCCAAGTTCGATCCCTGGTACCAAAACAAAACAAAACAAAAAAGAAAATTGTAAGGACTTAGATATTTCAGAATTATCTCCCAAAAGATTTCATGCTTCATATTTATTGTCAGAAACCATAACACTTGTCTCATGAGTTATTTTAGAAATTAAGCGAAATACGCTATGTGAAAGTATTTTGTAATAAAAATAACACGTGTTATTCTGAAAGTCAATCTACCAGTTTCCCTGTTTCTGTTTCTATTTCTCTTCTCTTTCTCAGTTTTCTCTCTCTCAAGATACCAGACAAAAATGTGTGTGTGTGTGTGTGTGTGTGTGTGTGTGTGTGTGTGTGTGTGTGTGTTCTTTTTGGCTAAGAATCTCTTGGTCTGAGCATTGATTGGTTCTGGAGGCATTCTTGGATTTGATTCTGAATTTTGTCCCTTTCTACTTATACATTCCTATTGAATTAATCACTTCTATGGGCCTTGATTTCTGCTCCTAAACCAAGGCTAATAATATCTATCTATTGGAGGTTGTAAGGGGATTAAATAAAATGACGTGTGAAAAGCGAATGCACGGTTCTTTGAAATTAGGAGCTACTAACATTGTACACTGGTCCCACTGACAGTGCCCATTAAAAGCACAAATATACACAAAAGCTTTGGCTGTGTGGAGTATATACATTGTCCTATTTACTGAATCTCATCTCTTGGAAATGGCAAAATCTACTAAGTACTTTCTAGGTTTTGTATTTTACTTATGGTGATGGTTATAAAAACAAGAGATTTTTCACTGGAATCAGAAATAACCAGATGCCAGCATGGTTTAGTCTTCCTCCGTGGTTACTTGTGAAACTTCACACTTACTAGAAGAAGCTGTACTTCACAGACAGAGACCCATGTTCTTTGATTAAGGTTATGGGATCAGCTGTAAACTCCTGTAAAAAGTCTCCAAATGAATGCACCAGCACTTCTTATGGTCTTCTCAGCATGTTGACATTTCTGCTGCCTTCACATAGCCATTGATATTTTATTACATTTATGAAGAATTCATAGGCCATTTCCTAGCTACTACGTAGCCTGTTGGCTTCCATATGTGGACATGAATACATGAATTATCTCCTAAGTTTTACTTTTAGAGTGCTAGATAGCCATGTAAATTTACTCATATCAATCTCATCTGTCATTATAACTCCCAAATGAGGTTTTCATATCTCAGTCATATCCTTACCTTTCTAACTAGACATCATTTTCCAAGTGTCCTACATTCTGTGGATATATTTCTCTTTCAGGGGATGCATGGAATCAATGTCAGAATTAAGGGGGTCTCAGAGTTGCATTGCAAAAATAATTCTATTACTGATGTGGGTGAAAGGGGTAAAGAACATATTGTAGACATTATAGCTAAAATCTGAGTTTTCTTACATTGTAGGATAGTTATGAACACTTTTTCTGTGATGCTTTATAAACATTAGGAACATACATTACTCAAAGATAAATTTGAGGGCTTCTTCAAAGCAATAAAGTGAAGGCAGTACACTTTTCATGCAGAACTATATAGACAGGTTGATTGAGCAGCTTGAAAATATCTCAAGGAATTAGCAGAGACTTTTATTCTCTAAAAAGCATCTTCTCAAATTTTTGATTAACAAGAGTATTCCTGTTTATCATGAAATGACTTAAGAATTCTAAAAGTGTGATAATAATTTTCCCAATTCCTCCATGTACATGAGACCATTTAAATCATAGTGCTCTTGCCACTGATCATCTTGAGCTAACTTCAGGAACATGAACTTATGCCTTACATCTGCTGAAGAATCACTGAGCACACAGCCTATACTTAAGGTATACAATAACATATGTATTTTGTCTTGAGCTAGACTTGATGTAGAAGTAAAAGTAACCTGAGTGTTTCCATTTGCCTTTCTGTCATCAGACATGATCTTTTTTCCAATGTCATAAAATGTACAGAGGGGGCAAAATTTGTCAATGGAAGGCAAAGCAAGGGAAAGACAGACAAAAATCAAAAGGCATAAAAGTGCAGACTGTTGCAACCACTATGGAAATCAATATGGAGATACCTCAAAGAGCTGGGACTAGAGGTTCCATTTGACCCAGCCATCCATCTGCTGGGTATCTTTCCAAAAGAATCATATCACAGTGATGTATGCACACCAATGTATATAGTGGCACAGTTTGTAATAGCTAAAACTTGGAAACAGACCATTTGCTCATAAGTTGGAAACTGGATAAAGAAGATGTGTTTTTTCTATAAAATGGAGTACCACTCAGCCATAAAGAATGAGAAATTAGATTCATTCATAGGAAAATGGATACATATTGAGGATATAATCCTAAGTCACACATGTGTAAATACCTAATAGTTTCTCTGGTGTGAAAAACTATAATAGTACATAAGATCCTAATGATATAATTGACCATGTGAAATAGGAAGAAAAGGGCTAAAGGTGTAGGGAAAGTGGGAAGGGTAGGGGAAAGGTAATAAGGGAAAAGAAAAAATATGACAAAATGAAAAAATGGAAATAAAGTGTTTGTGAATGGAGAGGGGAGCGGGGTGAAGGGAGGGCAGGGACAAGGGGAAAAAATGAGAACCAAGACCTGTCATGTAAAGGTACAGGATCCCAATAATGAACATAATTGTACTGTATACCTTAAATGTAACAATACACTCAATAAAAGAAAAAAAAATAGAACTATGCAGGCTATAAAAGGGAATAAATTTTGGAGTTTGGAACCCCAAGACACGAGAGTGGTGTGAAAAATCTAGATGCTATATTTTTCATGAGATTGGTTTACAAGATCAAAGGCTGATTCGTCCCATAATAATGGCTGTCTTCATGCTGGAGAGCCATAGAATCCGGTAACTTCTCAATCCCAGAAGCTAGAAGCCTCAGAACAAGAGAGACTAAGGACCCAGTGTTCTGAGACTGAAGACTTGGAAGCTGCCTGAAGAGCTGCTGAGAAGGGTGAAGTATGAATCACACAGAAGGGTGAAGAAACTGGACGCTAATGTCGATGGCTAATGGCAACAGAAAAAGATACACCCACTCAGAATGTAGCTTTACACTCATTTCTTTCCCTTTCCTTTCACTTTTTTGTTCCATCCAGGCTGGAGGACTACTGGATAATGTCACCACATTCTGTGAAGTTTTACTGGAGTATATACCAATCCTCTCTGGAAACAATGCCACAGACCTATTCGGGTACAACCGAAAGTGTGCTATACTCATCCAGGCATCTCTCAATCCAATCAAGTTGATTCTGCAGATTAATTAACAAGAGTGAAGTGAATGTGCTATAATCTCAGCACATCAATGTTCACTGTTGCACATTTATCTCTTCCTTTATTGCATTTGTCTATAAAATTATCAGTTAAAATATCTTGATTATCTTAAAGAGAATAAATCCCTAAAAACCCAGGAAGATTAATGATGTCACTGTATCACTGAGAATGAAAAAAGTGCCTCAAGTATGGTACTGTCAAGTAATTCACAATCCAACTGGCCTTCTCTGAGTTATTTAGCAGTTTGTAGATCTCATTGGTTTCTCCATTTTTTTGGCTAAGTTATACCACAATAGTGTGTCAATTTCAGGATGCTTAATAATAGATGGCATTTGTTCAAGATCTCACACTTGCCTGCATGGAAGCTTGAAGTATCAATGCCCATACACAGATCAGAAGAGTAGTGTGATTCTCACTCTTCCAGTAGAGTTGTTCCATGCATGATCTCCTTTGCTCTCTCCATCCAATACAATTGTTTTTGGAGCTAAAAATAAGTTAACAGAGATTGAGCCTCAAAGTCCTCATTTGTTTAATGGGGTATAAATTATTTACCTTTCAGGGTAATTATAAGAATTGATGAAATAAAATATATAAGGTGTCTGGGATGGTAAAAATCGTGAATTGTTTCTCAATGGTCTGTACTACTCTTCTTCCCTTAACAGAATGATTAATTTTATCTTTGCCCATGGCCACCTGGAATAAAGACTTCATTTGTCATATTCTTTTGCATCTGCATGTGAACATGTGACCTTTTATCTGAAGGACAGGATAAAGTTGGGGAGGAAAGTAACTGAGGGAAAATTCCACCCAACTGCCAGGAAAAAAAGAAATTCTGCCTACTGCAATTTGAATAAATTTGGAGATAGATTTGTTTATAGTCACACCTTCACATGAGACCACGGTCTCAGCTGGCAGCTTGATTGTAGCCTTGTAAGAATTTGAGATAGAGTATGCAGCTGAGCCACACTCAGATTACTGACCTACACAACTGTGAGTTGTCCAAAGATGCTGAATTTTGAACTGAATGATAATGTACTGTGAGGTAATTAATACAAGGATAATTGTGGGAGTGGAACATTTCACTTCCAAAAAATGTTCTTAAATAAAAAAATATGCTGATTATTTCATCACCTAAAAACTAGCTAGCTGGTGATGTGTACAGGTATCCGGACCGAATGGAAATTAACAGGGCCTTTTCTTCCTAATAAAAATGTTGCCATCACACTGTCAACAGCCAAGTGACCTAAAATTTCAAACAGAAAGTAACAACAGTAAAAAACACAATGAGGCAAGTAAAATGGTGAAAATACATTTAAAGGCTCTCAAAGTTTAAAATAAAAGCAAAATAGAGTAGAATATTTTCTCTCAGAATAATATAGAAAACATTTAGACACAGTGGTGCTATATTCCAAATGTATGTGCAGAAATACATAAAGGGATATAATTAGGAAACATTTTACTTTGTTGAAGTAGAGTTTATCCTGATCCCATAACAATGCATACATTACATAACAATGCATTTGACACTGTAATGACAACGGATATTCTAAACATGGACAACAGAAAACAAATACCTATAAGTCAAAGTGAAACTGCATTAATTGGACCTGAATGTTCTTCTTATTTTGTATCAAGAAAAGATAGGAGATTGGTCTGTAGTATTCTTTTTCAGTTGGGTCTTTATCTGGTTATGGGATCAGGGTAATATTGCCTTCCACAAATGAATTTGGAATCACTCTGTCCTTCTCAATTTCTTTGAAGATCTTGAGTAGTATAGGTGATATATTATTGTTAAAGATTTTGTCTAGGGCCGGGGATTTAGCTCAGTGGTGCTGCTGCCTGCCTCATAAGTGCAAGGACCCGAGTTTGATCTCCAGGACAAAAAAAAAAAAAGATTTTGTGGGATCCATCAGGTCCTGAGAATTTTTTAGTCAGTGGATTCTTCATAATTGTCTTAATTCAATTGCTTTACATTGGGTGGTTCAGTACTTTGCACATTGTTGGGTTAGCTTTGGTAATTTATATGAATATAAGTAACTGCCCATTTGTTCTAAATTTTCTGGTTGGAAAACTCATAACAATAAGAATATTTTATGACATGGGATAATTATGTAACATTCAAATTTCAGTGTCTGTAAATAAAGTTTAATATTGGGACATAGCTATGCTCATTTGTATATGTATCATATCTGCTTGCTTTTATGCTACCATGGCCATTGTTCTCCTGAGATATTTGCAGTATAAACTGTACGATCTGCAATTCTTAAAATATTTATTATCTGACCATTGCCATAGGCCATAGCAGCCTTAAAGTTTTATAGAATGAGATTCAATTCCCTGCTTTACCTTGTACAAAGTATTTAAATTCTGTGAGCCTGTTTTAAATGAAAAGTGGAGAAGTTAATAGTACTCCTATAGGATTTGTATGAGATAATGAATGAAAAACATAAGCGTAGTGCCTGTCATGATTTAAATATTCAATAAAGTAAGGCTATTTATTACAAATAACTCACTCTGGGTCTGATACATAAAGCTGGGCTGTGTGGACCACAAGAAAGCCCTAGGTAACAGTTCTGACACATTTTATAAGATATATCTGAACAAGAAACTCTCCATCAAAATCTGTAAAACTTCCATATAGCTTTTGTTTCTCTAAGCCCAAATTCAACATCAAGACTCTTTCTAGTAGATTACTAATATCCACCTTGGTCTTCATAAAAGTGTATTCTACAATGATAACGTAATTCCTGAGGAAATTATTATCATTAACCTAGTCTGAGAAATGTGCAAACATAGTGACTTTTACTTTTAGTCTGCATTTTAGCTCTGCTAGTTGAGATTCTCCTCATCAGTCTATCCAGAGCTAGGTCAAGTCATATACCAAGGAAAAAACTGAAGCCACGAAATTTGCAGAGTTAGATAAGTGCAGTGAGTAATAGGCCTCATTATAAAACTAGAGATTTAGCTCAGTTGTTCTGCTGCCTGCCTCGCAAGTACAAGGACTGAGTTCTACCCCTGGTACAAAAATTTTAATAAAGTTTTGCTATAAACACTTCACTATCCTTTCCCCTCCCATATATCCATACACTTGAAATAAAGAGTTCAAACTATTCAAGATCATGCAAAGTGATTTCAGCACATACAGTTAAATAGCATGTACTTAGTTCTGTTAACTTTTTTTAAAGTCAGAGCGAGTCAATATCAACATAAAATATTTTCCATAACCAAAAAGCGTATAGGTGTTTATGAACAAAGATGCATGGAAATTTTTAATATTTTAAAGTAGAAAAAGAAGGGAGAAGCAGTAAAAGAGGAAGAAAAGAAAAAATGCAGGGTGGAAGGGAGAGAGGAAGAAAAAGAAGAAAGGGGAGGGAAGGAGAGAAGAGGGAAGGAGGGAAATGGAAGAACAGCAACATTTACTGGAGCAAAGGTGTGGAGATGTGACTGTTTTTGTAAATTGCTGGTGGGAATATGTTTGCCACTGCACATTTTGGAAAATCAACTGGCAGTTGCTATTGCAATATATAAACACATACTTTGACATAGAAATTTTAGTTTTGGAAATTTGTACTAAGTAATATAAGTATGAGTGTGATCATTAATCATGATATGTCAATTTCACTGGCTTAAGATGTGTGTACTAGTTTAGTAAAACACTGTTTGGGGTGTGTCTTTGGAGATGATTGGCATGTAGACCAGCAAACCCTTCCCTCTACCCTTACTGTCATTCTTTTGAAACCATTCCTACTTGCAGAAGTTCTATCTCCTTGTTTCTTTTTATCATTCCTTTATTTTGCTCTTTGTACTTTGCTTTACTCAAAGGAGAGATACTATACAGTATTTAAGTTTGTGTGTCTAATTTATTTCACTTCGCATCATATTTTCCAGGTGTACCATCTAATTCTTTACAGTGATAATTGTTATAATGTTCTTCTTTTAGTTGCTCTGAATTTTACCTTTTATCACCTATATTTATTCACTCTTCTTCCTGACATTTTACAATTAGAATTAGCTGACGATCGCTTGTCTATTTCACTAAGTCTTCTCTTTACAATAATATGTGCCCCTAATCTCTACAGCTTTCCAAATATGTCCTTACTTCCAAATTATTCATCATTCTGATTGTCACGTTTGAAGACTGTTTTGCTTGTTTAAAACTCAAGACTCTGAAATAGTCGTACCTCAGTTGTATTTACTTGGTTTAGGGTGTAATTCAGACAATTGCCCTTGATTTAGTTATTTTATTGTTCTCTCTGGTACCACTGCAGCACTGGATTAAGACTGTTTATAGTTAGGTTTCTCACATCTCATGTTTATGGATTTGATTGTTTTCTAAACTCAGCTAGAGTTTCACATTTATTTCTGTAAAATGTTATCAGGTTATTTGAGGCCAGTAATCTCAGGCTCTTGAATAAAGTGATTCTATGGAAATTGACTTGTGGCTATAGTGCTACAATTCAAACCCAGAGGGAATGCATAGAACCATAAACAAAACAACAAGAGAAACAATGCAGCATAAAGCCAGAATGACTGGCCTTCATCTGGGTTTTTCCCTTGAGCCCTTTTTGCTCCCTACCTCCCTTTTCTAACCTCCTTCTCATTTATCACTCTAGCTTCCTGTCAGCTCCAGTCTCTTCCCTAGTGTTATCTTCTCAGCCTTTCTGATTCACTGCCTCCCCAACCTAGGGCCAATTTATTGCTTGTCTCCTGTACTGTGTTCTGGCCTTGGGACCCTTCCTTTGAACTAACCCTAAAGACTAACTCTTGTCTCAGCCAATGACTTCCTTAGCTCAACTCCCTTCTTTTTCTAATGCTGCTCAGAAAATACCATTAGTCAATAAATTCCTAATTCTTCTCAATTTGGGTTCATCAAAAAAGTTATATTCATGTCTTTTATGTTGTCATCTAAAATATTGAGAAATAAATTGAATACTGCGGCAATGATGGAAAATATGGACCTGCTGCTTTAAGAAAGTCTGCCTTAGATTTTTATTTATTTTTCACTCTAAAGTTTCACAAATCTGACTTCTTAAATGATGTTTGGTCTGGTCAGTACAGTAGCCACTTGTCATATGTATCTACGAAAATTTAATCTTATAATAATACTAAATAAAAGTAAATTTCAAGTCTTAAGTCATTACATTTTAAGCACTCAGCCACATTTCTAGTGACTATCACAGATATATAATATCTGTGCACAGAACATTTGCAAAAACACAGAAAGTTATATTGGACAGTACTACTTTAGAATATATAAATGATTATTCCCTGCATAATCTTGTAACAGTATTGGAACTTGTCTTCATTTTGCCAATGACTTATTAGTCAGCAGGTTTTTGAAGTAGTCACAGATAACACCTATTTTTGCTTTATTTTCCTCATACTTTTCTTTTTAATCCAACAGGATACTATAAAATATTTTGTTCAAAAAGAACTACATTGATTATAAAAATACTATAGTTTACTTGATGAGCAGTCCATTTAATTAGTTACATATTGCTTTGTAGCATATCATCTCCAGATTTAGTGGCTTAAAGCAATAACGTTTAAACATTTTCTCACATTTTCTGTGGGTCAGAAATTTAAGACTGTCGTGACTCCGTGTCTATCATGAATACAGCTGGATGTGGTGGTGTGCACGTATAATCCCAGGATTATGGGAGACAGAGGCAAGAGAATCACAACTTTGATCCCAGACTGAATAGGTGACTTAGGAAGAACCTGTCTCAGAAATAATTAAAAAAAAAAAAGCCAGGGATGTTGCTTATTGAGAGGCTCTGGTTTCAACCCCTAGTACCACAATAACACAAAATCAGATTGTGCATCTTAGACATCTTAAGAAGTTGATGAGAATAGAAAATCTGCTTCCAAAGTGGCTCGCTCACATAGCTTTGATAAATTGGCAGTGGTTCTTGATCATGGGCCTCAGTTCTTTTTATGCACAGCTATCTACAGGAATACTTTTGTGGCCTCATGGTTTAGTAAAATGCCTATCCTCATATTGAGGTATTCAAGGAAATTGACTAAAAGTTTCAGTTCCTTTTCTGAGCTAACCCTTTACAGTAAACATGATAATTTCCTCTGTATTCTACGAGCCATACAGGGTTAAGTCCTATTCAGTGTGGGAGAAGACCTCACAAGGTGAATATCAGAATGCTTGTTCATTGGCAGTTACACTGAAGGCCTGTTATAGCACTATTCAAAGCCAAGAAAGAACTAATTTGTCAAGGCTCATTATTAGCAAACACCTGCCTACTCATGGGAAACATCTCTTAGGAGACTTCCTTAAATATTTTGTGAGAAATTCTCCTAAAATCAACATCAAATTTATTAGTTTATACTTTCTGTATTCTTTTTGTTCTGTTTCAAACATTTGCACTTTGCCTATTTCCAAACTTGAGGCCCTTCTCCCATGCTTCAAAGATTAGCACAATCCCATCTACAGATTTTTGGTTATTTTTGTTATTGCTGTTCTTTTAACTTGAAATCTGTCATATATCTGTCTCTAAACATAAGAGCTACCTAGTCTGTCAATTTTTCTTCCCTCTTTGAATTTTGTAGTGCCTTTGTAATACCTTCTTGAATGAATATTCTTTCAGATCTTGAGCATATTTCTTACTGATGACGTTTGCCTAACACTTTATAATTAGAAAATTATCCTAAATGATGTAAAGGGAGTAAAAAAAGAATTAAATCACAAGGTCTAATGTATGTGCTCAACTATACTATACTATAATATCTATCCCAAAGAGTGTGAGTATTAGTCATAGTTGTGTTTTGAACAGAGCATGTATACACAGAGAGACAAACTAATTTTGGTTAGTCTTCCAGCATTTTATTATTCTTAAGAAACTTGACATTATGTCATCAACCAAGGGAATATTATTTCTCTGTGGTGCATAAGCACATATACTTATATAATAGATGCAGAATTTCATCAATTTGGTATTTCCATCACTTTTGGACCACATTCTTTTAAAGGCTATTCAGTGAACATGAGATTAATGGAATATTTCTATAGACATATGCATACGGGAATATATTCTGAATTTTTTGAAAACATTATTTCCCAATTGACTATTCCAATAATTTACTTATTATTGTTAAAATACTACAAAATATTATGATTAACTTGTCTTACATATCCTGTAATGTCCATGTTATCATTTCTTTATTAGTCAAACTTAAAGCCAGAGTAGCAGCTTTTCTCATCTTTTCCTTTATTTTCTAATAAACAAAATTGTTGACATGGGAATTTAGGAATTTACTAAATTCTCTTTGTCTTTTAGAAAATATATAAATAAATAATTTCACAAATAAATTCATATATTTCACTTGAAATGATATTACTGACATGTATAGTAGAGTAGAAAATAACATGAATAATGTGGTCTAATTTTTGTTTAAAAACTTGACAAAGGAATGACAGAATAAGAAAACAGAACTCTGTATATGTATATTCACATGAAGTTCATACTCATGGAGAGTTGTAGAAAAGGATACACATAAAATATTTGCCACTCACTATTTGGGAGGAGAGAGTGGGGTTGATCACATATGGTTGAATGAGAAAGTAGAGATTACTGAAGTGACTTCTGTGTTTACATTTCACTTGTAATAATAAAGGTTAAAACTAGCAATCTAAAGATGTAGAGGATGTACTTTTATGTCAATATTACTATTCTTCATCTTGCCGTTGAGTTATTGCTCAAATGTTTGTAAAAATAAGAGTATATTGTACAAATTTTTTTATCCAACGTAAAGCATCAAAATCATTGTTCTTTTTTCTTCTTTAGTTTTTATGATCTGAATTTAGGAAAGTTTTATTCATAAGGATCCTGTCAACAATCTGTAGCATGCACTCATAATAATATTACATGTGTTTTGTCTGTCTTTTCTTATCCTCACTCAAAAAGGATATCCATCCTGCCTGTGCAATATATTTTTTCTATATAGTTGGATCATTTCTGGAAATTCGGAGGTAATCTTTCTTTCTCTTTCAGGGCCTTTTCTTTTTAAAAATATTTTTTTTTTAGCTTTTTACTACTAGATGTAACTCAGGGATACTATGGAAATTGCACACATATACACAGACATACACACACACTGGCAAACACGCTCTTTTTTAGTTTACTGGGTTTTATTATGCTATGCATTCAGCACCACAACTGAGTTTTGTTGGATATTAAGCTTTTTTATTCAAGAAGCCCACTTCAAAGGAAAAATGGAATATAAAATCATCAATACAGAATTGCTAGTGCTACTCCCAGCCATTGAGGGATGCGAAGCTTAAGATTCATTAGTGTCACAGTAAATAATTTCCCATGTACATCTGTGTCCGGCAAGGGTGGATAAGTTTCCTAGAATTGCTGAGCTAGGAATTCAAGGCTGAGGATGGTATGGCCTCCAAAGTAAGAAAAGGATAACAATAAAAGGATGCTTCATGACCAGCTTTAGAAATATATCTGACTTTTGATTTTCATTTCCTTGTTTTAGTTCTCTTTATAAAACAATTGTCTTTTTTAGAGTAGCATTCCAGTTTTGAATAGGAAGGAGACCCATGTTCATCTAGGATCAGATTTCCAAGGCCCCATTTTAGAAACAAGCATAACTCAAATCATGCCGTGCTTAAGAGCATTCCATGAAGAGCAATAGAAGCTTTGCAAACTATGGTCAGGTGGCAGATTGCATGACCATTAGCCTGAGAAACATTAGGTGGGTTTCTCCTTTGTCCACAAAGGAGTGGCACATAAGAATTATCAAAAAGAGTGGTGGCACAAGTGCTACAAACTCTGGTTGAACTGCGATCCCTGCAAAGGTGTTTCCATAAAGAAAGAAAACCTCAAGAATTGCCTTTACCTGGTGGCTCCCAAGGTGCTTCTTTCTACGAGGACTTCTTGAGGCTCTTCCAGGTAGACTGCCACTGCCACTTACAAGTATATTTAAAGATGCTGGCCCTGAAGTGCTTAGAATCAAAGATACATTAATCTTTCATTTCCAAGAAGTTTGCCATATAACCTTATTTCACCATTCCCTTTCAGGACCCAATACTGTAGACAGCAAACTTGCATTAACATTGGTTGATTCATTTTCACGTGTGAGGTATCAGAGAAATAAAGCCAATAAACAGACATTTCTGGTATAGTGTATTAATTCTTAATCTGTCCTTTTGACTTTCTATGATTTCAGTGACCTATGAAAAACCACAGTCTAAAAGTGTTAAGTGGAAAATTTCAGAAATAAAAATTTTTAGGCTTTACATAACTTTCATTGTTATAATTTTTCTATTTTAATTGCTGTTGTCAGTCTTTTATCATGTCTAATTCATCAAGTACACTGTATTATAGGAATGCATGTATAAGAAAAACATAGACATATAAGGTCCAATATTATCCTTGCTTGCAGGCATCCAGGGGGGTTTTGGAATGTATCTCTTGAAGAGGATACTATATTTGAACATTTTAATAAAGCATTTTATGGATTAATTTTTAAAGTAAATGGGTATTCAGATATATTGTCAATATTAAATATGTCAGAAAAAGGAAGAAATAGCCAAGAATCTTTTGAATATAGTTTTCATGACATACAACTGTCTTTGTAGGATAATTTCTCCAGACTATAGTGATTAGCCGATTACACGAAAAAATGAATATATAGCTGTTTGTATATAAAGATCAAAGTGGTAACTTTGAAGTTTTTTTTTCCAGTAAAAGGCACATTAACTGGAAAGAAGCTAAGTGTTATCAAGGGTCAAAGGACACAGAGTGTATAACTGGCCCCGTGGGGAATCAAATCCTTGCCCTTGTACCATGTTTATAGCACTCCCACAAGTTTAGATAACTGGCTGCAAAGATGCCATTTAGTATCTCAGCTCTGGTAAGCATGGTCTCTTGCAAACGCAGCCGCCTTCAAGTCCTTACTGAGTAAGATTTGTTCCCAGCCAATAAATTTCTCTGGAATGAATAGGAATGGATTGTAATTTTTTAAAGCATTGAAAAGTCTCTTTTTTTTCTGGAAGTTTCCTAAGCTTGAAAGCCATGATTTTTCTCTGTGAGGTGATCTACCTGATGATCTTGGCTTAGACAGTCCTAGCTACTCTTGGGCAATGACTAGGTCTCATTTCTTTTTATAAAGCCCACGTTATTTCTGTTAGGAGGGCTTGAGGGCTGAAAGGGGGAAAGGGGAACTGGATAGCTCAGGGGCCTAATGTCATCTGATCTCTCTCACCCTAAGACTTTTTTGAATTTGGCATCTCTTCACACAGTCTCAAAATACACACCAGCCCTTCAACAGTCATTGACAAGTGGGCTCTGGAGTCAGACTGCCTGAGTTGGAAGCCTGGATCCTCCAATCACTGTATGTGAGACTTATGAGAGGTTACTTCACCTCACTGTGCCTCAATTCTTTTACCTATACAATATGGATAAGAATTAATAACCTGGAAAGAATTCTGACAAACTTAAATGAGTCAATATATGCAAAACAGTCTGGAACATACAGTAAACATCTGATAATATTTTGTTATTAAAAATACCAGAAACCAAAGATTTTGAAGGACTCGGGACCTTCAGATAACAGGATAGATGGGAGGAGAAAGAGATGGAATAAGTGTGGGACATGAAATGTTGGCAGAGAGACCGTTTCTGAGTGAAAAACAATCTAATAAATTCCTGGACCCTGGGAAGACGAGGAATAAGTTTGTGGAGTTTGAAGTCAGGAAACAGAAAAACAAACATGTCAGAAGGGGAAAGGGAGGTGCTGATTTGGGGGTGAGGGAAAAAGAAGTCCTGCAGATAAAAAACAAAAGCTTTATTTTAAGGTTGTGCTCAAAGCTGAGCCTCATGCTTGGCGTACTTCTATTTGCCTTCTAGTTGGGTAACCCTCCTGATCTTCCCAAGACAGGCACAAAAATCCCTATAATGCCAGCTTGAAGCAAAGTTTCCATGCTCTTCCATGTTTTCTTTTTCTTGAAAACAATTTTAAAAAAAAAACTTTATTGTTTCTCTGTCAAACAGTTAACATCCTCTTTACCCACGCTGAGCTTCGAGGAGGGGGAGTCCCACCTGGCGATGTGATTAATCCCTGTGGAGTCAGGAAGCTGTTAGTCTCCCACCCAGCCTTGCAACTAGAGAGCCCAATGATCTAGCCTGGATTCTTATGCCTGGTCTGGACTTGCCCCTTTAGAAAGACTAAAACAGTCTGCAGTGGGGGGCCACGCGGCATTTTCCCACACCCTACATTCAGCAAACCCTATTTTTTAAAGTAACATGAATACTGCTTTCCTTTAGCAAAGGTTACCTTCAGAGTTTCCTTACATGCTATATTTCTTGACTCTGTGATTTGATACCTAAAAACTAGATGTGTGTCTGAAATTTTAGCTTTTTACTAATGAGCTCACTTGCCCTTTTCTAGTTATGAAATGTTAAATTTCAGACAGATTTAGGAAGATCTGAAGAGTTTTACTGCTCTTCCACAAATTCTTAAAATATTAAAAAGAGGTAAGATTTTGTTTGTTGGAATTGTCAAGTTTTGAATTCTTGGAAAATGTAATTTCTATGAGGGTATATATCAAATTTGAATTAATGAGCACATTCAATCCCAAACGCCCAGTTTGGGTTTTGAGAGGAGGTGGTGGTTGGTTTTCTCTATAATCCCTAATTTTCTTTATTTAGGGTGACTGGGTTCCTCAAACAGTCTGTGTCTATTATAAAGCTCACCAGAAGTCTAAAAGGTTAAGGAATGTAAAGAGGTCACTCCTGTATTGAAATTAACAAAACCCACCAATATATAAGGAAATAATTACAAAATTGCAAGAATGGCTCAGAAATGGTGAGTTCCGGCATAGTGGGGAAAAAAAAATTTTTTTTTTTTGTTGGTACAAGTTTTCTTAGAAGACACAAAACATTTCTTCATTTCAAGAGAAAAGGAAACAAACCCCTCAGATGACACTCCCCACACTGGCCTTTAGGTACACGGAACCCAGTTTATGAACTACAGGAAAGTAAGCAGCTTCGGGACATATTCTAAAGTGCTCTTTGCACTACAAGATGCCCTTAGTTTTGCGTACTGACACCCTTTCACATACATGCTTCAAGGGGCGCCCTACTTAAGGCTAAATCGCTTTTGCCCCACTCTTTTAAATCCTGTTGTCTTTCCCTTTGTTCTGAGGAGAAATGGAGGCGAACAGCTTAGGCGCAAGGAAATATTCTTCAGTGAATGAGCGAATGAATGAAACCGGGTCTCAACGACGGAGACTGAGGAGCACGGAGGAACGTTTTCCTCCCTTAGCGAATGCCGAGTCGCAAATTCAGTAACTGGGCAGCCAGGGCAGCCAAGATTTACTCAGTGTCTGTCTCAAATCAAACCACTTCTTCACAGGTGCAGTTTCAGTGAGCGGCCCCTGACTGGTACCAACTACTAGCCCCTGGGGCAAGAAGATGCCACCTGCCTCGAGGGTAGTTCCAGAGAGCTCTGCCCTGTCCTGTCCTGTTCTGTTCTGTTCTGTTCTGTTCAGGGCTAGTGGCTTCAAAGGCTGAGCTGGGGCAGCCCTAGGGCTTCACTCCTCCTTTCGTACTAGGGCTTGCACAGGTCTGATCCCTAATCCGGCGGCAAGTCATTTCCTTTTCTAACTCGATGAGGTTTTACAATAAATTGAGCAATAAAATCAAAAGAGCAGAAAGAGAAATACACAACTAGAAAAGTTTCTTGAGGGGCAACGAGGGCTCGGGCCAGGCTGTTTGGACTGCGGCAGAACGTGGGGCCCATACTGGTAGCGGTGCAGTGCTGGACCGGTTTTCCGGGGCTAGCAGCTGCCTGGAAAAAGTTTCCTGTGGAACTCTCGCCAGAGGGGGCGGGGGCAGCAGGAGCAGCAAGGACCCGAAAGGGGGCGGGAGGAAGGGGCTGAGAAGAAGGGGGCGGAGTGAAAGTCCAGAAAAGCCAGTTCCAGCTCACAAACCGTTATCGTCCTTCTGCACCTTCCTTGGCCGGTGGACCCTCAGGCTGCCTCCCTGCTTCGCCGCTGCCCACCTGGCGAAGTGACGCTGCACCAATCCCGTTCCTCCTGGGCCCTTCTCCTTGCACCGCCCCACTCTTCACCCTGAAAAGAGGTGCATCCAGCCCGGACAGACACCGCACTCTCGCCTTGGAGCACCCTTTTAGCGTCTCTCTTGCCAGGACTGAAGTTCAAACTCTTTTCTTGCCTTCGGCAAACTCTCTGCCTTTCCACCCCTCAGACTCCGGCTTCCCTCCGCTCTTACCTCTTTTACCCCCACTTTCCTCTCTCCCGCTCCACAAAACTGATCCCTACCTCTTTCTCCCGCCCTCCCATTTTCCCTCTCCAGACTTCACCTCCCTGTTTGATTCCACCTCAGACTCCCGGAGAGCGCTCCCAACTCAATTGCCTGAGCTCAGCTCCCTTTTCCTCTAGAAACCATGGCGGGACCTGGGGGCTGGAGAGACAAGGAGATCACGGATCTGGGCCACTTGCCGGTAAGTAGAGTCTATCACTCTCCAAGCGCTTTCTTTCACTGGGCTCTTAACACCAGGGGAGGGAGCAGACTCCCTCAAGCCAGGCTAAGGTGTGACTTCTTGGAAAGACTGGCTGGTACCAGAGGGGACCCTGGAAGCGGGCTGGGCGAATGGGTGCCCCCTGTACGAAGACAGACCCAAACTCCACCACAGGGCAAAGGGAAGAGGCAAGGTGGGGGAGGAGAGGCCGCAGTGAGCCCTAAAGAGTGGGACATTTTCTAAATGTAGCCAAATCCATTTTTTAAATTCCTTTTTTAAACTGGCATTTCAGTAGAGCCCTCTCTTAAATGCAAAGAGCCCTTGGACTCTCAGAAAGGGAAATAGCGAGCACTCTGCTGGAATGATCTCTAGGCATCTATATTTCAGGGCAGTGGCCTGCTTGCTTTGGGAAAAGCTAACTATTAACCATGAAGTTATAGGACTCCTCAAAGTCTCCGTTCTTTAATTTTACACTTACTTAGAATTTAAAGATTGTATTCTTGATGATGACAGACACCTTGCTTGTAAAGTCTGGGCATTGCTAAGGCCTGCCTGTGTAATTTTACACTAGTGGTGTATGTGGTGGTGAGAGGAAGTGATGTACATGTGTAACATTTTAGCAAGTTGTTCTCATCCATTACTAAAACAAATTTAAATAAAAAATTAAGTGACAGACATTAGAATTGTGGTCATGGATGTAGCTTCATGAAACAAAGTCACAGAGCTTATTAAAGTTCATTGGCTCCCACCCTGCATGTACCTGAAATCCCTTCCTTCCTATGTGTACACAAGATTTCTGGAATATGGAAGTTTTAGTTGATGATTCCCTTTCTAAACAGAACTCTCCTATTCAGAAAGATTAGCTCCCCAGTAAGAGTGTAACATCAAAGAATGAAATGGTATCCTTCAGCATTTTCAGTGTATAGTGGAAGAAGAATAAAAAGCAAAGTAGGGCAGATATGTGAAACCACACTTAGACAAACTGAAATAAACCCCTTTCTAAAAATGCCTAAAGAGGGGAATGGAAAAACCTCATGGAAATGATAGGGCAAGGAATTCTAAATGCAAGGAGAAAAATAAAAATTTTATTTCCACAAAAAATGGGGAGTAGGGAATGGTCTAGACTAACTGACCCAGTCATGGCCCTGGTGGACACAAAAATTTGATGAGAGCCCAAGGAGATAAGCAGAAAGGCTACAATCTTTCCATGGCAGTTCAGTGGAATATTGGCTTTCTGGAAGTTGTGTGGGGGTGAAAATGAGTGGGGAAGAGAGAAAGATGAGGTAGGTTTGCAGTGTAAAGGAAGTAAAAAGAAGACACAGACCTTAGGGCACTGATGTTAGGCTTTGCTTCATAAACCTTATAAAAGTTTCACAAGGTTCTCAGCTTCTAAAACTTCCTAAAGAGCTGGGGATTTAGCTCAGTGGTTTCGCTGCATGCTTTGCAAGCACAAGGTCCCTAGTTTGATCCCCGGTACCAAAAATAAATAAATAAAGGCACCCAAAAGTTCTTAAATTTTATGCAGGAACCATTTGTTTTCACTATCTGAGCAAATTATGCATAATTCTCCTCTCTCCCCAAACACCCAGACTCAAATCCTAAGGAATCTAGCAGAAGAGCAGCATGCCCTTCAGAATTTCCTTTATGTCTTAATTTTAGAGATGTGAAAATTATTGTTGCTTTGGTTACTCACATATATTTCAGTAATCTTGGATTTTCTTCATGTGTGAGTTGTTTCCTGAGCCTTTGGAGCATTAAAAAAATGAGGAGATAAAAAGACATCTAAACGGTGTATAAGTTTACAATTGATGCAAAGGAGAAATGACAGAGCAAACCTGCATGTGGTGGTTTCCCTTGCAGTAATGATCCTCCATAGAACACCATATGAAATTCAGAATATTGCCATCTGTACCAAGTACAGGATAACATTTTGGCAACAGCCAAATAATGAGGACAGATTCAAACCTTAGACAGTCAAGTTGATCAAACAAGAATCTTGCAGAGTATAGAAGTACAGTATAATTAAGTGTGAGTCTAGTTTAAGTTTGATCAATTATGTGCCCTGTAGCTAAATGACCACAAGGCAAAAACTCTCGCAACAGGACGAGTTTGCTGTGCATATTGGGATTTAAAGAAAGGGAGGGAAGTTACCTGGTATTTTTATTAGATAGATAATATTTCCTAGCCTGAAATATTAAACAGGAATGAAAGTTGGGAAAGTGTGGAGGGGGAAGAAAATGATATAACTTTTACAAATAAAAGTTAATTTTCATATAATTATAAATGTTTTTTCAATAATGCCTATAGATATAAAATAAGAGAGTTGACATAACTATGAACAATTAAAGGGTCATCATGCTAGTTAATTAATGGGCTGCTGTAATTTTTCCCAATTTTCTATTGAATAAGTATTTCCTATGGGTAGAAAGCAAACATGAAAGTGCAGAGAATTATAAAACCGTATACCTTTATACATATCTTTATATTATGTGAGTGTGTATTTGTGTATTTTTCCACCATATTTGCCAGCGATATCCAGAGGTATGTACTCCCCCCATCTGTGTGTGTGTGTGTGTGTGTGTGTGTGTGTGACTGTAAACCATTTCTTCATCTCCAAATCTGGCAAGCCTTGCACTATGTCCCTTCGCCTTCCATACCCAGTATGGTAATACATTTCTCATGGCTGTGCCCTTGGCATTTGCCAATGTCATGTGTAGTCCTAATCTGTAATGGATTAGACAGTTCTTCAAGACAGTAGTGGTAGTGGCAGTAGTGGCAGTAATCTGAAGTAGTATGTGATCCCAAAATATACTTGAATTACATTTGGTTTATATTTAAATATACCTGCCCACTCTCTTGGTCTTCTACCACCCAGGAAACCTGCTTTCCACATTCACTCATAAGAAAGTTCCTTCCTTACCATGTGCCTTAGCTCCTGGTGTGAAACACATTTATTTTTAAGTCCACAAGGGTTTAACCATTCACATATAAAGCATCTCCTCAGCTTGACACTGTACTTCAGTCTCCTTAAAGTATTTTTTCTAGTTTCTAGAGCAGTGTGTTTTCTAAATTAGCACACAAAAACATTGTACAAAAATCATCTGGGGATCTGAAGGATTTATCCCAGGAAATTCTGAATTAATAATTCCATTTTGGGTCCAAAGGAAACTGTACTTTAAACAGGGTTCCCCAGATGATGCTCAAGTAGGGAGAGTCCATGAAATGCAGTTTGAGAAGCATTGATCTACAGGAAGAAATTTTTTTTTCCTAAATTCTCCACTGGAATTGCGAGGCCCATTTCTCCTACTATCTCTATTTCTCAAGAGTTATCCTATCTTATCCACCATGTTTAGGGTCTGTCTCTAGAAAATGTTTTTATAAAATCACTGTATCTAATATTAAACATTAAAGAAGAAAAGCCTCTGCTGTTTTCTTGGTAGTATGTGTTCGCTTTTCTTTTGCTTCCTGACTACTGATATACGTTAATTCATTCTCCTTGTTTATCACCCTAAAATTGAAATTTCTTGTTAGCTAGGTTGACCACTTCCTGGTTCAATTATCTTCTTAAACATTGCCATATTTGGATTTGTTGATCAGAATCAGCTTTAAAGGAGTCTTCCTTGACCAGTAAATACTGCCTTCTAGTGGTACTGTTTTCTTCCCTTTAGCCCACCCTCAGGAAAATTACCTCTATCAAGGGGCTCATTCTTTCCTTCTCTTGAATTCAGAAGGCAGAAACAACTTTTTAAAATTCTAGGCTTCTGGGGGCATCCAGATAGGACTGTCAAATTTCAGGAGATTCTTTATAGTCATATAGAAAATATGGCAAAAATATTTGTCCAAAATACTATGATTCAGGAATGTCTTAAAACAAACTTTTAGTAATATCTCTTTTTTAGAAAAAGCTCTAGAACTTGGGGATTCTACTTCACTCACCACCGAGTTTATCCAATTGAGATGCCAAAGAACACCACATTGATAATCTCTACATCGATAAAACAATCAAAAACAGAAATATTTTCCTCGTCTGATTTTCTTATCTAAAGAGAGGACCACATAATATGGTAATACCTCTAACATGGACTTTGTATTGTCATAGTGACCCAAAACAGAGTTGCTTTTCAATGCTTCCTACCTTGAGAGTCCCGAATAAAGTTGCTCTGTTTGAAATTGGAAAATATAATGTAGATATCGGGCATTATTAACTTAATAGTTAGCAGAGCTGCTTCCCTCTTCTTTCTCAATTTGCCAATCATTTAGCCTGGAAAGATAGTAGCATGGAGATGCAGAATAAAAAAATTACATAAAATCAAATAAAAATGTTCTAGAATAGATAAGTAGTAGGTTAAGATGCCTCTTAAAACAGGAAAGTTTAAAAATTATTATATTAAATTTAAGCATGAAGGGTATTAAGATGGTTTGATTATTTGTCAGTAGAAAAAATTTCCATTTAAGGTGAATATAGGTAATTTTAAGGCCTCCATAATTTATGCAAGCAGTTTACTATTCTAGTAATTCTCTTGGTTTCTCTTTTGAGAAATTAGATACCTGAGTTCAAATATGAATATCAGGTGAATATATGAATTAAAAGCTAGGAACAGGATAAAGAAATTTAAGATCATGTTGAAAGATTAAGAAATGAAGGTTTCATGGACAATACAGTAATTCTCAAATATATGGTATATTTTTTAGCTAAAATTCAGTCTTAACTGCAACGATGAATGGTTTACTAATAGGCATCACCTAGCAGGTTTGATTCTTTTGAAATGCTGTTTCTTCAGAATTATTTGTCTAACATGTCTCAATAATATCCTTCAAAGAGATTTATAAAGTGTTAAATATTTTAATCTGGTGCTCAGTGACACCTTTATTGCCTGACTTTTCCCCATAAATCTTGCAATGAATTATAACAAAAGTGATATGCTTAATATCAATGGCACAGCAACATTATATTTTCACTTCTCAAATCCTAAAAAATGTACACATTTTCATGAGACATGTACTCCTTGAACTATTTGGTAATAGTTACAACTTAATGTGTTGTGAAATTAATTTTGATTTTTTTGAGAAAGCAAACTGCTGGGCTGCTAATCTAACAATGTTTGTATCAGTTCCCTGGAAACATCTAAATTTCGGAATGATAGAATTTGATATTTTTTATATAGAATTTTAGAGCTGAGAAATCACCTAGCACAGCAGCTTCATTTTTTTATATGTAAAAACTAAATCCTAGAGAAAGTAAAAATTGACCCAGAGTTGTATAGTTATTTAATGGAAAACGTGGGCTAAAACTTAAGTCTCTTGATTATCTGACTTGTTGAAATATACTTGTTCACCTAAGTAATCCCAGAATTGTGTCATGTTTCTATCACAGTTTTGCTAGATTACATGAATATTATGCCAGTTTTAAGTTTGCAATTTCATTCTATATATTTTATATGCTCAGTATTCTTTCTATTTAGCTCACATTTTTCAGTGATCAAATGTTTTTTAAGAGGATTAAACATTCATGTTTATATGTAGTGTGAATTTACAAGAATTTGCCAATGTTTTACCATTCTGAAAATAAATTGGCATCTCCTCATACCTCATATAAGTGTTGCTAAAGTGAATTCTTATTCTAAAGTTTCCAATAGTGATAAAGTTCAGGGAACTGTGTTTTGTGGCAAACAAGGAAAAGATATCCATATTTAAAGGTAAGGACATAATGCTTGTAGATGAATATGGAAATCTCAGTATACCGTTCATCAATATTATATTTTCTTTCTTATGATGCCATATTTAAATGTCAGTCTCAGAAAAAGACCATTTTTGCCATGGAAAGACATTCAGCTGTTGCAAAGATGAACATTAAAAAAAAACAACACTCTATATTATTTTTTAAATGATGTTATTTTAATGTCATGATCTTGCATTGTTATTCAGATATTGAGATCATATTCCTTTTAGATTTAATGTAATGTAAATAAGTCATCTAGACTTTGTACCCAGTCCTCATTGCTGTTTTAAGCTTTTTACCTGTCTGTTTAGCACTCAAAAACAGATGTTGAAAGATTGCTTCCATAGCAAGTAGATGGACTTATTCCATTTAATTATCTTTCTAATTTTATCATGAATATATCTCAGCTTTTCATAACTGTATACAGTTTAAATTTTTGATTAGTTAGAAAATTGTAAATGCCCATATCACTATTTGTTTTCTACAATTGACCACACTTGGTCCAAGGAGATTCTGGAACGTCTATTATTTTGGTAAGTGACACTAGGTTCTTCCAATGTAAATTATAAAGAAACAAGACAGATTGGAATTTTACCAGAAAAATTTAACAATTTTTCTTCTATGTTTTTTCTAGGATCCAACTGGAATATTCTCACTCGATAAGACCATTGGCCTTGGTACTTATGGAAGAATCTATTTGGTAAGTAGAATGAGATTATTCATTCTTCACTTCTAGTAACAACAATAATTGTAAATCAGGGCTGGATACTTAGCTCAGTGGTTCTGCCACTTGCTTCAAAAGTGCAAGGTCCCGAGTTTGATACCTGGTACCAACAAAACAAAAGTATTGTAAATCAAACCTAAGCCCCGCACTGCAAGGGAAATATGCCAGTACATACCTTTTCACTTTTAGAGATGAATCAAATTAAGATATCTCAGTGACATCTGAAGAAATCATTGCTTATTATTGCCAAAGAAATTGATTAGATAAGCTACAGTGAACCAAACATCCCAAATCATACCCCAAACTTATTAGCAGAAAATTAAAGTCACCATTAGAAAAGGGAACTCTTTTAAGTAAGATGTAACCAAATAAAAATATCATTTGTTTTATAGTACACATCCCTGCCATTCTAGTTACCCATATTCAACTTTAAACTGAAAGATATTAAAAGGAAATTTTTCCTAACATTCTATATCAAACTATATACAGATGTGTATATGTGTGTGGCAAAGTTTGATGAACAATCTAACACAAAACCTTGCACATATTTAATGATAATATATTTACACACTAAATATTTACCAGGCACCGTTGGTCTCTTGGATGAAATGATGAAAAAAAAAAGATAATGGTTCTACTATTCTAGGGTTTAGGGTCTAGAAATGTATAAATGTGTGTATGTCTTGGAAAGCAAAGTTTAAAGGAGCCACAGATACTACATGTGCACATTAAAAACTGCACAATATCAAATGTATTATTTGTCTGTAAGAAAATTCCTACTGGTATAAAAGCATAGATTGGGGCTTTATCTGGAATGGAGGATCAATGTTGAACTCATACTCCCTGGAAATTGACAGTTAAACTGATGCAAATAGGACACATATGAGGTAATCAAGCAAAAGTGTGGCTGTGGAGGAAGATGTTAATGCATTCTAGGTAGGATGCAGGGGTAGTCTTAAGGCCTGGCTTGGGGGTTTTGCTGCCTTAATAATAGCCCTATCTCCTTGGTCAACTACTCTTCTCCCACTATCTAATATGGGAAATTTTAATTTTTTCCATCTTAACACTGTATAAGTTCTATACAAATTCAGTGTTCTTCTTTCCTAGGCCTGTCCCTCAAAACTAAAATTACTGTACGATGGCTGATCCTTATTGTGTAGTGGTGTCCCGGTATTGGCCAAGCAGAAGGGTCTTCTTTCTAGTTCAGATGAGAGTACTCTGTACTTGCCAAGATTTACAGCTCTGGATTTACATCTATCCAGAAGGGGCTTCTTTTTCATTTCATGTCCCCAGTTTGCAGTAGAGAGATGATTTTTAAATCTTGCAGAAAAGCACATACAGCATAGAAGGTGCATAGCAAAAATAGCATGTGGACAGGTCCTGCAAGCAGAAAGAATGTTGGTGAGTATAGGGAATATCAACAGTGCAAGTTTTATGATTAAAGTAGTTTTATTCAAACCATTTGACCTTATCTATGAAATAAAACTGATAGCTATGGACAATGATATAATAAGACATAAATATATCATTTATGGTATCTTAGTTGCATTAAATACTGGATGATTAGTTACAAGTTGTATGATCTTGGTCAGTTCTGCCACCTTATATATAGATATCTACAATGTATTCATAGCCAGAAGTTCCATTTCTGTATGGCAGATTTAAAATTTCCATGGCTCTGTGCATATTTTAATTCCTGAAGTGTGTGTGTGTGTGTGTGTGTGTGTGCGCTTATGTTTCTTCTGACTTGAAGGCACAGAGTTGTCTCCAACACTAAAATTAGAAATTATCTCACAAACAAGGTAAGAAGCAAAAGTGGTATCAGAAAACACAAGATGATTTTTTAAATAATCATTTATCAGAACAGTGAGGCAGCAACAAGAAAAAAAGTAAAGAGGGCAGACAGGTAAGTTGAGTATGAGAATTTCATTTTTTAAAACCAAGGATTTGTTTATTAGAAAACAAAACAAAATTTTCATGACCAAATAATAAGAGAGTAACAATAATTATTGCACTGTGTATCGTTATCTTCAAGGTATAAACCAAAAAGATTCTTACAAAAAACAAACAGGTAATAACATTAACTTCTTTTTTAATGAACATAAAAAATAAATACAAATCAGGATATATTGAGGAATAGTATATACAAAATCAATTTTACTTTTTTAAAATTTATGGGTTTGAACAAACAATTAAATTTTTCAATACATATTCAATTAAAGACAGTGTACCTTCAAGAAACTTTCCATTGCTTCACTGCATGATGGCCCAGTTAGTGTGCTGTGGCTATAATTGCCATATATTTTTCACATATAACAAAACTTACAATACTACTATATTTTCTACGATTATTCCTTTTTCCTATACTCACTACTACTATTTATGTTTAGACAGTCAGTTATCTTTTAGAGTAATTAAAAATAATCTTCCATTTAACCTCTTGTGGATATTTTATTTCTGTGTGTAAATTCCTGTTTCTAATTGGTATAAAGAACTGAAGCCTAAAGAACTTCCCTAACATATTTTTATAGTTCAGGACTTCCAGTAATTGATTCTCTTTGTGTAAGAAAAAAAACAACAACAACAGAAAACTATTTCTCCTTTAGTTTTGAAAGATTTTTACACTGGGCATAGGATTCTGGGTTGATAATTGTTTTCTTTCTTTCTGCACTGTAAAGATAGGACTCCATTGTCTTCTGGTTTACATAGTTGCTGGGGTCTCCCGTTTTTCTTATCTTTGCTTCAGTGTAGGTTTCCTCTGGCCACTTTTACGACTTTTTTCTTCATCTCTGTTATTCAGCAGTTTAAATATGAAACATTGCACGGAGTTGCTATTTTGCTGCCGATGTTAGTGTGTGTGCCTGTGTTTATGGAATATTTGTCAACGATAATATCAGGTCAGGATTAAAGACCTTTGGTGTTGTGGGAACCTCTTGAAAATGTAGTTCAACGTATTTTATTATTTTACGAAGGTTTTCGGTTTTTCATCTCTTTAGCTATTTATTCTGCCTTGTTCTCTTCTTTTGTAAATCCAACTTATGTGTAATAAATCATTTAATATTATCTAACTGCCCTTGCATTCCCTGTTTTGGAGAGTTTCGTGTTTGTGTGTGTGTGTGTGTGTGTGTGTGCGCTCCCATTCTCCTTTCATGTTTCAATTTATATCTATCTTCACTTCAACTGACTCTCAGATGTTTGAAGTTGAATGATGTGAATATTAAAGTATTCTTCAGCTCTATTACTGTTTTCATTTTTAGCGTGTCTATTGAAATATTTATAATTAATATCTTTGCTGGAATTCACCATTGTTCATGTATGTTTTTCATATTTTCACTAAAGCCTTTCATGTCATAGTTTTGTTAAATCCTACGTCTGAAAGTTTCAACATCTAAGTCATCTTTGAGGCTATTTATGTTTACTGCCTTGTTTCTTGAAAGGGGGCTTTTGTTGTGTGTGTTTTCTTTTTTAGGCATCTCAGAATTTCACTTTGAGTGTCAGACATAATATACAGAATAGTATAAATTGAAAGAAATTGTACTTGTGCACTGAAATTAGCACGTTACTTCAGCTGATTTGCTAGTTAATCTGGGAAGTTAAATCACTTTAAAAGGAGATAAACTGGATTATTTTGTTGCTGTGGTTACCTCCAGTAATCTGCCATCTTCAGATTTCTCTACATCCTTATGCTTAAAATGGGGGTCAGTTTACTGGGGGGTTGTCAATATTCATGCTTTATCCTCAACTATAAACTCTCCTGGCTCATGTGTGTGTCACAAAGCTTATCTCTCCATGCTCTGGCCTTCTAGGGGCATATTGCTATTGCTTCTTAGTGCTCCTTAGCCTGTTGGTGCTCAGCAAGGAGGAGTTCTTTGTTTTCCTGAATCAACTTCAGTTTTCACAGAACCTATGCCACTAAGTCATGGGAGTGGGCTTTTGTAGTTATTCTGCCCCTCTCAGGAGCAGGACAGACTTCTAATAATTTTGGCCCAGAAGTATTTATTACCCTGCCCCTGGAATTAGAGGACTTTATTTTTTTACCTTTCCACAATTGCAGTAGGTGGTGTATACCTGTGCCACAGAGAGAATAAGGGAATAGAATTTGCTGCCTTTCTCCCTAGGGTTTAGGACTTGTACTCTTTACAGTTAAAGGAACTGGACCTAGTTTCATGCCTTCCCCACTGTGATGGCTACTCTCCATTAGTGATGAATCATAAATTCATCTAGAAGAGCTTGTGTGTGTGTGTGTGTGTGTGTGTAAATTCCTCCTCTCTGTGTACATCAAAGTTAGGTACTGTCATGTAATCCCACAATTGTCTCTTAGCAATTTGTTTAAAATAATCGTAATATTTAAACCTGCTTCTTTGGTGACTTTGTCTTCCCTTTGCAGCCACAGGTGAGCCAGTACTCATGTGCCATCCTTCTTTGCAGGAATCTGTTTTCCTTCAGACTTGATATAGGTTGGTTGCTCTGACATTTCTGTATAGATAAAAGAAAATGGAGAACTTGTAGTTTATTCAGCTTTTTATTGTTAGGGTGAGAGTGGCATTCTTTCTGGATCTCACATCCTCATCAGAAGCAAGAAGTCCATGTCCATTCGCTTTAACTAAGTCTTCCTGAAGTGTTGTATGATGCTAGATTCAGTACACATTTGTAATTCCTAAGAATTTCCTGGTAACCTAGTCAGACCTGGATTTAGAGAACACTATCGTCAGATTACTACATAAGGTAGATGCATAGTGCCTTACATCAGAAACCTTTCTCTCTGTCACTTATTAACTTGAAACCCCTTTTCCATGTCCAAATAATTTCCTTGTGTTAAATGTTGGATATAGTGGTACTGTGCATTGATATCTATATTGATGTCACCCTCATTGGAAACAATTTGGTGTGTGCAGTAATTTATTTTAAAATACTCATCTTTGCTTGAAAATATATGGCAATATCGCAGATACAAAAAGTACACAGACTTTGTTTGCATTTTTTTATTTTCGCATATTAATTCCATTCCCTTCTTTTCTTTCCCCAGTCCAGGGTTGAAAGGAGGACAGGGGAATTGGGGAAAAAGTAAGAACCAAGATAGATTATGTAAAGGTACAAGTTTCCAAAGATGAATGTCATTATATTGTATACCTAAAATGTTCCAATAAACTTAGTGAAAAAAATAGTACACAGACATTCATCACAGCAGAAACATAGTGTGCGGTGGGGAAGACAACCTGCTTTGAACCTGGCAGACCTTATTCAGTGCTTACTTGCCATTAATGAGTGATGACCTTACACAAAGCACCTAATCTCTGAATATAAATGTCCTTATTTATAAGATTATTCAACTAATATCTCAAAAGATCTGGTAAAATATAGAAACAATATAAAATTTTTGACTTATGGTATATATGCCAATTAAAAAGCAGCCATTTCTATATTGTGATTTTTGAAAAGAAAAATTTAGTAACACTCTAAATGGCAAAAAAGAAAAATGCAAATGCATTAGGTAGTCAATATATTATCATTCTATAAAGCAATATTATATAATAACAGAATTAAGCTTAAGATTTTTT
>NW_022900951.1:82213805-82255828 GCF_012274545.1 Fukomys damarensis
TATAATAATCATATTGTATAAATAATACAACATACTGTATAAATGATCTGTACAACAAAATGAAAGCATGATACCTTTCAAACTTAATGTCAGATTCCTTTGCTTTTCCAGTGCTGCTAACCACATCCCCTGCTGGCATTTGTGTTAGTTAAATTCTCTTCAATGTCTTCCAGCCTGATTCTAAGGCTTTGTTCTCTGGCGAGTTTCCACCTCTCAGCTGAGATCTGTGCACATTGAAGTGAAGACTGAGTCTCAACCTCCACATTGTAACCCCCTTCCCTTTCTTCTTTTAGTTCTAATTGGACACCTAACCTACTATTCTCTCTCAGCTCCTAGCAAGACAAACATCACTGAAAATCATGGGTTTTGTTTTCTCTCTTTTTAGGAGAAAGAACTATTCTCTTCCCTTTACTTTCCTGGTAGGCTTAGAGTAGTTTTCTCATCACCTTTAACTACTAGTCTCACAATTTATGGCTCATAATTAAATTGGAGGAATGTTTAGTAATTTGCCATGTGAGGAAACATTTGCAAAATAAATTAGGAGGACTCATTTTTGAAATGGTAAAATGAAAAAACAAATTTACTGAAGAGCAATGGATACAGAGAGACCACAGTTATTTTGTGAAATATTAAGAAGGAGACTAACTCTTTAAAGTGGCACGGTAAGAGCTGGTAACATGACATTCCCACTAACTGACACTAAACATTTCACTTCACTTTTCTTGGACAATTTCCTCAACTATATTATAAATGTACTAGACTAGATAATTTCCAGAGTTTATGCTGGATTGAAGAAAAAGTACTTCACACCTGAAACTCAGTAAAATGTAGGCATTTCTTACTCTGTCATCAGCCTAATAAAAATAATGATTCTAAAGTTTCATCACCACCTTACAAAGTAGAACTTGATTATTGGCTATTAGTTGGAGTAGCTACACATTTCACCAAATAAAATGATTTTCTGTTTTTCTCTCTAGTTCTCCACTTGATAGCAAATCTCATTATTTAGCTTAGTAAAACACTATGACATCAGCTGTAAAGGTAAAGCTGTGTAGCAGGTATATTGGGAAGGTAGGGTTGCTTCACTGTACAGTATGATCTAACACCATTTTGTTAACGTAACACTAGTGAGGTAAAGCAATAAACTGGAGTTTTAGAATGAAAGAGTTCACTTTGAACTTCATGAGGTTTTGACTACACTGCTAACATCAATCATTTTTCCCAACTTGCCATTTGCAAGAAGTGAGGTTAGAAAAAGAATTAAGAAAACATTTCAGGGGAATCACATCAATAAAAGAAAATCTCCTGAAATATACTACATATCTAATGATCGTTGTAGAGCCTAACCACCACATATGCCTGATTCCCACTTACAGTGCAATTAAATATTGACGGAAGGAAGGAACTATCTCAAATTTATTATTTTTCTAAAATTTACAGATGTATTTTGGGCATAAGTTCACATCTATCAGTGAGACATTAGAGAAGCACTTTGCCCTTTTGTTTTTTAAATTTTATTTTATTAGTACATGTTTGAAGTACATGAAGTTTACATTCATCTTAAGGAGTAAGTTCATGTATATAACAGAGCTTGATTTTTTTAATCCCCTCCCCCTTCCCATCCATCTCCCTCTCTCCTACTGTAAATCCCCTTTCTTTCTTCTTATTATAATTTTCAGTTCATGTTTATGATGTATAATATTTACACTCACTGCAGATATTTGGCACAGGTGACACATCTCAAATCTCCTCACCCTCATTCTCCTGGACCCCTTTCTGCTTGCAAAAGATCTATCTCCTTGTTTGTTTCTATCCACCCTTTATTTTGCTCTTTATTTGTATTTTGCCTTACTGAAATGACTCAATGTGGTATTTACTTGTATCTGATTTATTTCACTTAACATTGTATTTTCTGAATGTATTCATTTTCCTACATGTCTCACATTTAGATACAATATATGAAGGTGTGGCATTATAGTCAAGAGCAAATTCCTGAATTGTTTGCACTCTGTAAGTGCACTGTTGAATATGGCAATTTCTTTTCATTACACTGTCCAATGCATCACTATTGAATATGATTTTTGAAATTATTGTTTGACACATTACTTTCACTTGCAAACCTCAAAAGACAGGTGAGATTTAGATTTATTGCTTGCGTTTTCTGAATTTGAAGTTGGATCAGGGACTGGGAACATAAATGAAGAAAAGAAATTTTGTCCTGAAAGTTGGTGACATACAATTTATGATATTTTAAATTAAGTTTCAGAAACACGGTGCTGACATTTGGGTTGCCTAACCACTAGGCCTATTGGATGAAGGTTTGAGTATTTTTCCTTTTAGGCTGAAATTATACTGTTTATTTGCCTACCAAATGTCTAACACTGTGAATGCTTTCTTTTTAGGTAGGAAAGTTTCCTCGTATCCTTGCCATTTTTGCAAATATAGCTCAATTAAGCCAGCCAACAAATATTGCTTAAGCACCCATAAAGCACATAACATTGTGCATTTCACTATACATTGAAAGTCTCTGAAGCAGGGCTTAAGCTAAAGTTTAAAAGTGGCCATAGACATACTGGGTTGTAGCGTCTTCAGAGTGCAACACCAGAAGTCCAGAGCCTTTTCTTGGTTCCACCTTCCTTCTATGACATTGCTCCTTCGTAATAATGTGTCTCAAAAGTAAAGATTTCTCTTTCTTAAGTAACCTCAGACTGCTTTAGTTTAAAGAAGTTTTAGATTTATTCATTAAATAAAAACACTGCTTTGAATGTTGCTAACATTCTGATAACAATTTTTAAGATCTATTTATTGAATTATACTCTGTCTCAAGCATTGCATTAGGTACTAGGTATTAGAATCATAAGTACCATGGGGAATAATTTTATTGATTTTAGTTTTAATAGAGATAAGGAAGAAGGTATTTTCCATGATTGTGACCTCTAATTTTAGGAAGTAGTGATGAGTTACAGGGAGAAACAGGAAAGCTGAGTAAGACTGGGCAAAAGAAAGGAGGATATGTGAAAGTAGTTTTTTTTTTTTTTCTTGGAGTAGAAATTCTAATTAGGCTTCTAACATGTGAGGCTGAAAAACAAGTTTGTTTGTTTTGTTTTGTTTTCAGTAAGAGAACGAGGTTTAATATTTGCAATGGGAATGAAAAGGAGCAACATAGACTAAATCAAGGGACTCGGGACGAAATCAGTGGAAAGTGCTGAGGCTTAAAGGCCTCGGAGAAAGTGGAATATTCAGTCTTGGCCATGACTTTTCTCCAACTGTGGAATGTAACCCAAGTCTTTCTGGCTTGCCTTTTTTTTTTTCTGTTGCACCAAAATTTACTCCTATGCTTCAATCAATTTTGAAATAGAAAGAAGCAATTAGCATGGCAGTGACACACACTTGTAATCCTAGCACTCAGGAGGCTGAGGCCGGTGGATTTCTGTGAGCTGAAGGCCAGCCTGGGCTACATAACAAGACCCTATAAAAAAAAGAAAAAGAAAATATGGGAATGAAAGATAAAAGTAAAAGTCATATATCGGATTTCTGCTCCCACGGGGCCATAAATTACATGTCACAGCTGTAATCTGTATAATAAATTCACAGTTATAGATGGGAACAATTTAAATTCTATATATGTAACACAAGATCATTATTTCATTTCTGCAGATACTGAATTGGCTCATATTATAAAGAACTGCAGAAAAGACATTTAAATGTTTGGAGACAAATATATATTTCTAAACAACAGTCAAAACAATTAAGTTCTTTAAAGTTCAGTGACTTTGTTCAGTCAGATAAAATCATCCTAATTTTAAAAATTTTATTAAATATAATTTTCTCCATGGAAGGATAATACAGTCACTTAAAAATAGACATATAGGAAAAGTTTTCAATTAGCAATAATCGCGCCTCGGATAAACCTCATTGGCTACGATACTGCCACTGAATAATCTGCAATAAAGCATAAGATCCTAATAAGATTACTGTCATTTAGAAATGAGAAGAAAGGAGCTAAAGGTGTAGGGAAGGTGGGATGGGTAGGGGAAGGGTAATAAGGGAAAAGAAAAAAATGCGAGATAATGAAAAGATGGAAATAAAGTGTTTGTAGATGGAGAGGGGAGGAGGGGGTGAAGGGAGGGCAGGGGTAAGGGGAAAAAATGAGAACCAAGACCTGTCATGTACAGGTACAAGATCCCAACAATGAATGTAACTGTACTGTATCCCTGAAGTGTACCAATAAACTCAATTAAAGCTGAAAAAAATAGACATATAGCCCAGTGTGTGGTGACGATACTTGTAATCCCAGCCCTCTGAAAGGCTGAGTGAGGAGTCTCACAAATTTAAGCCCCCCACATGCACACACAAAAGCTGGGGATATAGCTGAATATGAAAGCCCTGGTTCAATCCCCTGAACTGAGAGGAAAAAAAAAGAGGGGTAAAAGTTGCCTAGTTGATACTTGGCTTACATATTTAAAGTTGCTCTTATTATATCAGTCTAAAGAAACTTCATGTAGAAAAGCTTTTAGAAACTAGAAACTATTGCGAAGTGTGGTAAGGGTGGGTGGGAAAGTGTTACTAGCATTAAGGTGCACTTGATGTGTGTTTTTTTGTTTGGTTTGGTTTGGTTTGGTAACAGGGATCAAACTCGGGACCTTGTGCTTGCAAGGCACGCAGCGGCATGGCACCACAGAGCTAAATCCCGGCCCTTACAATTGATATAATATATGGAAAAATAGATTTTGTTTCTCTCTTATTCTAACCAAATATAGAACATGTATACTATATAAAATATATATATATATATATATATATATATGCAACATATAATTATGGTCATACATAACATATATATTAAAAACCTGTGGTCAGATTCTCAGAGTAAACTTATTAGAATTGATTGAAACATCAAAATTTCTTGCTTTCCTTTATCTTCTAGTATTTGACTACTAAGGACTGATTAGTTAGACAATCAGCACATTTTGGTAAATAGAAACATTAAAAAATAACATTAAGACAGTTCCTCACTCTTGAAATGAGTAGTAACTTGATTTTAGGATTCCACCATTCTATTACTTTTTTCGTATCTGTATCTGAGGTTATATTGCGGATGGTGCCAAAATTTAGAAAGTAACATATGATTATAAGTCTCTGAGAATGTTAAAGTAAAGGTAAGTTCTTAGGATTTTATGTTGTTGCAGCTACTATGAAAACAGGCTTTTACAAAAAAGCCTATCAGCAAATAAAATTAAAATATCAAAGAATGTCAAAATATATAATCAGTTCTTTATTTATTTATTTTGGGGGAGGATACCGGGGATTGAACTCAGGTCCTTGCACTTACAAGGCAGGGCACCGAACCGCTGAGCTAAATCCCCAGCCCTGAGGCTTGGTTTTTTTTGTTTTGTTTTGTTTTTTTGTTTTTCTTTAAGTAGTTCTTTATTTTGCAGTCTTATATTTTCCTGTTGACCTGGATATAGGTTACAGTACATTCTTCTTGCAACAGAATAATTATAGAGGCAAAATAATATAAGAATTATGTCATTGCAGTGGGATAAATCATGATATGGTTGTAGTTTATATATAATCTGTGCTAGAAAAATAAGAAATCTTAAAAAAAAAAAAAAACTAGGAAGCTCAGCGGTTCTGTGGCCTGCCTTGCAAGCGCAAGGACCTGAGATCAATGGTACCAAAACAAACAAACAAACAAAACAAAACCAACCAAACAAACAAAAAACGAAGAATAAGAAATCTTTTTAAAGTCTGCCATTTTAGTCAGAGTCTCTTTTACTTTTCTATTTTGTATTTCCTTATTCATTTATTCTTTTGAGACAGGGTCTCCCTACGCAGTTCAGACTGGCCTTGAACTCACGAGATAGCCCACAATAGCCTCAAACTCATGGTGATCCTCCTGTCCCAGCCTCCCAAATGCTAGGATTGTAGGTGTGCGCCACCTCGCCAGCTCAAGGCAGAGTCTCTTTATGGAGGGGAAAAGAAAGTTAGACTATTCAGAGTTCCCTGGGGGAAAAGAAGATTGATTATATTCTAAGCACTGCCAGTAACATTTTGTATAAATCATTAACTATGAAGAGCAAAAACAAAAACAAAAACAGCACCATGTTCAAAAAGGACAAGTCTAAGAGTTCTCAGAGAAGGTCAACTTTGTTTGACTCTGAGGAAAAAAACATTAAAATTAAATAAAATTATTTGTATGCACACTGGGTGAGATAAAAGATGAATAATTAAATATTAGTCACTTTACTTCTGCGGGAGAGAGAAGGATAGGGAGAAGGTGTAAAGGCATTGAAAATGACCAAGATACATTATATGAAGGTACCAATATGCCAAAATGTTCACTATTCTCTATTCCAAATGTGTACTCATTAAAGTAATTAGGTCATTTTTAGAGATTGAGACCTCGAGTTCCTAAAAGTGGAAACTTTTACTGAGTTTTCACATTGTGCATTGTGCATAGTGCTTTATTTAGATTTAATATTGCCATCTTATAATAGAATTATGAGGTAGGTACTATTGCTATCATCTTTCTATTAAATATGGAAACTGAGAAATAAAGAGCTTAAGTTTTGAAACAAATTAACAAAAGTAGTAAATTATGAAGTCACGAGTCAAATCAAATTTACCTAGGCCTTAGATGTGTTCTCTTAATCCTACTATACTCTACTCATCTTAGCATGTCCAACCCAGTTTCAGACTCTGATCAACTACATTATCCAGTTGTGAAATGTGTCATCCCAAGGCAAAAGTGTCCATCTTCAAAAAAAGGTGATGAACTGAGATCAGTCATGCAGATCATTAATAATATATCCCTCCAGCATATTGGTTTGCTTCATGATGGTCACTAAGCCTAGTCTGCAGGTCCTTTTCTGAAACTGAATAGAATTTCAGAAGTGTATGGGGACAAGCAGATACATTTTACAGGAGACTTGAAGCTCATGATTATATTCTTTCTTAGACTCCTGGAAGTCCTGGAAAAGTATAGAAGTACTGGCTCTCACCCCTTCACTCTTTTGTAGTGGCCAAAGACCCATATCCAGGGTCAAGGATATTTTTTCCTCAATCATTGCTTACATTGGGAGCCCAGGGGGGAGGTAGACACTAGTGGATCATTGAAAGTTAGTGCCTTCCTTTTGGGTGATTGCTATCTGATTGACAAGTATATGAAAAAATAATAACTTTGTAAAACTTGTGTGCGTTCTAATAGATGCATTTCTAGGAGCATGGTGGAAAGTAGAATGTGTGAAACCTAGGGCACTCTTTTTTTCTCGGGCCTAAGCAGAATATCTACAAGAGACTGAGCTTGAATAAATTGCATGTAGGAGCTAAATGGCTATAAATTTGGAGGGTAGAGGGTGGCAGAGGAAGATAGTTAAGCAGATGGGTGTTTACAATAAGGATTTGATTCTAAAATGAAGAGAGGAATACCAAGTGATCAGTATACTGTTCTCATTAGGTGAGGATGCAGGTTTCAACAGAACTTTAAGCTTGAAGTTTTCTTGGTGGTCAACCTTTGCAAGAGTTTTGCGATCAGCTGAGTTTTTTTAATCGTGTTGGAAAAGTGTTCCAATGATAATAGAAAACCAGCTATAAGCCTTAAAGTAGATAACTAAAGATTCGTTTGTCTTTAAAACTACTTTGTAAAGTTTTTCAAGAGGTGGGACCCAGATCTTTTTATTTTGAATACACTCAGACTACATAGTAAAGTTCAGTGAACATATCAGACACACGGACATTGGGGATAAATGCCAGGCCAAAATTTCAATAAAGATTTTTTGATATGTTGCCCACACTCACATTCTCTGTTTATTCACAACATTCCCATTCTACAAATATATATTATGACAAAATTAGGGATATGCATAAAACTTATCTGAATCACCTTTACAATCTCTTTTGGGGCCAGGGTAGTATATATTTTACAGAAGTGTGTATGGCACAATTTCTACTGGAACTAAAACAATATGTGCAAAAGTGACCTATGTCCAAATGACAGATTTTAACAAGGGCTCTGTGCAGATGTACCTTGATGAAAGGGATTGACTATGACAGCCTGTTAGGCTAATGCATTGGTTAGGTTTTCAAAATTATACCACCTCAGTGATTTTCAATTTTGAGTATTTAAAAAGGTGGTACTGAGCAGCAAAGACAAATATTTCCAAAGGATAGAAATATTAGTATGACTATTTTATTACACTCAGCTGAATGACTCATTTAGGGAACTTGAAAGAGTATATTTCTTGAGGTGCTGTAGTTTGCTATAGTATTGCTGGCATGGCCAAGTATAAAGATGGTTTCAAGAGAGCCTCGTACTTTCAGAAAGATGTCTAGAACATGTACAAATATTTCCTGACTTGGAAAATTGGCAGCTGTTAGAAAGAAAAACACATATAAATAAGAGCCTACAAATGATCTTGCTTCTCTTAGACTTCCACACGTTTTTCCAGTTGCTGTAATAGGTTATTTAACTACCTTAAGTTTTATCAAGTTTCAAATGAACATAATGGTCCAGAATTTTAAACTCTAAAATTACTCTTTTTAGTAATGTGAATTTTGCAGGCTCTGTGCTATCTCATACACACATATATAAGAACATACACACACTTATTTCAACCAGCTTGTCCTGATTTGCTAGGTCCTTTTCCAGTTCCATGTCCAGGGAAGCTCATATATGACCAGGGCCTGTGCATTTGCTTGACTTAAATCCTTTCATACTTGAAGAACATACTGTGCTAAGAGGTAGAGTTATCCTATCATCAACTGTACTTAGGGCAGAAATAGTATATATTAATAGAAAGGTGGAAACTAGTTAAAGGGAAATGTAAAATAGAGGAATAATACTTATAGGGAGCAGAGTCTGTATTTACTTTAGCAAGTACAATGTAAAATTGATTTGACTGATTTCTTCACCACCACCTATACCAAACCCCTAAAAATATGTAGAAAAATTACCTGATTGATTATTTGATAGAAGTAACCAAAAATCAAAAATGTTTGTTGGCATCTGGTATGAGTAACCTTACTAAAATGGAAACTAGATATATCTCACCTTGCATCCCAAATGCTATTAGGGGCATCTCAGACATATCTCAGTGCCTGGACTCAAGGGAGAGAAATTTAAGAAGCATAGCACACTGTTAACTTGTCTCCTTGAGATCATTCAGAGGGGATGCTCTGGTATGAGACTGGAACTTTCCAGGTAAACCTTTCCTACTCCTTCCATCATTTTGGATTTAGCAGTGGCATCATTAATAGATGAGCTGGGTTAGGAGTGTACAGATATTCACTAAAATATGGCCAGTTAATTTATAGAAGATAATCTGTTTAAAGAATAAATGGCAAAATAATATTTCCATGATTCAGCTGAGTCTGAGTTTTAAAGCCTTCGCTTTCTACAGAATAAGAGACTGTGTACTTTTTTTAAAAAGCAAAGAGTGCGCTTCTCCACAGCAAATTTTAAAAAATATAGTTGTGCACTCTCAACTCCTTCTGTAAGTGCTCATAACGTTTGGTTTCTGTCAGAGTTGTGAATCTCGCCAATTATTCACATTTTATATATAATTACACACTTGGTAGAAAGCTAAAATTCAGCTTGTATGAATTATGTGCCTGAGAACTGCCCCTAGGTTTATGCAACTTTCCCTCTATTTACATTAAAATATGCAACATAACATGTTGATCCAAGTAATTTTATTTAGCCCTAGTCAAACTACTCATTCTAAAAAGTTATGAGGACAAAAATGAGATAATGTACATTACTTCTTTAATATTTTCTGCAGAAGCATTCTGCTATATCACATTTTGTTGGCTGACTCTGTATTTTTTTGGCTTTCTTTATTCAAATCTTATATTCCAAGGCCTTCATGATCAGGTAGGGATGGAAGAAATACATCATGGGAATAAAAAAGAGAAATAAAAGGAGACCTTAGGACTGAGGACGCTATACTTGGCAAATAAAACCACAGGATATCCAGTTAAATTTGAGTTTTGATGAAGAAAAAAATATGTCAGTATATCCCCAAAGATGTATACTTATACCAAACATTATTTTTTATTGAATTTCACTGTGTATGCTCTGTACTTTTATCTGCCACTCATATACAGAACCAACTTTACTCAGGCCATGGATTTACCTCCCCCTAACCCTGGGTTAAGAGACAGGAGAGAGACTGCTTATCTAACCCACTGTGGTATATGATAGAATGATGGATTGGCCCATCTAAGAAGCTTACAAAGGACATGGTCTTATGATCCTACTTTAGTCGCTATTCTTCCCTCCCTCTTCTAGCCAATGTTTTCTGCTTCTTTCAGATTTCCATAGCAAAGCTGCTCTGCTAGAATCTGTTGGGGTCAGGGAGTGTGGGTGAATACTTTCCTCACTTAGGGGCTGGGTCAAGGAAATAAGGTTTTCCTTTACATGCCAAGGAGAGCATATGCCTGCTCAGTTTCTTAAGCTAGATAAGGAAATCAAAGTTAGTATTTTTTTCTTCTTCGTACTGTTTAAAGAGAAGGGCTGTGGACTGGTAAGCAGACTGGTCACTCCTCAGTTTAACTGTATTTAATATAGGTCCATACACCTAGTTCAAATGTAACAAGTATAAATCAATGATGTTGACCCTTTATATGAAAGCCATGTTCTGTGTCACAGACCAGGCCACTGCTAGCTGCAATCTACAGACCGGTCACAGAAATACCAACCTTATTGTATAGCACCCATTAAAAGTCTTTTTCTATGCATTGTGTGTTAAATCCCTCATTTTACCTATGGTCCTTCAAAGCTTCCCTTAAGGAAGGTTTCAAAGGGCATGGATGGTCTGTGTATGGTATAGAATTAAGGCTGAGTACCAGCAGAACTGCTTTGAATCAACTATCTCATCATTCTCCTACTAATTCTATTAGCATGGGTCAGAGACTATACTGTTTTCTCTGTTTTTCAAAATTTCCTTCAAGGATGGTTTATAATCTCCACAAAAATAATGCTTCTTGAAATTCTAAGAAGACTTATGAAAGGAACAACACTGTACTGGAAGTCTCCCATTCATGTGGCATTGCCTCTAGTTAGGCCTGCTCTGGATTTATCAAGAGGCTCAGTGGAGAGAGAAATAGTTCCATAGATAGTGTTCTCCATCTCTCATCCCTCAAGTCACATAGTAAGTGGTGGAGCTAGCTTGAAAGCCAAAGCCCTCACTTTTAGCTATGCTATATAAAATTACAGAATCATTAAATAAAAAAGGAGCATAGTTCTATATGACAAATCAGTAGTGACTTTGAAGGTGGTTTCCACCAAATTCCCAAGAATTCTTTATGAGGAGGATCTAGCATACAGAGCTTTTCTAGTTTTAATAGTATTATTGTTTTTCTTCAATAAATCCCAAAGAGACTTTCTGATAAAGACAGAACGAATAGTTAATTGTTTTATTATTTAATTGGCAAAGACAAATTGCACGATGCATCTTACGAAAAATATTATCAACTACACGAGAAATTAACCATTCATGAAGTGCCTGTTCTGAGTGATAAATATTTAAGAATTATTCTGTTGAACTTTCCAAGAGTTTGCTTTAAAAAAAGAAAAAAATGTTATATAAAATCTTTCAGCAGCAAGGTGTCCAGTGCAAAATATAGGTTCAGAATGAACCAGGACAAATAAATTATATGTGCTGTAGATATTGTGCTACAGAATTTCAACAGGTAAAGCTTTTCAATATAGAAGCTAGACAATATACATGACCAGGTAGGTATCAGTTTGGATTCATGGAATTCATTCTGGGTAGTTAATTAAAAATTTACATAGAAACTTATTTTGACCTAAGTTTGGAATATGCAGTTTCTGTCCTTATATAATCAACTTATCCCTTATCTTGCTATGCCACAGTGGGAAATGTATGCTTTGGTGTTATACAGAACTGTATTTAACTCATGGCTTCATGAAGTGAGTGACAAGGAGATGGGTCACCTCACCTCTCTAAGGCTCAGTCCCACAAAAATAATGAGAAAATAAAATCTAGCATTATATAATGCAGAAGTTATTATCTCATGGAAGAACATGTAAAATTCTTTCATCAATACTGATAACAATATAAAATATATTACCATGGGGAGAGAACTGATGGAAGAATGTGTTTCTTTAATACAAACTACAAAGCTGAAGCAGATGAGGAAGAAACAAAGTACTGACTATTGCAAGAGACAGCTAGAAAGACTCTAGAGTTTGTATAGCAATCTTTAATTTACAGATGACAAAATTAAAGAAAGGAAGTGAATTGCTTAAGGTCAAATAACAAAAGATGTAAAGTCTCACTTTGCTTTAGAAATACCATATTCCTATTCTTTGCTAATTTACTCCCAGATATCCAAGGCTTCCCAGATATTAATGAGAATGCTCATTTCCCGGTAGCCATACCCTAAGTATCCTGACTCTTCTTAGAGAGCTTAATATAAAATATCTCATTATTTTGAGTTAAATGAATGAGAGGATATATAATAGATTCTGGATCACACTATTGCATTATCTATGTGGTAATCTGTAATTTGATATGAATTGAGAAACTATTTCAGCAATGCTGGCAGCAGAAGTAGTAATAGGCCTGCCCCCTCCAGCAGCAGAATTCCCTCATTTTTATTTTTATTAAGTAGGGGTGCACAGAAAAATCTTCTGGAAGAATCATCTGAACATGCAAATCTTCAAGATCCAACTAAAAATGTTTTGGTTAGGAAGCAGTGATTAGATGGTCTTTGCATTCTGGGTGTAAACTAAACACTTCAGAGAAGGTTTATTTTTTTAATTGTATTTATTGGTACATTTTAGGTATACAGTACAGTTACATTCATTGTTGGGATCTTGTACCTCTACATGACAAGTCTTAGTTCTCATTTTTTCCCCTTGTCCCTGCCCTCCCTGCACCCCTCCTCCCCTCCCCTTTACAAAACACTTCATTTCCATTTTCTCGTATTTTTTTCTTTTCCTTTATTAGCTTTCCAGAGTTGAGAAATGTGGCAAGCTGATCTGTGGTACTTTTAGTCTGGAATACCTTTTCTCCAAATCACATCATCTTGAGTCAAATCTCAGCGTTCTCAACCCATGTTTTTAATTTGAATAATTTCTTAAAAAATAAACCCTCTGGTTTGAGAAGGCTGAGATTTGACTCAAGATGATGTGATTTGGAGAAAAGGTATTCCAGACTAAAAGTACCACAGATCAGCTTGCCACATTTCTCAAAATTACCATTGCATTAGAGATTCATTCTTTCAGGCTTCTTACCAGAAAGCATCTGCTCAATAAATTAAAGATATTATAACAATGCCTTAAACCAGTGATTAATACTTTCACGAGAATAGATTAGTTTTTACCTTAATCCCAAGGGAAATGAGCCACAAGGCGGGTAAATCGTTTTTTGACGGTTGTGAGAGTTGAAAGTTTTGTAACAAGAGGAGTTGTTTCCAAAGAGAAAGTCCAGAGGTAGCACCTCTGTAGGAGGAAAGGAGCCTTAAAGAGGTACACGCAAAGGGCAGGGGATGAAAGCAAAGTACATTTTTACTAGAGGTTATCCAATTGCCCTTGATGGAGGCATCCTGCTTTTTTCTTTCTTACAGGCTTAAGTCTCTCTGGCTTTGAATGACCCACTGCTGACCCTGGTTCATTTAAATACAAAGCCAAAAAAGGGGAAAGGCTGGAGGGATTTAATCCTACATTTGAGTTTACACAGCATTAAACAGTTTATTGATTTGTCCCACTCAGAGAAGAGAAAACTCACAAGCTGCATATTCAAAGCAACAGTTTGAGTTCATTTGTCAGTTCAAGGAAAACAATTACACCATGTTGAACCAATGGAGAAACAACTTTCTCAATTTCTTTGCAAAATGCACTTTGTTTACTCACCTGAAACTAATCTAGAGTTGTGATACCTTTTAAATTTCCCTTGGATAGGAGAACTGACCTTTGGGTCAAATATTGTCAGATCCCTTCAATATGCTAAAAGCATAGAAGTGGTGGAAAACACAGAAATCTGAGCTAAAGTGTAGAGAAGGTGGGGAAATGGTCATGTACGTTTGACTGTGTCAAGTTAACTGACAGTGAAATAGTGAAATGTCTGGTCAGGGATGTAAAGAATTTTGGGGGACTATGGACATTGGTAACCAGGAATTCTACTATTCTTTTTATTTATCTTTCTAGATATCACTAAAGCCTGTATATGCAAATGTCTTTCAGAGTAGCATATAGTCTTAGTACAATATTTTGTAAAATGTGGTTTTGATTCTTCTGTTCTTTGATCATACATTTGCTGTTCGGTCAGATAACTTGACTTGGACATAATATTTTTTCCTCTGTTTTCTTTTGGGCCATGTAAAAGAAAGATAAAACCACATATCAAGTCTAAGCAGCAGTATTTAAACATCAAATCATGAACTCTATTTCACACCCCTTCCCTCCAAAGTTAGCATGTATTCCCTATAGTAGAACCCATGCTTTAAATCAAGGAAGGCAGCTAAAGTGGCATGAGTGTAGACAGCCTGCTTTAGGGAACTCCAAAAGCCAGGACTAAAACCTTGAAAGATGCAACACTAGAATTAAAATCTAGTCACTATAGATTACTGGAAATCTGCTCAAATTTGCTCAACCCCTTCCCAAACCTTAACAGTTATGGTGGCAAAGAACAGAGGAATACAGTCATTTTAAAACTCATTTTTGAATATTCTTATTACAGTACACCCTTGTGAACTTCACATCTATAGTCAAGTAATGTATTAACAGTTGGCGGTTCATTCGTATTTTTTTTCCATTGCCATGTCCTGGTCATCCTTAGGGATGAGTCTCTTGTATTTTTTATGGCCTTTTAAGAGTGGATGATTCTAAGTTTCTATTTTCACATGTTAATTCTCTTAGCTTAGTGGTTTTCAAAGTTTGTTCTCTGGACCAGCTGTATCAGTCTTGACCAGAAAATTGTTAGAAATGCCAAATTCTTGAGGAACACACCAGAAATACTGCATCATAAACTTGAACTCCTAGGTAGGAGTACCGAATGGAGTGGGGGGAATAAGCAATCCATTCTAACAAATCAGGTATTTCTGGGATTCACCGAGTTGGAGAGCCATTTAATACATTTCTTAGTTATGGCCATCCTTGGGCATGATCTTTTATCACCCTGTTGTACATAACAACCTCACTTAGAATCACGTACTAACAAAAGAAATTCACATTTATATTGGAGTTTCGTGGTGATTTGGAAACACTCAATAAATTATTCCCTTCCCAATCTCGTATGTACGTGCACAAGCATGCGTGTACCTCTTGAATATTCCAGGAAAGGGAAGGTGAATTGAATCACTCTCCCACTAGGCCAATCCCAGGGAAGGGTAAAGCAGGCAAAATTTTCTGCTATCAGACATATAAATTGAGGTAGATTATATTCCAGACTCAATTTTTAGGATATATAGATTAGGGAAGGCTATTTGAGACTCTACTTCACAGTAAAAATAAATTGTAATCTATTAAAATACATCTTTGAGCATTGACAAAAGCAAATATCCCCATACCATAGATCTCTAGAAGTTCAGAAGTACATGTAGCCCTGGTTTTGATTACAGAATTAGTTACTTCTCCTTGCTCTTCATATGTATCCTATTAGTGAACTGGAAATTTAAGCAATTGGTTCCTTGTATCTTAATACAAAGTTGAGCAGCATTTAGAGGCTATCTCCACAAAGTTATCTCTCAGCAAGTTAATGACAGTGGCTTAATGCAGTGGTTTAGAGTACTGTGACAGCATTCTACAGTAAACTTTCCTGTGATGCTGGGGTAGAATTCCAATATACTTCTGCAGAACTTTCAGATCTGGAAATGTGGGCAAGATTTTTTTAAAAGGACAGAAATTGAGGGTAGTGATGGGTGAAGCTGTAAAATGCTTCGCATGATAGGATTTAAAGAAAAATTAAATATATTAAGAATCATGAGTAAACTGTCACTTTACATTTATTAATCAACAATCACTATAGTTTTCCTCTGAGCAATTTAATCCAAGAAAATAATAATTTTTACTTTACTTCTTTCCAACCTATTTTTTATCAGCCACACCCAGAGAGTTTGGCACAGTAACATTGTTATTGCTTCTATGGATTTGTCTCTTGTAATCAATCCTCCTTTGGTTAAAATGGACATATATTTTGGCAGTTTTGTCAAAGCCTCAAGTCAGTATCTTATTAAAATATATCTAAAGAAGTTACTGTAATAGTACTGTAATAGGTACTGTAATAGTTATTATAAATTTGAAAATCATGAAATGTATCACAAAGCTCTGCTAAGGAAGTGCCTGGGTATCTAACAGAGAACTTGCCCTATAATCCTTGTCCTTAAAGGAAATTTAAATTGTGAGGTGTGGTTGTTGTTCACTTTTGACCCTTCACTTTCAATGATAGGTAAACAGCCTGTAATACTAATGTTCCAGGAATGCCATCAAACGAACTCATTTTAATCAATTATATTGTAAAGTTTTTGCTCATGTACATAAAATACTAAACATCTAGATATATAACTATATTTGAATGTTGCAGCATTAAATTTATATTCTCAGTGTATGTGCTAGCTATTTTAGAAGATTCTTGAATGCAACAGTAGGAGAAATAATAGCAATGTTCATTATGCTTGTAGGCTATTCCAATTTTGGTAAAGAAAGGAACATAACATAACAGACTAAGGATACCATTGTCCAGGACCACTGACTAGAGACAGAAAGAGGGACCTCAGGAGCACTTATAGAGGTGAAATGGCTTGACGTCCTTACACATAGCACTATGCGAACCTAACTATCCATATATAGGGCTGTTTCAAATAGATGCTAAATTAAATAGATTTGATGAGTGAGTATGTTGTTAAGGATCAAAGAAGTTATTTGACCAGACATATAGTAAATAGAAATACTACATAATGGTTTAAAACATGAGATTAGGAGTCAGAGTTTCTGGATTTTTATCCTAGGTCTTCTACTTAGTTATCTATATTATCCTTAAAATGTGCCCACTCAATTTTCTCAATGTAAAGTAAATATTATAATAACATTTCTGAATAAGGAAGTTGTGACGATTAAATGAATTTATATCTATATATCTATCTAAGCAAAAGTTTGATACAGATCTGTTCCAGTATACTCATTTTTAGCCAGTTATCAAACAATCACGTATAGTTTATAAATTAAACCCTGTCTTTTATCAGAAGATTTCAAGCAATTTTTAGTCTTAATATGCATTTTTAATATAAGAGGCCAGAAACCAATTTAGGAGAATAAAGATAATTATCCCAAGAAACTAAGAAAACGAGTTCAGTCAAATAATAGAAATCTGGATTTTCTGGTATCTCATACCAAATAAATAAAATCATGGATCACTTAATTTCAGAGATTCATTCTGACATATGCCTCCTTCATCAGTCTTTTCTTTGTGTGATCATTAGTCACAGAGTGTACTTGTGCACATGTAGTCTTTAAAGTCTACTGCACATTAGACTCTTATAAGGTTATGAGATCACTGTTGTATACATGGTCTGGCATTGGAAAAAACATTGTTATGTGACACACAAGTATATTTTAAAACTATGATGACAGTCATATCAATTTGCAGAGAATTGATACTTCAGGGAAGAAAAATAACTAAATTTATTTGTAACATATCTTGATTGATTAAGCCCAGTCAAAAGCAGTATTTGTTTGTTTCTTTGTTTTTCTGGTACTAGGAATCAAACTCAAGATCTTGCACTTGCTAGGCAGATACAGTACAACTGAGCTAAATCCCATGCCCCAAAACAGTGTCAATTGATTGGGTGTTTAGTTATATAAATAGCTTGGACAAGGACTAAAGATCTAATAAAACAGGTTTTAAGAATTTATTTCCAGGTCTGGGGATTTAGCTCAGTGATTCCGCTGCCTGCTTGGAAAGGGTAAGGACCCAAGTTTGATCCCCGGTACAGAAAGAAAGGAAGGAAGGAAGAAAGAATTTTCAGGGAGGTAGGCACATACTCAGCAGTGTTTCAAAAATTTTCTTTGTTGATAATCAATAGTCAACCCTGACTCTGCAAAAATCTATGAATAAGCAAAATTCACTTTGTCATCTCCCTTCTGCTTCCGTTGCTTCTCTCCCTCTCCTTTGCCCTCCTTTCCTCCTACCCCTGGAGATTTTGTTTGTTTCACTGCCCCTTTCCCTCCCTTGGTTCAGCCCTGTAACCTAGGAAACCTATAACAGAGGAAATCTACCTAGCCAAGCAAGGTGGCTAATATCTTGTTTCTTTTCTCTCTGTAATGTGTCAGCAAATAAACTGGCATTTAGAAAGTTTTCAGCAAAATAGAACCAGAAAAAAAGTGTTTCTTTTTTTTCCTCCCTCATTGAGAGGGCAGGGTTATGGGGAAAAAAGTGTTTCTTGATTGCCTCTCATTTAAACTAAGTATTTAGTCAAAACTTTAAATGTTAAGTTCATTACCAGAATTGTCAAGAAGAATTAAATGCAGCTGGGGGGGCGTAATGAGACTATTCTAATTTTAATCGTGGTGGTGGTTTCATGGCTAGATGTGTTTGTTAAAACTCATAGAAATGTACATTGAAATAGGGACATTTTACAGATGAAAATTAAACGTCAGTAAACCTAATCAAAGAAATGTGTAATACCCCCTTTTATATTAGAAAGGGAGAGATTTAAAAGATGTATGGATGGGTGACTGGATGAAGATCTAAAGATGAATGCTATAAAGATAAAAATTCAGAAGCTAGGCATGGTGATATGCAACTGTAGTCCCAGTTTGGGAGACTGAGACAGGAAGATCACTTGAGCCCAGGAGTTTTAGACCAGCCTGGGTAACACAGCAAGAACCTGTCTCCAAACAAACAGACAAATTCTACAGTTAAAAAGAAAGAATCTAGTCTGAGAGCCCACACGCATAATTTTAGGCTTGGCTGTGCCACTGACTATACATCCTGCTCCGAGTGACAGACAGTAGTAAGGTTTCTTTCTTGGAGTTTGTTTCTGCCTCTATAAATTGAAGATGTTGGGCTAGAATCTCACTAAACTCTGGCAGTTCTCCAGGGAGATGGCCTAATTTGGTAAGAGTATGGGAGAGGTGGATTGGGAGATTTGTTTAAATGTCATAAAGTAAATCATGTATTAAAAAACAGGTGGAATGGATAATGTGATGTGAAATTTGAGAAACATCTGTTCTCTTATAGCAGTGTTTAGGTCGAGATGGAGCCACCTGGGTTCAAGTGCTATATTAGGCTGCTGAAGTCAGAATCTGGCTGACCCAAGGCATTTTGGTCAGTGTAAAAAAATACCCTTATGAGTTTTATAGTTTTGAAGATTGTTTTCATTTCAAAGTCTAGGGAAGCATTTCTGACACTAGTAGAAGAGGGAAAGTGAATCAATGAAAAGTTGTTCTCGGTATAAGAGAATTACATTCAAAAGAATAGTCTGTAAAATAATTAATATTACATTTTAAATCTAAATATTTTGCTGGCATAGTTTCTGTAACTACTTGTTCAAATAATGTGTATTTTTTAGTAGATGTTCATGGTACATAATGAATACATTCATTGTGGGTAGTTGGTGTCACCATTGTTTGAATCCTATAAAATCTAATAATTTCTGACTATTAGACAAAGAAATTTCAAATAGGAAAAGAAAAGCAAACCAGAGAATTATCCTGGACCAATTAAACCTGGTCATAAAACATTTTGAAAAACAGGAATAATGGGGCAGACATCACCCATCTCTGAAGTACAGAAATACATTTTGAAGTCTCTAAAGTACTTTCTTCCTTACCGTTTTCCTTGGGGAGTGATTATCTCCAGATTTGTTTCAAAGAATAGCAATGGGTGGCAGAATATTTTGGTACCAGCTTATGGAACATTTGATGTGCAAACAAATCATACCGAGAAAAAACTTACTTTGAAGTGGGTAGATTTGTGGCTTTAACTTTTTAAAAATGTAAGCTATTGGGGCTTTTATTCAATTTTTGTTGTTCACTAATACATGTTTACAGTACAGTGGGGAATTGGTACATGTACATAACACATCCTAATTCTTTTTCATACATATCTCCTCCCATCCCTCCTCATCCTTCCATCTCTTGTTCCCCTTCCCATTTGCAAAACAAAATCTCCCTATGTCTTATGATCTATCCTTAATTTTACTCTTCAGATATATTTACATTGTTGATATTTTGCATTGCTCATATAGGAGAAACACTGTGATATTTAAGGTCATGTGCCTGATTTATTTCACTTAACATTATGGTGAATATAATTGGTGGCAGATGTTAAAACTAAGATGGAGAGGCTTGTGCTTATCATGCCCTTAAGGCTTCTCAGCAAAGTGAGTACATTTGTTTCCTATAGGAGGTATATTTGTGGCACTGACACCCTGTATAGTGCTTGGAAAAGTTATTCTTTGCTCTTAAACGTTCCCTAAGGTGAGTGTTTCATTTTAGAACTAATATTTTGTCATTAAAAAATTAGAAAGTAGAGAGAGAGAGGTTATATTCAGTTTGTTATCCAGAACAGGCCTGGGAAAATAAAAACTAATGTTGTAGTGAACAAGGAATGATAGTTAAGGTATGGGATAATATGGTATGGTTTTCATGAAACCGCACAACCTTCTACATCACATTGATTACACTTTCTAAAAAGAAAGAAAGTCTATGAAGATACTAGGGATTCTTTTAAGGATTCCAAATTTGGAAAAGGTAAAGAGGAAGTTGTGCTGCAAAATACTGTTCTTATTAAGGAATACTATTTTGTTGCAACATTCTTCACTTAATCTCTAAACTTCAAATTTATAGGTTTATTGCATAAACACACATATACCAAAAATCCTTTACAGTCTCTACTAAAAGTAACTTACACGTTCCCATATATTATCATATTAATTGTCAATAAATTCTTTGTGATGTTAAGGCAAATTTTTCTTGCTTTAGTTAAAGTTTATTTCCTTTTTATCAGCTTTCTATATTCGCAGCACCAGCTGAACTGTATAGTCAAAGACAATCTTCCAAGTGACAAATGAATCTTCCCTTTCAGTATAACAACACAAATAACTCTATTTTCCATCACTTCATTCATTTCTGTTATTTTCTGTAAAGGAATATTCTTCCCTTTCAAAAATAATAATATCCGAATTGACTCTAGTAGAGTCTGTTTAGCAGTCTTCAATTGTCATACATTTGTCAGAAGGAGGCCGACAACCTCAGTATTCTATTTATGAAACTTTTATTTCTTACCTTGATAATTTTCAGATTATTATTTCTTACCATCTTATGTGATGATGTATAAAAAACTATGTAAGGAAAGTTTATCGCCAAATCTTTCTTACAGGCTTTGACTGTTGATATCAATTTTGTCATTAACCCATGAGAATGACTTGAGTCACTTCTTGTAAGAGAATGTTATTCTAAGCTTTTCCTTATCCAAGGTTATTCAGTTACATGAATAACAATATAAAGATGTCATTTGTTTGAAGACATAAAAATTAGATCTAAAGGACTTTTTAAAGCTATTGTTACGGTTTCATGTAGAACGTACCCTGCAGAGGTATACTGAGCTTAATATATTTATCTGAAGGACAGAGAATACACTTATGCATCCCTGTAGGAACAATCCTTAATAGGCACTGCTTAATACAAAAAAATCTAAATAAGGCACACCAACAAAATATGGTTATTTTGCCTATGATACTTTAGTACATCTGCTTACCTTGTGAACATAGGGAAAATCTTGAGAAGTCTATGGGTTGCTATCCAATTAAAACTTCTCAATTTTGCAAAGTGGCTCACTCTGTTAGGAAAATCCCCCCTTATTTTTTGAGCTAGAAGTTTCTGAAATATTTAAAAATGTTTTTAAACTTATTAATGGAAAAATATCTGACATCATCAAGTAAAGGAAATATAGGATGAATCAGATGTTTATAGATAATCACCATTTCTTTTAACTAGTTTATATTATATATTATATTATATATAAATGAATATATATATATTAAATCAAGCAAAAATGCGTAGTTATCAGTATTGACTAATTTTATCAGTGTAATTTGAGGTTAAACACATCAAAGAAGAAAAACTGTTTTCCTTTTCACTTGCTTTAATAAATTAACACCTGGTTAAATCAGAGTTAATTTGAGAGAATAAAATAAAGTCAATTAAAGTATTGGAAGTTTGCTAAAATGCTAGATAAACTTCACAGATTTAGGGCAAAATGGACCAATCTCATTAGTTTCTGGCTCAATACTTTTCTTATTCCCCCAACATTAATTAAACCCTGCTGTAGCGAAATTTAATTAAATTAATTAAAATCCACATCACTGTCCTATTTTATCACACAAGGAGAATAAGTCTTTCTCTTCTACAGCCTCTCCTCCTTTTTCTTCTCCTTTCTTCTCCCATTGTAGCTCTGTAGCCCTTCTCTATAGTAGCTGGAGAAGGAAGGCAGCTTTTAGGGAATTAGTTCATCATCATTCTTATACCAGCCAGTCAAAATACATGGAACTATACCTATGCTCTCCTATAAGATTTTATATATTTTTCCTTCAGGCTTCTCTGGGAGATGTTTTGTCCCTTCAAGATTTCCTTTCATCTTTGCCAACAACCATGCATAATAGAAACCCTGAAGTAGCTGTAGAAGGACCAAACCTCAATATGATAAAAGCCATTTATGATAAACCAATGGCCAAAATTATATTAAATCAGGAGAAACAAAGTTTTTCAGTAAAATCAGGAGAAAATAATAATGTCCACTATCACCACTCTTGTTCAATATAATACACAAAGCATTAGCCAGAACAATTATGTAAGGGACAGAAATTAAAAGAATTTGGATAGGAAAGGAAGAAATTGAATTATCATTATTTTTAAATAATATGATTTCTCTACAAAGAAGATACAAAAAATTCTACCAAAAGATTTCTAGAAATAACAAAATTCAGCAAAATAGCAGGTGACAAAATCAACAAAAATCAATAGAGTTCCTATACATAAATAATGAACTCATTGGGAAGAAATTAGGAAAACAATACCTTTTACAATAGCACCAAGAAAATTTAAATACTTATGAATTAACATAGCCAAGGAAGCACAAGACATCTATCACGCAAACTATAGAATTCTGAAAAAGGAGATAGATGAAGACATCAGAAAATTGAAAGATATCTTCTGTTCCTGGAAAAGCAGAGTTAATATTGTAAAGATGGCTATACTTCCAAACTTGTAATACACATTTAATGCAATCCCAATCCAAATATCAACAGCAAAATTTACAGAACTAGAAAAAACAATCCTAAAATTCATACAGAACCAAAAGAGAATTATAATAGCAAGAGCATTCCTGGATAGCAAGGGCAAAACATGAGGCATCACAATCTTGAATGTAAAGTATATTGCAAAGTATGCTAGCAGCAAAAAAACAGACATGAGTATCTATGAAAAAAAGTACAGAGTACAGAGCCAATCCCAAGCATTTTCAACTACTTGATCTTTTTTAATTAATTAATTTTATTGGTACATTTAAGGTATACAATGTAATGACATTCATCATTGGAAATTTGCACCTTTACATAATCCATCTTTGTTTTTATTTTCCTCCCATTCCCCTGCCCTCCCTTCAATCCATCCACCTCTCCCTATCTACAAAGATTTTGTTTCCATTTTTTCTTTTTCTCATGTTAATTCCATTCCCATCTTTCTTTTCTCCTACCCCTCCCATTTCCCCTTCCCCTTTGCACCTTTTCTTCCTATTTCACATTATCTATTATACCTTTTAGTCCTTGTTTACACTAGAGAAACTATTTGATATTTACACATGTGTCCTATTTATTTCACTTGAGTAGAGCCTCAATGTGCATCCATTTAGTTATAAATGTCTCTAGTTTCTCATTCTTTATGGCTGAGTAGTACTCCATTATATACATAAAATAACACATTTTCTTTATCCAGTTTCCTGTTGATGGGCAATTGGGCTTCTTCCAAGTTTTAGCTATCATGAATTGTGCTAATATGAACATGGGAGCACATATATCACTGTTATATGATTCTTTTAATTCTTTGGGGTAGATACCCAGCAGAGGGATAGCAGGACCTAAATAATGGAACCTCCAATCCTAGTTCTTTGAGGATCTCCATACTGATTTCCACAGTAGTTTCACCAGTCTACACTCCCACCAGCAGTGGGGCAGGATTCCTCTTTCCCCACGGCACCACGAGCATTTGTCATTGATTGATTTCATGATAGCAGCCATTATTTCTGGGGTGAGATAGAATCTCAGTGTTGTTTTCATTTGCACCTCTCAAGTGACCGCAACTATTCAATCTTTGACAAAGGGGTCAAAAGCATATGCTTCATGAAATATAGCCTCTTTAAAAAATGGTACTGAGACATTTGGCTTTCCACATGCAAAAGATTCAACCTAGATTCATATGTCTAATCTTTTAGTAAAATTAAAAAAAAATGAATTAAAGACCCAGGTATCGAAAGAGAAATGTACAACATACTGGAAGATAAAATAGTAAAACTCTTGAAGTCATAGGCATAGTCAGCAAGAATTTTCTGAACAAAACCCCATTTGCACATGGAATAACACCAATAGTCAACAAATGAGATCATATAAAGTTAAAAAGCTTCTGCATAGCAAAGTAAAAAACCAATAGAGTGAAGAGACAGCCTACAGAATGAGAAAAGTGTTTTTCCATTTACACTTTATAGACAAAATCTAACGTATGTAAAGAATTTAATATTTTTTATTCCTAAATAAAAGACCCAATGAAAAAAATGCACAATTGAAATGAATAGACACGTTTAAGAAGAAATACAAATTCTAATGAATACATGAAAAATATTCAATATCTCTTTCAGTTAGGGAAATGCAAATTCATCTAACACTGATTTTATCTTCTTAACTTCAGAGAGAAAGGCAAATGACAAGAAATCAAACAATAATAAGTGCTGAAGAGGCTTTGGTAAAAAAAGAAAGCCTCCTCCATTTTAGGTTGAAATGTAAACTAGTAAAACCGTTATGGTAATCAGTATGAATATTCCTCAAAAAGCTAAAAATAGAAATTTCATTCAGCCCAGCTATTCCCCTACTAGGCATCTTCCCAAAAGAGCTAAAGATATTATCTTACAGGGATACATGCATACCAATGTTTTGAGCAGCACAATTCATAGTACCTAAATCTTGGAAGCAGCCTATATGCCTATCAATAGAAAAATGAACAAAGAGAATGTGGCATTTATGCACAGTGGAACACTACTCTGCTATAAGAAGGGTGAATTTGAACCATTTTAAGGAAAATAGAACATAATATTAAGTGAGATAAATCAGACACACATGCTTGAATACTGTATGGCTGCTTCTGTATGACAAATCCAAATTAGAAATAAAGAGTGGAATAAATGATAAATGAAAAAGGGAGACAGATTTATTCCAAATGGGAAAGGGGTCAGGAGATGAAGAAGGTGGAAGGGAAAGTGGGTATAAACAAAGAATTAGAAATTGTCTTGTATGTCTACCAAATACCACAATGAAAGTACTTGTTGTGTATTGGGAATGTATACTAGTAAATAAATAAAAATAAAAATCAACTCTGATGTCTCCTGCATTTAAAGGCTTTTTCATTCCTCAGCAGCTTTTGAGACATATTATAGGCATTTCACTTCAGCAAGTCAACTATAAAACAATCGCACTATCTCCCTAAGTCCACACCTGGCTGGTAGGAATAGGGATACATAGAGAGGAAGTAGTAGACAGTAAAATTCATTCCATAGAGGGGAGGTTTAACTTTGCCAGAATTTGATCTTCCTGAAGGAGACCTCTCAGCTCACACTCTGCCACACATTATACACCATAAAGGTTGTAGTCATTTTGTAATATCTCATAATTCACAATAGAATTAGAGTATACTATAAATAAGAGCAACCTCCAAATTACCACACTGGCAATGATTTATGAGTACAATACCAGCAAAGACTACAACATCAATAGAGACCTTCGGAACCCGAAAACATTGGTATGTGAAGTTCTAGGTGTAGTCTTGGAGAGAAAGTGAGACTTTTCTTTTTATTTTTCTTGCTGAAGTGTAAACTTTGCAGTATGTCTCTGCAGCTGTTGAGGGGTGTACCAAGCATTTAAATCCACACAACTGTTAAGGCTGCTGAGTTGCTGTTTATGTAAATATCATAACTTGGGCCTGAAACGATTTGGTTTTATGTATTGATAAATAAAATTGAAATAAAGAAAATAAATCATCTGTCTTTGCCTCATTTTTTTAAAAGCCTCTATTTCTACATCTGCAGAAGACATATTAAGGAAAATGTAACTGTCTTGCAGCCTTTCAAGTCTTTCTAGGACTCATTTTGATTCTACCAACAAAGCCACTTCTCTGTCAAATCATGGGAAAACCAGTTGTGTCAGTTATTTTGTTTTCAAACTTTGGTCCATGGAACACAGCTTAGCCTTTAAAGTGCTTTAGGTAGCATACTCTTCAAGCAATGTAAATCAGGTGCATTAAACAAAATAAAGCAGAAAATAAACAATAAAAATTAGATTTTTTCAGTGGTAGAGTTTAGTATCTGTGCTGAAATTTTAAATTTTTCTTGACTCGGGCTTACTTTTAATAGCAATAAGTTGGTTAGTTCACAAATAAAATTTAAAATCTATTGGTAGTTTATTATAACAGAACTTCTATCATATTCACCTAAAATATACCCTAAAAGTAAGTAAAGGTAAATTGATAAAATTACAAGGAGATATCGATACAATACATCCACAGTCACAATATAAGACTTTACAATTTGGCAAAACATGGTAACAGTATAATTAACAACTTGATCTTGTAGAAATATGTAGTAATGTGCAACCAACAATTAGAGAATAAACATTTGTTTGCAGCACAGACTGGCATTTTGAAAAACTGATTATATGCTTAACTATAAAGAAAATCTTAAATGCCAAAGAATTTGTATCCTACAGAACATACTCTGTCCAAAATTCAATTTACAAAACAACCACAAAGTAAAACAAAATTCCTTATGCCTTTAAAGATTGAAAACACACTATCTAAATAATTTATAGGCAAATGAATATCATAATGTAAACTCATGTGTATCCCATCAGATAGTTATCTAATTCGCTAATACTTTCAATAAAAAATAAAGTTGTTTTTAATTTTTCATGCAAAAGGAATAATAATGCTTATAGCACAATTCATAAATATTTGTTGATTGCTTAGAAAAAAACATGATTAAGCAAATTGATATAATAGGCAACTTTTTACAATTACTTAATCTATTTAGGATTACTTTTTTTTTCATTTTGGGGGTAGAATTTAATTTTCTATTACACGTCGTAGCACAGTGCTTAGCAAACAGGTGTTCAGTTAATTCTTGTTTGACTGGTTGCAATAGAAAACAGTGAAAAAACATTTATTGATATAGTCTTGATGAGTTCATTGATAATCATTCTTACCAAACAAAGTAGGCTTACTCTGATTCTTTATTAGGCAATGTGGATCAATGTAATGAAGTTACTTCAGTCTAAGTACAATAAGTCTTGACTTACTAACAAGTTCCATTCTGGTAGAATGTTTCTAAGTCGGATTCATTCCTTAAGTCCCACAAAGTGAGCGTTATGCACCTTTGACACAACACAATGTATGTTACTTTGTGCTTCCTAGCAGTCCCCTTGATATCAACACTGCTTTTCCTCTTGCTTCAGGACATCCTGGGCTCTGACTGAGCACTGTACAGTAAGCACACAGAAGCACAGCTATGACAATGTGTGGCTGACGTGTGAGCTACTTGCCCTATTTCCTAGCATCTTACAAATATTCCTAATGCGAGGTCCATTCTGTGTGTGAAAGTTTGCAACTCAAATGTTCATAATTCAGGGACTTACTGTATTGAATTAATTCAGATTGGTCTTCCTCAATACTGGTAAATAAATGAAGCAGAATATAGTTGCTTAATATTTTCAAACAAACAGAGCCTCAGAGCCATATATTACAGGTAAGATTTTGCCTAGGTCAGGTATAGGGAAGTGTCTCCTCTGGACTTCATATCTGTACCCTAAGTCAGGTGGTGATACACGCTTTTTGAAAGATGGATAATTAGCCAGAGTGAGTTTGCTAAGGCTATATGTAGGGTACCTAAATTATCCCTAATTGATGATTAAGAATTAGGCTTCATTCCCTGATTGATACAAACCCAACCTGAGAATAAATCTTTCAAACACATTTCTATCATTTAATAAGGCCCAGCACTGTCAGACAAATACTTAAATGGTTAAAGTAATAATTAGAAAGTATATTTGTATCCATAGAGACCTTTATAGATGAAATTCTTTCTTCCATTTAGATAGAAACAAAGCATAAAATTCATTCATCTTTTTACACCAGTAGTTTTCTTTATGTCCTCCAAATATAAGCAGGGTGCTCTGTGGAATTTAATCATAGATCCACTTTGAAGCTTATTATTATAGCAATATACTGTATATGAAATTGGAATGAATATGATATTGTATAGGCCCTCTAACCTAACAAAATGTAGCAGTTATGCATGAATTGAAATGTATACTGAGGATTTGAAATAGCCAAATATAAGAAAAATCACTATTTTGAAGAACACTGACTTGGATTTGTGAAATTTTTGAATAAAATATTCTTAAATAGAATTCTAATACTTCAAAGTATTTTACAACTTTTCACCCATATCTGTATTATAAAAACTACATTATCTCCTGGGTTATTTTGTTTGTTTTGTTTTTGGTACTGAGGATCGAACTCGGGACCTTGTGCTTTCGAGATAGGCGGCGGAACCACTGAGCTAAATCCCCAGCCCTATCCAGCCTTATGATGGTTTATGTATATTTGTTAGTATATTGAAAATTCATTAAAAGTAGAAACATTAATTTTATGTCTTCCTTGCTTTTTAACCTACTGGTTGTGTTTAATAAATACTTTTACAATATGGAGATAGTATAAAAGAGCAAAAAAATCATCAGACAAGGAAGGGAATCTTGTTCTTAGTCTTGGCTCTTCTATGAACTCTCTGCCACTGGGCAATGGAGGTCAACAAATCTAGAAGATTACTCTTGGAGAATGCAACAGAAGTTAGCAAAATTCTTTGAAGGAGGAAAGAAAAATGTCAAAATTGCGAACAAGGCAAAGTTGTTTTCTACATGTTTCCATGATCTTTTAGATTTATTTTCCATGCTTTCCTCCAAATGTGGGAATTGTTATTGCTAAATTCACACATTACTCTCTTCACATATTCTTTTCATATGCATGTGTATGCACACATTTTATTACCATAACCAGATATTTTATATAGTTGTGCATTTTCATTTAGCTGATTGCTTTAATCTCCCATATATCTTTCCTAGATTTGACGTGTTTACCTTAATGACTGCTCTCATTCTGGTAGCTTTAACTACGATCTTCCTGGATTCTATTTTCCTATGCATCCGATCATTCTCCTTTTATTATGTTTTAGCTTTCAACTTGTCATTTTCCGAGTATCCCACCAGTCTCCCCACCCCCACCCCTGTCGGCCTCACAACTGTGGGGGATATATTGAAGGGTTTATCTCTGATCCTCTCAGTTGATTTCACACTCTTCAGATTTCATTTCTATAGGCTTGAGGTAAACAGCCCATCATGGACAAATCCAGCAGTGTAGTAGCCAAAATGTACTGAAATTCCTACAGAGTTGGTAACTCTGAGTTAAAAAGACTCTCAAAGACAACAGGTAGCTCTGGTGAAACTGGGAATGTAGTACTTCAGTGAGAAGACAGGTTACTAGATGAGATATTTGCAATATATCTATAAAGGGGCAGGGGATTTATTTAGCTCAGTAGTTCCGCCACCTGCCTGGCAAGTGCGAGGACCCAAGTTTGATCCCCAGTACCAAAAAGAAAATAAAAATAAAAAATAAAAATATATTTATATAAAGGATAGTTAGTGCATCTTTGCAAATCGCAAGTGGGATCACTTTAAAAAGGAAATATCTGAGTATGGAGCATTATCCATAAAGGTGGATTCCTGGCAACAGACTACTTGGAGAAATGGCTTTCAGTCAATTTAGGGGTTAAAATGAGCACTTTCAAACTTTTTGAAGATAGTAAAGCTTGGGAGTTATGGAAGATTCTCAAACTGATATTGATGGAAGGTGTCACTTTATTTACGTCTATGCTTAAAGAGAATTGACTAGACTTTGAGGACTGTTGGACCTATCTTTAATGGAAACCATCTTTTCTTGTCATCATCTCCTTTCTCAATCTTCTTTCTAATCTTTGGTTCTATTACTTTCCCTGCTATTTTTTATCCTTTTCCATTACCCTTCCTCCTTGACATGTTCCTTAATTTTAGCATCCATTGCCGTCAAGCTTGGGTGCTTAGATATGGACTTTGGAGACAATTTTGTTTATAAAGGCTTTATTTAACACAACATAACCCTTTCCACTTTAGCTCCATACTAAAGACTTTTGTACCTCTATGGACAGACCTGGAAAGGTTCAGAAGCCCCTTATGATTGGGTAGACTTAAGGCAAAGTTGCCTCTCTTGCTTCAATTCCTCTCCTCAATCACCACCCACCTGTCTCAATGCTTTTCTTTCAACTATGTAATTGTGTTGTTTGAAAGAATTGGAAACACTGACACGCACATCTATGTGAGCAGATGGAATACATTTTGCATGAGTATTAACATTAATGCAATGCATAAAGGAAACAATCTATGTTAAACATTGTGGCATTAGAGTGGAAGCATTATTGGTCAAGTGCTGAAACCTGTTTGTTCATAGATTATTTGTTGCTTTTCTCTTGTCTATACCCTCATGCATTACTCCATGGCTGAGCCTAGACAAAGCCTACAGGAAAAGTTGTGCAAAATCTGTGACAGTGTGCATAAGTAGGAACTGAGTGGAAAAATATCTGCATATCAAAGTGGCTTCTGGTAGCAGAGTTACCTTTTATTTTTCTAGTTCAGTTCCTTTAGATGAAAATGTCATTGTAGGAAAGCTGCGTGCAGAGAGAAGTATACAGTCATCTCTGACTTGATCATGATTTCACAGTGCTGTATTTTCATAAATAAGGCTGCTTAAAATTGTCACAGGGTTTCAGATGGTGTGGTCCATAGTCTCATAAATTTCCTAGTTTCCTTAGCATGTGCAGTTACATTGCATTTTTTTAAGAGTAGGAAAAATTTGTTGAGGGAAAGAAATCTTCTGTTTAAGAGAGAGAAGGGGGACTGGAAAGTGGGTTGCTCAGCCTCCCTACTTCTCCAACATGTTTTATACAGCAAGGCCATGTAGTGAGGTGGGTACAAAGTGGGACAAAACTATAAGACCCAATGGAAAATTACAAAGTAGGCATGAAATGGGGCAAAACCATGACGACCACCCAGTAAGATTACAAGTACAGTCACCCAGGTCATATTGATTAAATGGGGTTAAATGGGGGAGCAAGTCATGTAGCAAGCCCACAAGTAGAGGTCAGGGATATTTCCTGGAAAGGCTTGGCTAAGACCTTGGCCCCCCACCCAGGTGATTAAACCCTATTTAGAATATCAATCACTGTTATTTATCCCCAGGGGAAGCACTAGGGTATAGTAGTTTCTCTCCTTTTACAGTTCTGGCCACAGCGAATGTGTCTTGATTGTCTTCTATGTTTGCTCTTTGCTGTGTTAGCTCCTTGAGGGCTGCCCTGTCTAACTGCCTAAAGGATATCTAATTAACTTACCTATCTGCAGAAGTATCCCTCACTGCTGTGAGGGGGCAAAGGGCAATGGGCAATGACAGCTCTTGGTACTTCCCGCTGAAGAGGGTCATAGTTGTGATCAGCAGTTAGAGTTCCTCTACAGAGGGTCTATCTAAAGGCCTTTCATAGGTGCCTGGCATTGTCATCTTGGTAGCCGCATAGCTTTTAAGTCTGGAGAATTCAAAGCCAAAGAAACAGTTAAGAATGCATGGGCCAGGGCCAGGGATTTGGCTGTGATTCCTCTGCCTGATTCACAAGTGCAAAAGCCCAAGTTTGATACCTGATACCATTAAAAAAAAGGAAGGAATGCATGGGCCAAATTACAAGGTCAGCAGGATTGCTATGAATGTAGCCCACAAAGAGGATAAGCAGAAGGTCCAGGGGACTTCAGAATCTAACACAGAAGTCATATTTGTATAGTTTAGCAGTTACGAGCTGTTTACAAGGTTGATCTGGTGGATCCCAGTAAAAGTCTAGCACATTTGTTATTGGTTCCATTTGTATGACTGCTTGGAGTTTGGAAGCCTCTAGGGAAGAATAAGCAAAACTTTTAAGAAATTATAATATGTATAATCTAAGCATGAGCACATTAGAATGAAAGGACAGGTTGGGGAGAAAGTCACACTTAGATATAGATATAGCGATTGAACCTGTTGGTCTTAGAAGTCTCTCTAGTTTTAGCTGTAATACAAGAGACAATTGGAAGAATAAATTTCACTAAGAAATATAAATCTCTAGCTGAGCTCTTATAGATTTTACCATAGTTTTTTCCTAATGATCCATAACCTTCGACAGCTACTGGTAGAGCTGAAAACTGCTAGAAGGGGTCTGTGACTGAAGCCCCTTTTTATATCTAGCTTTATTACTATGGCATTATTTTATACCTCTTTTGGTTATTCTTTACTGCTGGGTGTTTTAAGACCTAGTTAAAGTGAGACCTGTGTTAATCAACGTGAACCTTTTGTTATCTATCAAGGTCATTTAAGTCTCTTCAGGCATTATTTTGGAACCATGCATAGAGCTTCTAAGCTCCTGTCAGTGTCAGCCATCAGGATGGGTCCTGGCCTTGCTTGACCATGTTGCTTTCAGTGAAAGCATGGGAGACTTTTCCCTCGTGGTGACCCTCCTTTGGCACACAGTATATTTGTCCTCTGGTGTCCAGCAATTTCCCTGCTCAGGAGGTTGAGTGACTTACCAAAGATGTAGGATCCTGCAGAAAAGGTCCCCCCTTTTCTTGGATTCTTTGTTGACCTTGAGGGGCTAGGGCCAAAATATGGCTGTCCTCATAGCCCAGTTACCTTTCTAGTTTTGTTTTCCAAACTTTAGTTGTTGAACACTGAGAAGAGAAGATCAGTGGCATGAGTAGTGCAGTAGGAGCACTATTATAATTTTGCTCGGACATTAAGCACTTTGAAAAATAAAGCATAATTAGGGGACTGTTGTTTCTTATCAACCATGGTTGTTCTAGTAGTTTAATTCCTGCAGAATGTTAACATACAACAGTTATATATTATAGAAACTTAAGATCAAGAGCCACATATAGTATTTTAGCATGACAATCACAATGACATTTTTTATAACAAACATTGCATGTCTTTAAATTTAAATTAATTACCACCATTGAAGGTTTTACAGTTTCACACATTTGTTAAAGTAACCACATTGGCTTTATGTTTTCGGCCCCCTATAGACCTGGGTTATCACACAGCAATATATTGAGGTCCTAAGTGGCCTATCAGAAGCTATTCATTTATTTCTAGCAAATATTTTATGTATCCAAAGCCAAGAACATTGAACTTTATTGTCCATTTTGTACAGTTCACCATTTGAGTTCTGTAGTGCAACAGACAGCTGCTCCATTTGCAAATGATGTTACTACATATTTTTTCTCTGCATGAGTAGTAACAGTGCTAATAAAACTCAGTTGGAGTGACTGTATAAGCACAAATTACTGCCTCCAAATCTAGGGCTTTTTTTTATGCTACAAAGCTTTTGAGACCATGAAGGCCATCTTCTGACTTTTTCCATGGTTATAAGCATGACCATAATGGTCCCAGATTTCTGGAAGAGGAAAATCATTTTTTTCTGTTGGATTATTCTGGTGGTTCTATAGCTATCTTTTTTAGCTACAAAATTGGATTTAATATGAATTTTTTGACTACAACTAGCCAAGGTATAACTTGAAACTTTGCTAAGAGAAAATGAGGTGAAATACTTGTAGTTTTCACCACTTAATGCCCCATAGTTGATATATACAAAATGGCTATATATAGTGTAGATACTTAGTGAAGAAACTTTCAGAGTAGTAGTTGGAAAAAGCATGGATGAGAATCAATATGTCACCTGACAACCTAAACTTATGCCAATTTGTCAAGAGATTCAACAATATTGTTATCTTTATGAGCTCATTCCCTATAAACTTGACTACCTAATATTTCCCCCTTGAGGCTTTTTCACTAAAGGCGTTTGTGAGAAATTTTGACTGGAAGCACAAAGATTATCATAGTATAAAAAAGGAAATGCCCCTTCACATAAATAATGTGCTTTGAGTTCCTAGTGCACTTTGCTACCTTGTAGCATTTCATAGCCTTTTTCTGGAAACTCCAGTGTATCACGGGACACATTAGGATTTGGGTTCCCTCAAATCCTCCCATATTGATGGCATAAAAATTATCTTTTTCCCCCCACCATCACACATATAAATACACACCGCTGCATAATCCCTCTCCTTTCAGAACTTCATGTTTAGATTCATGTGGTTAATCAATATGCATTTGCTGAGTGCCTATGATGTGGTAGGCACTGCACTAGATGCTATGGTTATACAAAGAGGAAATTTGCCTTTAAGGACCTGCCAATAGAAAACATGAAGTGGATAGATAAATAGATAAATTAGGTAAAAGAAATCTATGAGACCTCAAAAACATAAAGTATCAACTGATCATGTAAGTTTCCTTAAACAATTGAATGCAAACTTACCCTTTTGATTCATATGAAGGTAAGATACATTTTATAGTGGTCTGCAAGTGACAACTATGCCACAAAAAGTGTTTATAATGTCTAGCAGCTATCTCTTTGTTACTACCCTTAAAGGAAGAGAAGTTCTTTTTCCTTCTTCACCTTTAAATTGCAATGTTTGTCTTAAAAGCTGTAGCAGCTTGATTATAGAAGCTTTCAATCCTACAAGTCTAGGTCAAACTACTATTCATACAACTTCAGGCTTCATTTGGACAAAACCAGAAATAACTGTTTCTGTTTATTCTAAATTTTCTTCAAAAGGAGAAATTCACAGCTAAGAAGAATTTTCCACTGTTGATATACTTGGCTGTATCAAAATTAGTGACGATGGGATGTTCATACAACTATTAAATCAGAAATTCTCTTTACTGCCCTTTAGTAGCAAAATGACTATCTTTCAGTCCAGTGTTAATTATTATAGTCTGTGCTCTAGAATAATACTAGGCCTTGTGGGAGTTTAAAAAAAGAGTGTAAATCTTAATAATCTGGTTATTTATCAAGTAAGATCTCTCAAACATCACTATGTCTATGAATCTCAACCTGTCTTAAATGAGTCTGAATTTTATGCCTATAAAATTCCCTTGAGGGGGCTCCCCAAACATGCTACTCCTCCTCTCCTAGCCATTGTTAGAAAGAAATCTTCCTGATGGATAAAGTATGAGGTAAAGGGTGCTTGGTATATTCCTTTCTGAGTCCCCAAGTCTGTACCCACACTTGTCCTAGATCTTCTTCAATCTCAGCCACACTTCCAAAAGCTGATTGCTTTGAACACATCTTTTTGATCATGTCAGAGAAGATGAATACTAAAAAGAGAAATAAAATGGAGAGACTTCCAAATATGCTATCCTGCCAGCATTTTTTCTCAGTTTTCTGCAGCACTGCACTGCAGACTCCCAAATACTCTTTATAACTGCACTCATGGTGGATTCAAGGGATCATTTGGTTTGATTGCCAGGCACCCAAACAAACAAATACATGAACAAAACTGTGTGAATGAAAAGTTCACAGAATGGACACGACTATAGTAAGTGGCGCTGTGGTGTTTTTCCACTACAAAATCAATTGAAAGGAAAGACGGTATGCCACGGGGATTATATGGTCTTAATTTGCCAACAGAGGGCAAAACAAATAGCTGAAAGGACTATGCAGAAACTGATGAAGAGTTGGCTGTCTTTCCACAACAATTTCTTTAACTTCATAATATTAAAAAATAGCATAATCAAAATTACAAGGCCATCAAGGACTGGCCTGTAATCTTGGGGGGAAGGGCATGGTAATTAGCCGCCATAGAATGATGAATTTTCCCAACACAGCTGTTACAACTGCTATTTTAAATCATTTCTTATGGTTTAAAATGTATAATCCCCAGGAAATTGATCATTACTGCACTTCAGTGCTGGTTTTCAGTGCCTTAACAATTCTAAGCTGTGCATTAGACTAATAACTAACAAAAGTAGGCTATAAAGTAAACTTTTAATGGTTTCTTATTGGTAATTTCTATATTCTTTAAATAAATTTTTACTTTTACTTTTTACACTGAAATTTCAGGCATGATTAAAAAAAGGTGCATTCTTGCATTCTCTCCTTTTTGTCTCTGTTCTTTATGTAGCTACTCCCCTTTTTTCGTAGTCTTGTCTTTAGTGGCTGAGCCTTCTTACTCACCATTATATCATAGCCTTTGCTAATGTTGTCCACCCACTGCACACACCCTCTACTTCTAAATATCTTTGAAAGCTAGCCATATTCATGGTTCATTTGATATTGTAGCTATTCTGTGAAGCCTTCCTAGATACTATACTCATTGTTCACTAATATTCATTAACAGGAGCACATGTATCAACTACTATACTAGGCATTAGAAATGCAAAAATGAAATATAATCTCAGCCTCCAAGAAGTTTTATGTTTTACCTGATTTTATTGATGGAGTAAGTAAGTCCTTGATGTAGTTATATGCTTGAGTAAAAATCTTTCTAGATTTTCTTGCAATATTATATTTTTCAATCATAAAATTCTGTATTTAATACATTTTCTCATATATGTTCCTAAACATTGTCATTGTGATCATTATTTGAGAAGACTGAGTACCACCTAGAGCCATCATTTGTTTCCTGCTTTACCATTTTTATTCTTCTCATGCCTTTCCTCCATCTAAGTCTCCTCCTAGATTTGCTAAAAGAAATCCTACCGAGTAACTGGAAGGGACATTTATTTCCTTCTCAACAGGCCCAAAGTCAGAGAATATAATTATAAAACAAAAGTGGAAACCTTGAGATACTGTGTGTCAAAAGGAGGCGTGGACTTACGGAGATTGTGGACTGATTGATCAGTTAGAGGTCAGCAAGTATAAGTTTCAGGTGACCAGGACACTGAGAGTCCATAAAGTTTTCCACAGTTAATGGGTAATCTATATTTGATTCTAGATCCTCTTAAAAAAACATAAAAAACATAAAAAGATAATGTATAAGTTGATCTCATTTTTTAACTCTTGAGATATTTTCTCAAATTGAAAGTAAACTGAGATGTGATAATTTGACTTTCCAAAAATAAATTCGAAGTGTTTGGTGTCAACTGAATGCAAACCCTTTTGTAAAATCAAAAATTATTTTATGACCATGCCTTTCTTTTTGTTTTAGATTTTATGGTTTTTTTTCTATATTAGTTTTGTGTATACACACACACACACACACACACACACACACTTACATGATTTAAGATACTGATTACACATAAAATATTGCTATGAATTTTAACATACAAGAAGAATCTTAAATTCAGAAATATGTAACATTTTCTGCAGTAGGATATATTCAAAATGCAGTGTTCGTCTTCAAGCCATTAAAGAGCAGCAGCATAGTAATAAATTCTATTTCTCCTAGGGGAAGCAGACTAAATAATGCAGCTTATTTTATTATCTAAATTAATTAATAAAGAACACCAATCTTTGCCAAATTACAATCAGCTCATTGAGGGATTTGTGTTCTCTCCTGGGTAATCTCAGATGATACTGTGAAAAGAATACATGTTCATCCCAATTACTGTATTTTTAGTGCAGCTGCAAAAATGGAGTTGGATGTGAGAGCTTAAGATTGTCAAGAAGGTTTTTATGACATTATTTATGTCCTTTTCATGGTAGCGTGTATTCATTTTTTCAGCCCTTTACAGAGACTGAATGATTTATATTAATAACTAGTCTTCACATTTTATTCTGTTGTATAATCAATTCAAGTGTGTATATCTGCTAAAATATAAAATCTTTTAATGAAATTGTGACTTGGAGGAGTTTGTCCTTCTATCTCTACAGCACTCCTCAGCCATATTAAAAAAAAAATTCTTTTTACTGTGTATTGAGCCACAGGCCTTCCTACTGAGCTACATTTACAGACCTTTTTTATTTTTTTATTTTGTTACAACATTGCTGTGATTTGCCCCGGCTGGGCTCAAACTTGTGACCCTCCTTCCTCAGCCTCCCAGAGTGCTGGAATTGCAGGAATGTGCCACCATGAGAAGCTGACAGCTCCCTGCAATTTAAAACTCTCTTCACAACTTAAAAAAACCCCACAAATTTAATGTTTCCCTCCTCCCTATTCCAGGCACCTGCTCCCTTCATTATGGCTGAAGAACAGCATCTCCTAGAATTTCTCAGGGGTCAGCCCTTTTCTTTCTTCACCTTTCCATCACTACTTACTTATTCATGCCATTGTTACAGTTACCTCATCTGATAATCAAATTAAAATGATAAATACTAATAAATATTTCAGTGAATATTTGAAAAATCAGGGAGTTTCATTACCTTAATAAATGGAGGACAGGGCTCCATGAATGATTTTTATATACTGTCTCAGGTTGTGGGGTATATGACGTATATCTGGCTTTCCTCCCAAAGCTTCATGCTCTCATAGGTGGGGCTTTTGGAAGTGATTGGATCATGAGTGTGTGTGGCACTGGGTTATGGGTGTGTGATGCTAGGTTAGACTGGTGACTGGTTTAGCATAGTTCTTTGTGTGGATGATGGACTTCCTGAAGAGGGAAGATGTATTCTGGGTGTGGGTTGAACCAAGCAATAGACTTGCAGACTACATGTAATAAAAAGGAATAGAAGAAGGAAGGCTGTGCTGCTTCCTGCTTGCCATGCCATGAACTGTTTCTCCTCTAACACTCCCTTCTGCCATGCGCCCCACAGCCTCGTAGACAGCTGACTATGAACTGAAAGCTCTAAAAACCATGAGCTAAAATGAACCTTTCCTCCTTTAACTTGCGAGTGTTGAGTATTTTGTCCTAGCAAGAAGAGAGCAACTAAGACTCGTGGTATGTGGAAATTATTTGAAGTGAGTGACCTCTTTTGTCAGTAAATAAAAATATATGAGCTTCATTTATTAGTAGCTAAATTTGAACACATTAAACGAGCCTGATATCATGACAATAAGTTCCTGCAATGAAGACGGTAAACCTTTCATTCCAAATGACAAAAAACTTGAGATGAGACTCAGAGATTTCAAGCATTGTTATTATATACCATCTTCTGCTTCTCAAATACCAAAGAAACTATGGACTTATATCAAAGATTAATGCAGGAGGATTTATTCTTATGATAGAAATGAGAGCTAAGAGAATTTTGTTATTTTTGCTCCTTGATATTTGAAAATTATTTAAGAAGCAATCCTCTCATTTTGTATAACATAGATGAACTTGGAGGACAGTATGCTAAGTGAAATAAGCCAGGCAAATAAAAACAAATATCAAGTATTCTCACGCATATGAAGAAACTGCAAAAACTTTAGAAATAGAGACAGGGCAGAAGTAGAATGTGGGGTAGGGTTTTGGGAACATATTTAAGTAACACAGAATTTCAATTTGGAAAAAGGAATCAATCCAAGAAATCTCCTGTACAATGTGGTAACTATAATTAATAATAAATTACATACTTACAATTTCCAACAGTCATTTTAAATTTTTTATTAACATATAACAATTCTAAGCACTCATAGAATACAATTAAATAAACATAAGATATGTGTGATCATAAAATCAGGGTCATCTCTTTCAACATTTAATCATGTTTTTCTGTTGAGAATATTCAGACTCAAAACTGTAGATTTTAAGTGTTCTCATTACCCCTCTGAAAGGGGAACAAGTTAAATAGTAAGTATGTTAATAAGATTAGTTTATACTTTACACAATGTATACATATAATGAGTTTTTTTAATACACCAGAGGTATATATAGATAGTTTTTATTCACCAATTAAAAATTAGAATGGCCATTCTTTACAGTTAAATGCAAGGAAGCATTGTTAATGCAGTGCAAGTAATGACTTTATATTTTTATATTGGTAAAATATAGGAAATATTTAAAAATTCACATTTGTAATTTAAGGCTTTTGCTGTTATTTTATAGAGCCAATGGCAATTGTGCTTATTTATTATTCAATTGAGAATCCTAAACATTCTTAGCATTTTTATGTGTGCTTACAACAAATGGTATTTCAAATTGTCATAAATCACACATTGTAAATGAAAACTCTGGATGTACTAAAAGCTGGATTTAAAAGTCCTATTTCACCATATCATTCAGGGAAACAATCTATTTTTGAAAACACAGCCTTTAGCTAGTCACCGTGTAATCAGTAAACCACAAGATGGCACCACTAAACAATTAGTTTATCTCAAAATGACAGGTTCTCTAGGTAGCTATTCAAGAATAGCGTTATTCCTCTTCAAAACCAGCGAGAAACATGAAAATAGGAGAGAGACTAGTAGAGAAGAGAAAAAGAATAAGGTGGGAGGGGAGGAAAAGTCATAGAGATACCATATATCCCTGATATCCCGATATGATGTGATAAAAGGGACATTTCATCCTTGTGGTATTCTCCCAAACTCACAACTTCAGTCTAATCACAAGAAAACATCAGCCAAAACCTAAATTGATGGACATTATGTAAAATACAGTCATGAGATACAGGAGAGATTGAGCAACTGTCACAGACTAAAGAAGCTAAGGCGAAATGACAGAATGTGAGATCCCAATTTGGGCCATGAAAAAAAAGGACATTCGTTGACAAACTGATGTAATCAGGACGAAAATTAACTATAACTAATAGCTAATATGTTTCAAACTATAATTCAGTTAATAAGTTATATTTCTTAGTTTTGGCAATTATACCTTGGCCGGGCAATATATAGTATTAACATCAAAAGAAGCTGAATGAAGGAAATACAGAAAGACTCTGTACTATTTATGAAATTATTTTTAGGATTAAAATGATTTCAAAGTAAAAGTTTAAAAATGCAAGATACAAATGAATTTCTCTGAAATGCCTCCTTAGCAGCAATTTTTTTTTTTTTTTTTGGTACCAGGGATCGAACTCGGGTCCTTGTGCTTGCGAGGCAGGCCACCGAACTGCTGAGCTAAATCCCCGGCCCCCACCCTTCTATAGAATTTTATACAATGTTTTAACTCTTTATATGTGCCAAGACAGAGTTTTATTTCACTGCAGCCACAGTAAGTATATTTTTGAAAAAGCATATTAGGATGCACTGTCAGTATAATTGTATGCAATTTTCAAATGAGAATCAATCAGAGATAATCAGAGTGGGAATAATTTTTTGAATTCAATGGCCATGGGTATCACCTTTTAGTGATTGATATTCAGTTATCTCACTAATGTGTATTGCAATTATGACTGATGCAAATTTCTTTTCTTTTCTTTTCTTTTTGGTTTTTTGAGCCAAGGTCTCACTATGTAGTTGAGACTGACCTGCTACTCACTATGTAGCACAGGCTAGTTCTGAACTCACAGAGGTCCTCCCGCCTCAGCCTCCTGAGTGCTGGGATTATAGACATGCATCACCATGCCCAGCTGATGCAAATTTCTGACATTAAAATGTTCTTATTTTACTATCAGTCTAACCAGATATGGTATGGCTAATATCTTTGATAACATGACAAATTTCTATTGCACACAATATTAGTTTTAGAAACAAGAAGGGAACATTGTAATCCTTTGAAGGGGTGAAAAATCTATTTCCAACATGTTATATTTGTACATATAGATATGGGGAGCATTTCCCTAAGAAGTACTTGTATGAATATTTAGAAAAGCAATGCTTTTGAAGTTTGAATAAGGACTAAATAAAAAATATTAATATATACTTGCTCCTGGGGCCAAGGATTTAGCTCAGTAGTTCGGTGGCCTGCCTTGTGAGCGCAAGGACCTGAGTTCAATCCCCGGTAC
>NW_022900951.1:82255956-82273283 GCF_012274545.1 Fukomys damarensis
TAATGTTTCCAACATATTTAGTAGTTTATATAAATGCAGCTGAAGTTCAAGTGTTGTCATAATCCTACAAAATAATATCATTCTGTCCTTACAAGTTGATCAAATTAAGACAAGTGACACCAGTTACTGACTATCCTATTGCACTATGACCTCAGCTTAATTTGATTACATCTGCAAAGAATATATTCCTAAATAAGGTCACAATCTTGGCTGCCAGATGAACTTAAATTTGGGGAGAATGCTGATCATTCCAATACAATCCTCTTGCTAGAAAACTATCAAATAAGACATTCTGGGAGTTGGGCACTTAGCTCAGTGGTTCCATGCCTGTCTTGCAAGTGCAAGGTCCTGAGTTCAATCCCTGGTACCAAAAAAAGACATTCTGTTTATGTGAAATTTTCTTATACTAATGCTGGGCTGATTTTTTGATATTACCCTAGCTTGAAATATGTTTTAAAAGCAGATGTGAAATAACAGCTATAATTTTATTCTTACATGTTCAACTTTTAAAATTGTAAACTGTAACTAGCACTTACATTTAGGATAAGACTATATTCTTAGAACTCATCATGTTTCCAACAAGAAAGAATCTTCCAGAGTGTTTTCCTTTCATAAAACATTTGGTTCATATAAGTCAGGACATATCAAGCAGTTTAGAAGCTATTGAAGAAGTGTGAACCACCTTTATGAGTAGTGATAATTATAGAGAAATGTATGTGCTTGAGAAAAGGTCGAGTGGAAAGATGTGGCTGCATAGTACCATGATCAGTTGAAAAGGTATATATGGTAGATCATCTGCTTTTGAGTCATCCTCAATTGAAAGTCCACTTTGTATTTGGATGCTAAACAAATCTAGCCCAAAGGCATTAAGTAAGCAGTAACTTTAAGTGGTCAATAATGTCCAATACTTAACACAAACATAGAAAGCAAAACTACTCCATAAACTTGCTTGATTTTTTTGAATGAAATATTTGGAGTTTCTTTAAAATGTTGATAACTTAGTGTTTCTAATTTCTATATATGCCTTATATATCATCTGTATATACTGTTTTATATTTCATAATACGTTATGTACTGAGCTTTATGTAATTTTATTTTCTTAACTTTACTTCTTGATAGCTGGATTAAGTAGGTAGTATTTCATGTTTATCACCGTCTGGTGTTTCAGGGACTTCATGAAAAGACTGGTGCACTTACGGCTGTTAAAGTGATGAATGCTCGTAAGGTAATACTACATCTTGTCTATGTTCTATTTCTTTAAGGACTGTGTTCTTAGAATAAGCACCTCAATAAGTATTGTGTTTGTTGATAAATTATTATTTTACATAATTATTCTTATGTTATCTGGATTTATTATAGTTTTCTAATATTATTAATAAACATTGGTGTATTGTACTTATTGTTTTATTATACTTCCACATTAAAATACTTTATTCACACCCAAAATTCCACATATTTTCATATCTACAATAAGGAAAATGTCTATTTCTTTCTATTTCCAGTTGATTACCTGTTGCCTGGAGGAACAGAGAAGATATTTCTTCTATTCCTCTATATTGTGTTAATCTGTCTGTGTTCTATCATATTCCCTTCCCTCTCCAACGATTCCTTCTGAGGATGGTGGCTATTAGACTCTCAATGACAGGCAGAAGTAAAGAACCTGTCAGAGGTGCACATTTTTTTCATGTATTTTCTGGCAGATGAGCAAGAGAGACAGTTTAATTGGGATTGTTGCTGCTAATATTCATAAAGTTGTTAACAGTTTGCAATGTATTATCATAGAGTTTGCTAAGTATTGATTTCTTTCTTTAGGATGAGTATCTCACTTTCTGAAAAATAATGTTAACATGAACATAACAAAAATCAAAAGATGTTCAAGTCATATCTTAAAATATTGTATTTAAAACTGCAAATTTATGAACTGTTGTCAATGCTGTAAATGGTTCTTTTTGAATTTGTGCAGGAAGTGAATTGCTGAAACTGTTTAAAGAGTTGTGTACTTTTTGTTTTGCCAGTTAGTGTCAAATGTTGCAAACCAGTGTGAATTTCAAGGAATTTTGAGGTTTTGTGGATTCATTTTTCTCTATAAACCATGCCATCCAAATAATCAAACTTGTACTTTTCTGAGTGAAATTATAGAAAATACTTATTTCTTTGTTTCAGCTTCAGACACCTATACTCATATTTAATCCACATTTCAGATTTTCTAAATTTTGAAATATTTGAAAATCATGATCAGCCAGTCAGTGTTTAGTACTCAAAACCTGATTTTGTGGGGGAAGATAGTACTTTACTGTCATGTAGAAATTATGTCATTACATCTATTACAATAAATTGTGTGCCTTATATAATAAGAAAATGATATTTGCATTACAATTATTTGTGAAAAATTAAGAGAAGTATAATATTATCTTACTCCTCCATTTGATGCAAACGGAGCAAAGAAAATTTAAGCACAAGTCATTTCCAAAGTATACAAAGTGGATCTAATAATGTTCTGTTGTTGGTTTTGCAGACTCCTTTACCTGAAATAGGAAGACGGGTGAGAGTGAATAAATATCAAAAGTCCGTTGGCTGGAGATACAGTGTGAGTGCTAGAAGTCCTCATTAGCAACCACATAGTCTTTGCTTTATTTTTCCACTTTAAACTCATCCCTTTGCATTATGTTATTATCTCTGTAAGGCCACCCCTAAAATACTGTTTCATGAAATTGATGTTTATATTTTCTAATATATGTCTACAAATTCAGACATCATATTTGACCATTAACACTTGCCAAATAGCAGGGCTTAGAAGAAATGGTCATTTCAACAGGAAAAGTTTTACTACGAGGACATCTATGAAGAATAGAGGGCTTTGACTGGGTGGCAACAAAAGAGGAGATTTTGCCCAAAATTGTCCTTGGGAAGGCCTTTTTCACACCTTGTACTTGGTTGCCTGTACTGAATGGCTTTTCTTCCATTATGATTCTAACTAATATTACTATTATATATGAGTCAAATGATAGCTACTCTTTTTTTTTTCGTAAGAGCAGTGCACACAGAAATTCAATAGGCTACTCGGTTTATAGACTTGACATCTAACAATTGTACTTGACCACATAAAGGAGTGAAGATCCTTTTTACTTGTAGATTTTTTTTATTGCCTGATTTTAATGATTCACTGGCTCTAGAATAAGATTAGGCAGAGAATTCTCTTATTCCAATAAATATTGGTAATCTATCAAAGCATTATATAGACCTAAATGCAGAATTACTGTTCTTAATATATTCATTGCCATATTTCCTAATTATTTCCTTCAGCCAACTTTGTAGGATTAAAATAATTTGTATTTTAATAAGTGTACTCTCAAAGATACATTAAAATAAACTTTTCTATTAATATGGTCACATTCGAAATCTAGTTATATTGGAAGGTATTGCTAAGTAGCTTCATAATTTGTTGATTAGGTACCAGGCTCCTTTTTTGTTTCTAATGTATCTTGAGAGACAAAGTGTATCCAAAGGAAATAGCTATTACAGGATTTTGTAGATCAAGAAACCACAAAACATAAGGTATAAAAAATGGAATTATTTGATCAATTCTAATTTTATCAAACACATATGTTAAAAAAACTCTAAAACTCTTTCCCAAAACTTTTCTGGTATTCTTTCCATAATTCAAAAGATTTGATTCTAGAATTGGGAAAGTTACAAGGGAATGTTGGCATCGTTGAGCTGCCTGTTCTTGACAAAAAGCAGGGTTTTCAGGCTGAGCCTAGGATCAACTGGCCCTGAGCCAGGTAGTGTTATAGCATTGTATTACAGGGAGATGTGTGAGAGTTTTAAATTACCCACTTGGCCTGATGGATATAATGTACTTATGTGTTTTTCACAAGCTCAACTTCCTGTTAATTGAAAGTGGCATACACACATGCCTTCCAAATATATCTGATCTTCATTTATTTGTTTTGGGGGAATTTACATTTATAAGGGAAACCTACTTTGATAGGATATTTCTTGTTAGAGAGTTTGAATTTAATGGTTATGTATTCTAGTGAGAAAAATTGGTGCTAGCTAATCAGCCATTCAGCATCTCAAATCCCTTGGAATAAAAAGCCTATGATTTGCTCACCCATCTTTGATACCAGGGCTTTATGGGATTAGAAATAATGTAGAAGTTCAGAAATCTGAGTTCAAATCCCACTGAACAGTCAAAAAGCACTTGAAAGAAATGATCTATTTACCTCTATAGGACTCAGGTTTCTGATGAGCAAAGTGATACTGCAAATGCAATGCCATTGTTGCCTAGAATCCAGCCATTATTCTCCTATTCTTGGCAGTGGGAGGTTTGTAACCCTGAAAGAGTGCTGGACCAAATTTCAGCCAAATAGGTTAAGTGACTCACTTTTGCCCCTGTTTCTGTGTCACTCTTCATTCATATTCTTAGATTTACACCAACATGTCTCCCATTTATTTCACTATTATGAGTTCATATTCTTTTCAGCATATCATTAATATCTTAATAAAAACTGTGAGTACATACAAAATTGCTTGTTCCTGTGGTTTATGTCTACATAATTTCAGATATTTTTATCCTCTTAAAGAAAGCCTATACCACAGGAATAGAATGAGATTTAAATGTCTTGCAGGACAGAAATAGAAGCCACAGGATTAACTTTTCTTTTACCTAGCTAGAAAAAGGATTATAGAAATTTGGAGGGAATTTACTAACTGAGGTTCTTTGAGAGGCTGGGATGAGACTGGAGCCTGTGTTGTCATACAATAAATTGTCATGGCATAATTTGAATATTTTATGTATCCATGCTTTTATTACACAATAACTAGAAAGGGAGAATCTTTCATTGGGGGCTTCCAGTTGAACAAATCAGGCTATATTGCCTTCCCCCATAAGACAAATTGGCATGTAGATTTGTTTTCTACTACAGCATTTGACTGCTTATGAGTAAATCCACAGGAAAATTCCATAGAACATCCTGCAGCAAACGGATATCTGTTTGAGATTTCAAACTTTTAAAATAAGACATGATATAAATACTTGGCTTTCAGGGGGGAAAATGATACTTCACCAGCAAAAAACCAGTCAACTTGGAGATACTACAGATGCCACAGGGTTGCCTTATGTTTATATTACGAGCATTTTTTAAAGCAATACAAAATATAGTCAAATGCATAAGGCAATTGTCCACTTTTTCCTGCTGAGTCTTAGAGGATAAGCTAAGAAAGGTGATAACTGCATAGATATTTTTAGTTACTGAGTACTTATATTCAGCTTAGAGACTTATTTCCTCAGGTTAAGTCAGTGTAGTTGGTGAAAATGCTACAGAGGGCTAAAGATAATTGTCAGTTAACTCTGTAACAGCTTTTCTTGTCAATTGATCTTTTCTCAGTTCTTTGAGCAGAAAGTATCCTTTGTCTTACTGGATTGTTTTTCAAGTCCTCTTCTATTTATACTCTATAAATATATTAAACTCTACACTTTATTATTATTGTTATTATTATTATTTTAGTACCAGGAATCAAACTCGGGACCTTGAACTTGCGAGGCCGGCAAAGGAACCACTGAGCTAAATCCCCTGCCCAAACTCTAGACTTTAGACAATAGCACTATTCCTAAAAACTTGATATGAATCGAACTTTTGTAAATACACTGAAAGAGCTGGTTTACTTACAATCAAATATAATTTAAAACTAGTAGGCATTCAAAAGAACCTGCTGGTGAATCCATTTTTAAGTGTAGAATCCTTTCTTGAGTCATCACTTATCACCTTCTACTTTATTATGCACTATTTTGCATTCATCATAGGTTATGCCAGTGATGCCTGTGAATCTTATTTCCCTGTATGGTAGTGTCTTAAGTTAGAAAAATAACATCTAAATGCACAAACTACTAATATATGCATTGTACATTCCAGGCAATTTAAATACCTTTTTGTAAGTTAATAATGAAGGTATGTTTCTTTAGTATATGGTAACTAAGGAGATACACAAAAGTGTGGCTATTTTCAAATTATCAAGAAACAAAGATTCTTTTTTCAGATTCCCTAAGAAATAAGAATTATAAAAGGATTAGCAAAACCATTTGGTTTTCATCTTACAGCAGACATAACTGAAGCTTAAGGAGAAAGATTCACTTCACATTTCACTCCCCAGTAGCAAATATACTGGGAATGAAAGGGGCTGACATTTTTAGATTAAGGTAAAAAGTAAGGACAGGACTACAATTCTGATAACACTCTTATCCAACAGAAGGAGAAGGAACAGATATTTTTGATAATAGCTTACATTTATAGGATCTGTCTTTCAAGGATTTCAGAGACATTATACATATAATTCAATTTGGTCCTAGTAACAATTCATGGAGACAAGTAATATTGTAGATCTTTCAGTATTTTTAAATTGGAGCATTGGAAAATTAGGAGAACTTTCTATTCTGGGGAATCAGTACTCAAACTCAGTTATCCTGCTGTCCAGGATGGGTGCTCTTTTCTGATTTATGTTGAACTGTCTTCCACTACTGCTACCTCTTCAAACTACGTGCTCTATTTTAGTTATCTTATCCAAATCATATGGCTTTAATTTTCACTATTTAGATAATTCCCCAAAATAGGAAGGCCTGTAGACCTGATCTGAGCATCAAACCCATACTTTCATTTTATGCAATCTTATAAGGCCAAGGAAGATTGCATTTATTTATTAATATATTAAGATGTACTTTGCAAAAGAAAAGAGGACCAAGAGAAGGAAGGAGGGGTGGAAGGGGAGGAAAGGAGGATGAAGAAAGAATTAAGATGCATTAGGTACATGTACCAACTCATCACAAGGAATTGTAATAGTTATGTATGGCAAATGTGTAGTGATAAAAATAAATATTGAAAAAAGAAGGGTGTGATTTATAAATAAAAATGTGAAAGTTGCAGAATAGTGAAAATGTATGAGCTTGTTTATATTAAACATAAATTGCCATACTTTATATATGTATATATACATATATATTTATTTCTATCATTGTTCTAGCTACTACATTAACATATACGAATATCTGAAAGAATACACTATAAACTGTTAGCAATGCTTGGAGTAAGTTTTCCATGAGAATACAGTTTGCATATCTTCATATACATGTAAAACTGTTTCAATTAGGAAAATAGATTATTTTAAACATATTTTTAAAAAGATTAGCACAGAACAAAACAATGCCTTTAAAAGATAAGAAATTACATATTGACAGTGTGATATTGACTATACATAAACAAAAGAATGAAGTTAGACCTCTACTGGCTACAAAAAAAAAACTCAAAGTGGATCAGAAACCTAAATATAAGAGCTGACATTACAAAATTAATAAAAGAAAACAAAAGATTAAATCCTTGTGACCTTTAATTTGGCAATATATCCTTAAATATGACACCAAAAGTATAAGCAACAAAGTAAGAAATCTATAAACTTGAATTCATCAAAATTTTTAACTTCTGTGTCCCAAAGAATATTTATGAAGTACAAGCAAGCCTCTCAAATAGAAGAAATATTTACAAATTCTACATCTAACAAGGCATTTTTATGTACGACATATAAAGAACTCTTGCAGTTTAATAATGAAGACAGCTCAACTTTTAAAAAGCACAAATAATTTTTGATTAGACATTTGTCAAAGAACTTATACAATAGCCAAGGAACACATGAAAAGATGTCCAACATCATTAGTCATCATGAATTTTAAGTCAAAACCACAACTGTATATTACATCATCACTTACTGCATAGTGGTTATAATAATAAAAACAGACAATAAAGAATTGGTGAAGGAGTGGAGAAAATGGAGCTCCTTTCACACATTGTCATTGGGGATGTAAAAAGTTTGGCATTTCATCAAAACATTAAGTACATAATTACCATTTGAGCAATTTCCTTCCTTAGGTATCCTTATGAGAAATTGCAATATATGTCCATATAAAAATGGTGGGAATGCTCATAGAAGCAGGGTTCACAACATCCAAATGGTAAAAATAATCCAAATGTTCATTGGTGGATGGACTGCAATCTGAAAGTATGAAATAGATGCATGATGCAACATGAACTTTAAACATATCTAGTCACAAAAGCCCACATATTACATGCTTTTATATATTTAAAATAACCAGAATAGATAAGTTTACACAAAGAAAGTAAAGATCTCTGTGTGTGGTACAGTTGTCACGATGAATGTATAATTCTGTGTATATGCTAAAAAGTAGTTGATTGCACAGTTTAAATGAGTGAATTATAGTGTGCATGTATAATATCTGAGTAAAACCAAAAAACCAAACAAACAAGTTATTTTTGCCTTGTAAAGCAAACAAAAATTCTGTGACTCTATTCAATCAAAATGCTATACAATGGTCCGTTGTGGTGATCCAAGAACCACATTATAAGAACTACTGAATTTAAGAGAACTTCAGTCTACCATCTCCCTCCCAAATAACAAGTTAACCAGAGATTTCCATTTGCTGAAAATTCAAGTTGATATTTTATTATGAATTATTGTAGGGTATAAGAGCTTGCAATACCATTTTACTTTAGGAGTTTGCTATAGTTTATAGATCAATAGTCATTGAATTGCGTGGTTTAGCAGTTTATTGTCTGTTCCTGTTCCATAGGATGAGGAAGAAGATCTCAGGACTGAACTCAACCTTCTGAGGAAATACTCTTTCCACAAAAACATTGTGTCTTTCTATGGTGCATTTTTCAAGTTGAGTCCCCCTGGCCACAGACACCAACTTTGGGTATGTTTTTAATTATCTTGATATTATTCAATAAAAGGAAGTCTTATCCAAAGATGTACTTCTTTTCTATGAGTTGATATGCTAATTTTGTGCATCTACAGGAAAATTTATGCACTCAATTGCTCAAGGTAGTAATGAAAGTAAGTGCTCCAATTCCTGGAGATTAAAGTGAAGAAATAAAGAAAAATAAAGTATATGTCTAGTGAGTAGTTTCTTGATGGAAAGAGGGAGGACTCAAATGAATGTTGGCAATATGTAACATACATATTTTGAAATATAGGTTGGCTACTTTTAACTTAAACTAATCACCGTTTTACTGGTACAGAGGCTGCCTGATGGATTAGCAAATGAAGACTACATGAGGATCAATTCTAATTAGTACATGAGTATACTGGGTACTTTTTAAGCATTTTCAAATTTATGCACTTATGTAAAAACATAACTCCTAGAAACTCTATTCTAAATAGTTAATTGACTTATCCTTTTCTTAGTCATCATGGCTGGAGTATCACAAATCCAAATCAATGAAATGTAAATTTTAGAAGCTAATAAGACATTAGACTAATTAATCCACAGTTACCAGAAATTTTGTTGCCTTCCATAAGTACATTAGCAAGAAAATGAGCTTTGGTTAAGGATGTTCTTCTTAAAAGCATAATATTTAGAATATAAACTGGAGTCATTGTATGTATAATATCTATACTTGGTATATTTTCTGTTCCAGTCCAAATCAGTAGTAATATTTTTTCAAAATAACAAATGAAACTTTTCAGGATCTTCAAGTGAGGACAAAAGACCCTGTTATATTCTGTACATGGTGTGAGGAAGTAGGGCAATGACAGTACAGAAAGCTTTTCAACAAAAGGTTAAATTGAAAAGTGGTTTTCAGCTCTCTTGGCATCCATCAGCATCTTCTGGGGAGCTTTATAAAACACAGACTGCTGGATCTCACTCACAGAACTTTTGATTCAGCAGCTCAGGGATGTGTGTGAAATGTACACTTTTTCATAAGTTCACAGTTGATGCTGATGCTGCTGGTCGGAGCACAATAATCTGAGAATCACCAAATTTAGAGATCTTCAACTAAATCCCATTTTCTCTCAAACTTCCAGCTGTTTTGACTCCTCTATTCTCTGGCAATTTCAACTGAAATTTTATTAAATATTGCTGCACAGCTGTAATGGTTACTAGCTTTTAGTTTATTTTTTACATACACCATTTGTCTTTTCATATATCTTTACTTACAAGTTTTTTCCTCTTGACAGTATGGCAAACTATGAAAAATGTTGCAGTCTTCTTATTGGATATATATTATTAGTACTCAATTCATTCAGTCATTCAACATACATTCATTGAAAACCATCTATTTGCCAGGCATTCTACTAGATTCTGGGGATACGCAACGGTAAGCTGAATAGATATGCCCCTGGCTCATTGGAGTTTACAGTCTACTTGCAAAGACCAATATTACTCAGATACACAAATGAATGTCAGAAGTAAAATAAAATGGTTTTATGTGAGTGGATAACAAAAGAAACAATTTAAGCGGGTGGATGAGAAACTCTTCCTTAAGGAAATAAAAGTTTAAACAGATCTGAAGGATAAGTAGAAACTTAATGCATAATTTACTTAGGGAGCTAAGAGTTTCTGTTGGTCCATTAACACTTTATTGCCCATGTAAATCAGACAAAAAGCACACAGGAAGAATGTAAATAGCCAGATATTTACCATTTATATACACCAGATGCTATGCATACAAAGGTAAAAAAAATTAAAAAAAAACAAAACTAAGAAAATCATTGTGAATGCCTCCTGTTCCTTTTATAATTGAACACTTATGATTTAGATGTTAGCAAGACCTTTCAGGGTTAATCTTTGGCAAATGGCATTAATTCAGGTTAATCATAGTTCAAAATGAGGCCCTTTGCTTCCATAACCACAATGTACATGTTGTGCCATCTAATAGTCTGCACTTAATCCCCCACACAAAACCTTTCGTGGTTAATCTATACAGTTGATTTCATTTGGCTGAGTTCTTTCTTCTTTTGCTGACAGTGTATACAGGTCAATGACATTCAGTATCATCAGTGGTGAACAACTCCAAACAAGGGAAGTAACTTTTTGAAAAAAAACGTATTAATATTCCAAAAGGAAATAATATTTTTTAACATTCAAGATTTTGAGTTTATCTTTTTGCTTTCATTCACCTATAGTGACAGTTAAGTTGCTTATAGATAAAAAGATGTATTTGTCCTTTTGATAAACTGGTTTCAACATGAGTAGTGATGCATAAACCTCCACTTGAAGAAAAGTTTGGTAGATTGATTATAATAGTTATATGCTCCTTCTTATTGCTCTGTCTTCCTTATTTAGCTAACATTATTTTGAAGGGAATTTACAACTTGGGCACTTGATTCACTGATGGCAAAAGTAATTTTTCTAGATGTGGAGCTTATTAACTGTAAAATCAGAATGCAATGATGTCAGAAGTAAGCTTTAAAATAAAGTTACTTAACATTAATTCCCTTTTAAATAAATTATCCTAAAGGAATTCAATTGATGATTTCCTCCTGGAGCTGTAGTTCATTGGCATTTTGTAGAAAATAATGTAGAGTTGGAAAATAAACAAAACAAGGAAAATCCTACCCACTGTTGACATTCATGTGTACTCTTTTTAGGCCCTCCATTTGCTGCTTCTTCACTTCAGATCAAACTGTCCCCTGAGCTATTCCTTTCTTTCCGCTCTAGTCATTACTCAGGCTTGTCCCCTGCACCCGTTTCTTTCTGAGGGCATTTGCGCGTTCTGTTTTCCATAAACAAAATGTTCTTCCTTTTAAGCATATCCAAACACTACCTATAATTCAAGGCTTAGTTCAAAACCTTCCTCCTCGTTAAATATCTTCGGTGTGGTACCTGGGTTCCCTGCCTTCACAATTTCTAATTGCACTAGTCTTTGAAGTTCTGGAAGACAACAGTCAGTCATTTTTTTCAGTGCTTTGATTTCTAAACTTTACATACAAATACAAGCTATATGGACTAAAATTCTCTAGATATTTTCAGAATATCACTTTCTATTTCTTTATATTTGAATGGCTTCCCTGTAGATGGTGATGGAGTTATGTGCAGCAGGCTCAGTCACTGATGTTGTGAGAATGACTAGAAATCAGAGTTTAAAAGAAGATTGGATTGCTTATATCTGCCGAGAAATCCTTCAGGTGAGTTTTCATCTAATCATTCTTTGCTGGTCTTGAAAGAACCTAGGAAGAATGTAGAGGATGTAGTCTATAGCTCATATGTGATTGCTTAAGAATTCTAAAGCCAGTGCACACCTGCAATCTCAGTTAATTAGGAGGCTGCGGCTGAGGAGGATTGTAAATTGAAATTGCATCTGAGTGACTTAACAAGACTCATGTCTCAAGATAAAAAAAAATGGACTGGGGAAGTAACTCAGTATGAATGTCCTGGGTTTTACCCCCAGTAACAAATAAAAGAAATACAGGGTAGGGGGAGGAAAAATAATTCTAAACATAACCTCTGGATCAGAGAAAATAATAAAGGTCCAAAAGCTTGGAAAAAAATCAAACAATCAGTTAATATTCTTCAATTTTACATTGGACTGCAAGAGGTGTAACCAAGTCCTTGCAAATCATAGCTTTTAATGGCTGTCATTGTGTTCAGTAGATTGTGGAAATGACGCTGTGGATTATTATGCAAAATTCATAGATTTTTCTTTTCTAGTTTTTTTTTTTTTTTTTTTTTTTTTTTTTTTTTTGGTACTAGGGATTGAACTCAGGTCCTTGCGCTTGCAAGGCAGTCGCCAGAACCACTGAGCTAAATCCCCAGCCCAACTTTTCTAGGTTTTCTTTGCCTCTTTTATGGTGTTGAGAATTGAGCACCAGGCCTTGCACATGCTAGGCAAGTCCTCTACTATTGGGGGTGTATCCCCACACCAGAGTTCACTTTTTAAAAAGCTTAGCACTGTCATCGTAGATTAAGATGAAGACTTGTCAGGAGAAGTCAGTGTTCTACAGAAGAGCCCAAACTATCTGCAGCCTTTTTTAGATAGATATCCTCTTTGAATGCTGCGATATATTTCATTCATATATATATAATTTCTATCACCCAATTGCATGCGAACAACAATCTTCTTTGTCTATCAGACTCAGTTTTTTCTTTGTGGCTCAGAATGCTTAAAATCACCCAAGGAGAGTATTAACAGAAATGAATAGCACTGTTCAACATTTTTAGCATATTCTTCTTCCCATTTGATTAGACTCATTTGTGATAATAATGTAAATGACCAAGAATGCGTGCTCTATACTGAGTTTAAATTCTATTTCACCATGTATTAGCCATGTGGCCTTAGTTAGCTGCTTAATTTCTCCATTCTCACTTTTCTCATGTGTAATATGGGATAATACTAACATCTTCCTCAAAGCATTACTGTGAAGATTTAATAATTTATTCCATGTAAAGAATTTAGCACAATATCTAGCAAAGTATAAAGCCTCATCCAATTTTAGTTGCTTTCATTGTTGCTTCTATTATCCATCTCCAGTTAGTGTCTAGAGCAAATTCACAGCAGCCTAATACTGCATACTGTGTCATAGTTTAGCCAGGTCATGGGTTATTTTAGTGGTGAACAGACTGGGGCCAGAAGGGGAAGCCAAAACAAATTACAAGTGTTTTAAAATGAATTTCCATATTCTCTCAAATACTCAGCCTACAAGGCTGACAGAAAATATTTTGGACCAGACAAACAGTTGGAAGAGGAATAGAGAAAAACTATGTCTGAGCTATGATATGGTCAAGATGTTCAGTTCTTTACTCTTATGGTGTGTTGGCAATATGGAGGTTAAAAAGGAAGGTAAAGTGGCCCAACATATACACACATTGCTTTCTGGTGTTCTGTTCTTTCATGGGTGTCTTGGTTTATTTTCCTTTCCCTATGGCCAAAAGTAGAATTTCTGGAAAATTGTTGTAGTAATTCCAGCCTAAAGAAAGAATTTTGTATTAAAAATCAAATCTGAGTTATTTCTTAACAAATTTTTTTCCAAAAATACTGATGTGGTTTTTTTAACACATATTTTTTTTTTATATATATATATACACACACACACACACTGATGTGGCTTTTTTAACGTATATCTATATCTATCTATCTATCTATCTATCTATCTATCTATCTATCTATCTACAGGGTTTAGCTCACCTTCATGAACACCGAGTAATTCACCGGGACATCAAAGGTCAGAATGTGCTTCTGACTCATAATGCTGAAGTAAAACTGGGTAAGTTTATTTTTGCAGTATGTTAGGTTAGGACCAAAACATATTAATCAAGAAAACTCCTTTAATGTAACTGTGTTTTCTTTCATGTCCCTGTAAACATCCTCTTCTTTGTTTGATCACTTACTAAGAATATTTTTTGTTGAACATTTGTGAAAGAAGTATGCAGTAGCAACTTTTCTTGAAATAAATGAGTTTCAAGAAAATATACTATTTCTTTTGTAACTAAGAGCTATACATCTAGAAACACAGTTTTATAAAACTGATATGCATAATGTTCAACACTCTGCTTGGATCAATTTGTTGCCACTCAATCATTTGAAACACAGAATAGAAATTATATATAAGTGAAAGCCCCTAAAATGTCTGTCATAAAAGTCTTTGTATCGAAGTTCATGTATTTACACTGATGGAGACATTTTATGGATGGATTCGAATTTAGCCTTACTTATTTTACATATAATCTTTATACAATGTGTTTAGATTTCTCAGATCCTAGCCTTTTTCTTCCTTACAGTGCTAGAGATTGAACCCAGGGCCTTGTACATGCTAGGCAAGTACTGTACCACTGAGCCATACTCCACTTCTCATCATAGGATATTTTTAAGCAACACATAATGAGAAGGTTGCAGAAGGCAAAGCTAGAGCTAGCCAAAGGAAATGACAGCAGGAAAAAAAGACAGGAAAACATTTTATATGGCAGTTATAATTGATCAAATATTCATATTCCACTCCCACAGGTTATTAAAGATTAAATTGAGCCATTATTGAAGTTTCAAGTCCACTTTTTTTTGGTACCAGGGTTCAAACTTGGGTCCTTGCACTTGTGAGGTCAGGCGTCGGAGCCACTGAGCGAAATCCCCAGCTCAACTCCATTTTTATTTTAATTTCAGATTTTAGTTTTCTTTCTTTTCTCTCTTTTCTTCTGTTCATCACTCCTTCTAGTATTTTCTCCTTTCATTTTCTTCCCTTCTGGCCTTCATAGGTATTTTTTGCTCCTTAAAATTGAGAATTAGGGCTAGTGGGAGTGCTAATTTAACATATATGAGACACACACACACACACACACACACACACACACAGTTAGATTAGATAATTTAGATAATGAGAATGTGCAACAACAAATAAGTGATCCTCACAATACTTTTCTTTGTATATTTTTTGTTAGTATTAAAGCTTTTATTAAAGACTGCCTTAAACTGCTTTTCAGTCAATTTTGTTCACCATCCTCAGGATACTTGGAAACCGTTCTCAATTAGAAAATCTACTGTGTGTGTGCGTGTGTGTGTGTGTGTGTGTGTGTCTAGGATCAAACTCTGGTCTTTATGCTTGTGAGGCAGGCGGCGGAACCATTGAGCTAAATCCCTAGCCCTCTACTTCATTTTTTATCCCTGTCTTTTTTTTTCTCAAATATATAACTCCAGTCTATTTCAGCCTTTTTTTTGTATGTTTCTGAGGATACCATACTAAATATTTTCTTATAATGTATCACACAGATGATTAGAAGCCTGAATATTTACAGTCTAAGCTAAGATACAGAGACCATGATAAATATTTCATTTATTTCAGAAGATGAGTGTAAGAATTTAAATTAAATTTTATCAAAAAGGTCATTTTTCCTTATAAGTGTGGTGGACTTCTGATTTCAAGACTGAGGCTTCCTAGTCAAATGCTAATAGGTTTTACTTTTCTGAGATATTGCTTATAGTGCTGTTCTTTCTCCAGCTTTGTGGCAGTTATAAACACTATGTATGTTATCAGATCAGAGGTTCAGTGTATACCAATGGGACTCTAATTTTAATATTCATGGTAACTATTCAGCCAAACCTACTGTAAATAGTGGCACTGAAGAGTCTCATCCCAACATAAATATTAGCAAATACTTATTTCCCAATACTCCTGGAGTAGATTTCATGGTAAAATTGCTGTGCTGGAATTAAAATCTGTTATCTGCTGTGTTTCTTTTTTGTATCGACTTCCCAAATTAAAGCAATAACTTATTGAGCTTTTTATTCCTGGTTAATTATTTTGACATATGCTGAAATTATCAGTGGATTTTGGAGTGAGTGCCCAGGTGAGCAGAACTAATGGAAGGAGAAACAGCTTTATTGGGACACCATACTGGATGGCACCAGAGGTGATTAACTGTGATGAGGACCCAAGATGCTCCTATGATTACAGAGTGAGTGTGAAGATGCATATAGAAGGAATCAAAATTTTGAGATGATTCTTGACTAACATATCTTTTTACTGAATAAAGCAAGCAGCACTTCCTTTCATATTCACTCTTCTATTTCTTGAGTGTTTTGATAATATTTTATAAGAATGTAGACAAAGTAAACCATCAGGAATTATTGGGAGGTAGAATGTCTAGTTCATATTGCATGTAATTTCTTGGTAAAAAATACTATATTATGTGGCTTTATATGGAAAATTAACTTCCAGGGGCTGTGGGTTTTATAAATTCAAAAATGAATAAATGTAAAACCAATGATTAATCCCCATAATAACTTAGCTCAAAAAAGAAAAAAAAATTGATTATTCAGGGTAATGGAGAAAATCTTTGGTACACAGTTCACTTCTAAAACCACAGGAAAATCAGTGGAATATACAAATTAAGAAAAATCCATGCTATTTATTAAAATTTCCACTGAGGCTGCAATATGGACAATATATGTCTTTGTATGCATTTAAAAAAACTGATGTGGAAATAAAGAAAACTCTGCATTTGCTATAGACTGGAAAATCTTCATTCACTCCCCACATCATAAGTCATCTAAACAATTCATTGTGGGCTCCTGTGTGAAACCCAGGACTCACTACTTCAAGTTGATTAATTTAGATTTCATCTCTCGTCCAGTTTCTTAACTGTCCTCAGCTTGACCTGCAAAGTAATTATTTACTGAGAGCTTATTTACATGTTCACTGCTATATTAGAACCTATAGAGACTAAAAGGGCATACAGTTCTTCAAATGGCTTGCTGTAAAAAATAGTACTTTATTCCTATATGTATTTTATTCGCTTCAAAGGACTTTTTCATTGGCATTAGTTATTTATTATTATTTTTTATTCCCACATACCCAAAAGAAATCTTAAGCTAAGACTATAGCAAAAATGAAGAGATCTATAAACCAGCCTCCAGAAATTCAGTTATGATGTTTAGGAGTTATGGTTTACCTCTAGCACTATGCCCTTTCCACATGATGAAAAACAAAGTACAGTTAATAGTGGTGAGGATAATTTCTAAGATCTCTGTAATTTAGTATCCATTTACTAT
>NW_022900951.1:82273343-82275298 GCF_012274545.1 Fukomys damarensis
GCTTTATATATAATATATAATGTATATATTATTTTAAATATAAATTATTAAATGCATATTTATATGCTTAATATAAATGCACACTATATTTATATATCAATTATACATATGCAAACACCATTTCAAGGAAGTGGTTGCTATTGAAATCAGCATTCTTCATAGAGTAAAATTGAAGCATTGAGAATTAAATCATTTGCTCAAGATTGCACTGGTTGCAGTTCTATTTATTAGGACTTCTTTATCACAAATTCCCTTTGATATTTCAGGTAAGAAAACAATAGTAGCACATCCAAGATGAACTTTCTTAGCACTGAACCTCATTCCATATCAACTCATGTAGTGAGGTACTGGATGGTCACAAGCTCAGACAACATCTTCTTATAATGTCAATGTACAATAAATCTTCCTTACAGAAGACACATGAATTGGCTCTGGCACTGATAGCCTCATCCCCAACCAAAGACTGTTTTGAATTTCTTAATGCTACCAATTATGCATTTTTAAGTGACCCGTTTTGGGCCATTTTTTCCTTTGCAGAGTGATGTGTGGTCCGTGGGAATCACTGCTATTGAAATGGCTGAAGGGGCTCCTCGTGAGTAAAAATATTTGATATTTATTGAAGGTTAAGGAAATGTGCATATAAATCTATTTTCTGGAAGAAAACTCAGATAATTGTTTTAACCATTCAGGTTTTACTGGACACACAGGTGTCACACTATGTGCAAGACTCTACGGTGATTTATCATTTCAGTGATTACCAAATGTTTTTGGCAGAATTGCCAGATTTAAGCCAAGTATATAGCAGGAGGCATCTGTATGAGTTTGAGGCCAGTCTGGGCTACATAAGCAAGACCCTGTTTCAAAAAATTAAAAAAAGCCAGATTTGGATATATAAAAACAGATTGTGCTTTTTTCCTTATGATAGTTTATGTTAGGCTGACAGGGTTATTTCAATTTAGCCGCAGTAGTGCTTGATCTTGCCATTCCTCAGCATCCAGAAGCTTAAAGTATTGCAGTCTATATTGACCAATGGAAAATTTAGGTTCCAGAACACTTATGGGCACACACTACTACTGCTTCAGGCTAAAATAGTTGGGAAAATATCCTCCAGTGGTTCATTTAGATTGAGTCAATACTAAGCAATGTTGGGTATTAAGCATTGTTTGGTTTTTTGTTTTTCTTTTGCAGTCAATCCAGCTCACACTTGGTCCCTTCTTTGCTCTCTATTTCCTATTGTATTCACCACCTCCCTATCATTTAAATGACCAAGCAACATCCTGTTCTCTTAAGGCACTGCTTTCTGGTAGGAAAGTGAAAATGGAATGGGAACATGGGTATAAATGACTGATATCCATCTAATGTGACTCCACGTCACATTTGCTGTTCTCAATATTTACATCTAAAGGTATAAATGATAATGAATTCCTGGTAAGTTGTGTGAAAAGTGAGAGAAATGCATTTAGGGATTGTGGGGTGGAGGGACTTCTTTGTTTCCCCTTCTCCAGACATCCATTATGTTCCCACATTCTTGTATGCTCTATCTTTATAACATCCATTCACCATATTTTGCAAACTTGAACTATCTTTTCATTATGTTTGAAGGCTAATGTGCAGAATTTCAAATACACATGTGGTAATATAATTGTTGCCAATTTCTGGTGTCCCTTACAATACCAAGGAAAGTTTGAAATAAAGTTAGAACAGATGTATAAATCAGTCTTGAAATAAGATTAGGGAGATGTAAACCCTATCTTGTGATTATTTTTGTCTAAAAACATGATTAAATTATGTTAGGTTGAGGAGTAGAACAGTTAACTGTTTCTGGTGGTGATTCTCCAATTTCTGTATCTTCTCCATATTCTCTCTCAGGAGCGCTTGCGCATTCGCTCTGTCTCTCTTTCTCTCCCTCCCTCCCTTCTTCCCTTCCTCCCTTCAGCTCCCTCTCTCTCTCTCTC
>NW_022900951.1:82275346-82276556 GCF_012274545.1 Fukomys damarensis
CCCCTCTCACCCTATCCTTCTCCCTCTCTGTTTAAGTGTACAATATTATGGGTCATATTATTTTTGATACATGAATTTGGTCAAAGTGCACGGATTCATCAAATAGTTATGCAAGTTGCCTAAATACATCTTTTTTTCCATTGCTTCTGAGTGCTTCTCACAGATTCTTCCACTAAAAGCTCATTTTTTTACTCCACCATATTAAGTTATGGAAGGAAATAAGGTGATGAGCAAATTCACAGAAAGAATGCAGAGGACCTTCTCCTTATACTCTTTGTGGGCTATATTCATAGCAATCCTGCTGACCTTATAATTTGGTCCATACATTCTTAACTGTTTCTTTGGCTTTGTCTCCTCCAGACTTAAAAGCTATGCAGCTATCAAGATGAAAATGCCTGGCACCTATGAAAGGCCTTTAGATAGACCCTCTGTAGAGTAACTCTAACTGCTGATCACAACTATGACCCTCTTCAGCTGGAATCAGCAAGAGCTTTCTTGGACCCTTTTCCCCCTCACAGCAGTTAGGGGTGCTTCTTCAGAGGGGGGAATACTACAGATAAGTAAGTTAATTAGTTATCTTGTAGGCAGTTAGACAGGGCTGCCCTCAAGGAGCCAACACAGCCAGGAGCCAACAAGGAGGACAATAAAGACACATTCTCTGAAGGCCAGAATTGTAAAAGGGGAGCAACTGCTCTGCCCTTGTGCTTCCCCTGGGGTTAAATAGAGGTGACTGATATTCTAAATAGGTTTCAATCACCTGGGTGGGGGGCCAAGGTCTTTGGCCAGCCTTTCCAGGAAATATCCCTGACCCCCAAGCTTACTGAAAATCCTTGTATTCTTGCTACCTGACTTGCTTCCCCCATTTGACCCCCGTTTAATTAATACTACCTGGATGACTGAATTTGTAATCTTATTGGCTGGTCATGGTTTTGCCCCAACTCATGCCCACTTTGTAATTTTCCATTGGGTCTTAAGAGTTTTGTTCCACTTTGTGCCCGCCTCACTACATGGCTTTGCTGTATAAAATATGTTTGAGAAGTGGTGTGGGTAGGCAACCTACTTTCTGGTCCCCCTCTGTCTCTCTTAGATAGAGCTTTCTTTCAATAAATTTTTCCTATTCCTAAAAAAGCTGGGGATGGGAATTTAGCTCAGTGGCACCACACCTGCCTTGCAAGAGAAAGGTCCTGAGTTTGATCCCCGGTACCACCAA
>NW_022900951.1:82276682-82293216 GCF_012274545.1 Fukomys damarensis
TCCCCGGTACCACCAAAAAAAAAAAAAAAAAAGATACAGAGGAATTTGGCACAGAGTATACAAATGGCAAGTTTCTTGCAAAGGGCTAGTGAAGACCATTATACGCTAAACCTACAAGGGGAGAATGGGAGAATATAAAGCCAGTTTGTCTGGATAAGTAATTGAAATGGTGCAGCTTTGATCATGAGCAACTATAGATAGATTCCCTGCTGAAACATTTCTTTTTCAATAGCTTCTTTTATTGCCTAGAGTAGCAGCTATGCATGAAAATGATTATAATCAATTTAACTGCAGCAGTCCTCAGGTTGTAATTATCACCTCAGAGAGGATGGCTTTCCAAAGTGACAGTTATCTGACAATATCCTTTGAGATCCAAATAACAAAATAATCTCCCCTTGATCTTTCTTTGGTGAGTATCCCCTAGAGATATATGAAAGGGGAAGAATAACTTATCCATGAATGTTTGCTGTAAGGTCTTTGAAAAGAAAGGACTGGACCCTTGCACACCAGAACCTTCTTCAGTTCTTATGTCATTGGTAGGAATTTAAGCAATATGAGAACTGTTAAACCAAGGTTAGACAGTAAGTTGTCATTCAAACACCACATAAGTCAGCAGCTAGTGTTGTACAGTAGTGATTAGTGATTCTCAGCCTCTCTCTCTCTTATGTAAATATGAACATTATCTGACAGATAAGCAGGAGGGGTCAAAACCCCTTTCTAGTCAGTTTTCTACAGCAGCTAATTTACATTAATCTTACCTAATTTGGCACACTCTTTGATATGGTGGAAAATATTCTTCACATCCTCAACCATACTTTTTCATTATTCTGCTTCTATTCCTTTTGCCATGTCTTTCACACCCCATGCCAATGTTTACCTGACTATCTCATGATTCAAATTTACCCTTGTCCCATCAAGAACCTCATTTCTTCAATATGAAAATATTCCTTCAGGTCTTGACAGGTATTAGGAACAAACCATATCATTTGACCTAATTTAAATTAAGCCTGGTTTAGTGTGTACCCAACCTATGAAGAGATGTGACATTTACAAGAGGTTTGCTATTTCAAAGGAAGGAGCCTCTAATGGTGAACATTTGGAAAGTGTTGTTAGATATAGGTTGGCAAGGACACTTTATCAACATTCCTAAAATTAAACAATATAGGAAATTTTCCACAGCTGCTGTTCACGTCACTCCTGTACCAACCTTATATACTACATTCTTGTATGAATTTTGCCCTTTCACTAATGAAAGCTTGCCTAGTCTATGACCTTGACTTCTGAAGATCTCATTTGACTGAATGATGCACAGATGTCAATGAATAACAAGCACTTAATACCATACAAATACAAATTATGTGTAACGGACAGAACCAGATGACCGATTACACACAGTAAAGGAAGTAAGAGAGTCAAATATAATCCTGATCTTTTGAGCTTGGCACTAATTCTGTGCTTAATTACGAGCCTTTACCTTCTATTCTTTGTACCTATGCAACTGAGAACAAAGTTTGACCTTTGAGCAATTGCATTAGTTATTTTACCCTAACAAAATAACACTGGGAAGGGAGCTTTATTGCATTATTATGAGAGGGCAGCTTGGCCCCTTAGGTTTTCTTTCTGATGAGGCATTTTGGGAGAGGAAGGATAAGAATCATTCATAAAAACTGTTTTCACACAAATGACATGCCTGTAGTGTTAGAAGAAATCTGCACCATAGCTCTCTATTGCGAATTGTTTGAATTGCCAGCTTTCTTTAAAGCACAAGAGCAGATAAGTAAAGTGAGACACATATCTAAACACTTAGAGAAAAACCTGGAATTCCAAAAGCAATGAGGTGAATAATCTATCTAGCACATATTATAATCAGCTTTTCTTTGTATACTTGTCTGTAAAAACAAAAGAATGAAAGTTCATTAATTTGGCAGACTCGAAAGGGGAGATAGTTAAAATCTTTAGTATAATATTAATAGCTAGTATTTATTAAGCACAGGCAAAATGTCACTTTTACTTGTAAGTTGCTATTTAGTCCTCATACCAACTCTTTAGAAGAGATTTCTATATTTCCCATTTTTCAGATGAAGAAATCGAGGGCTAAATAGGTGAAGTAATTTGTCTAAGGTCACAAAGGCAGAGAGCTAAGATTTGAACCCAGAAAGAGTGTTCTGAACAATTATTTTACCATTTATACCTTTTTCGTAGGACTCTTAGCTTCCTAAACAGATTATTCTTAGCCCTCTAGACTACGAAATCATCTCTCTTTACATATTATTGTACTTAGCCACAAGCTTGGATCACTTTTTCAGCCTATAATTACATATTCCACCTTTGAACTACAAATACCTACAATATGGAAACACAAGAAAGTGCTTTTCTCCACTTTTGATTAAATTTTCTAATATAATTCATCAACCACACATTTCAAAAATATTATCTAACTTAATTTATTACTAATTTTCTATATTTCATGGTGATAAAGCCTTAGAATCATATATGCTGCAATGTTTATGTTAAAATGAGCTTGCCTTTAGCTATATTCTTTTGTATCTATTCATTTCTTAGTGTCATTTAGCAAGATATGTGAAAGAACACTAAAAATATATTCCCTCTAGAATTAGGAGTGCATTCTGTAGTTAGCCTGTTACTTCTCTCTAAATGTATTTATTTCCTTTTTCAGCTCTGTGTAATCTTCAGCCCTTGGAAGCCCTCTTCGTTATTTTACGGGAATCTGCTCCTACAGTCAAGTCCGGTGGATGGTAAAGATAAATGTCGTAATCTGCTAAGCATGTTGGTTTAACATTTTTATGTAGCAAAATCTTCATTCAGTTGGTCCTGCTTCACCATCCTTGTTGAGCATTTTCTAACACTCAATATCTTAACACAAAAGTCTAAATGACCAGTTTTCCTTAAGAGCTAACTAGCCAACTAAAAATCAGTAATATTTTTATACTATATGATGATGGCATTACTGTCGAATCATTAGTGGGTATTTTCAGTTGTTTCCATGGTAATGAGGTGGGCCAGAGGCAACAATTTGCAAAGTTTTCACAGTGCCTACATAGGCAGTCACTAATTTTCATATACAGCACTATTGGTTGTCTCATTATACTAAATATTTATAGACCTACAACAGAAGACTTGTTCTTCCAAGATGCTATAAGTCAGTAAACTTGGAAGTCCTTTCCTCTAATTCTTGTTGAACTAGTACTTTAAGCTCTTGCTTTGTTCTTAGTATTTATTGCTTGAGCTAGTAGAAGTGTTTACTATGATTTGATTGTTGACATTCTTTATAGTTCAAATTAGACCTGTCTATAAGACTTTTGGGTCACATCTGTTTCCACTGGTAATTTTCCAAGATTAGTTAATCCTCGTTAGTTAGAACCCAATTTTTGAGTCATTACATCCATTCCTCTGTAACTAAAACCGAGTATAGTAAGTGAAATATTTAGGCTTCAGGGGATGACTATTCTGAGGCAAGCAATCTGTTCTCACAAACTACATGATGTTATATTAACCACTTAACTGCCAAATGACCATGTGAGTTTTTATCACGTACACCCTGCTGAGCTAATTGATTTTTCTACTATTATCTGGGTAAAATGCTGTTGACTCTGTATTCTTAAAAAAAAATAACCTCACTGTATAATGTATATCAGGGAACTGCAGGATATTTGCTAATTGAACAGACTCTCATGGCTAGAGATAACTCTTTCCAAAAATATGACCTTCAGAGTGGCATGTATCTAGGGAGAGAAGATATGTGGCAGGCTGGAGAATATTCCTTTATCTGTTTGCTTCATTTCTTTTAGGTCTCGAAAGTTCCACAATTTTATGGAAAAGTGCATGATAAAGAACTTCTTGTTTCGTCCTACCTCTGCAAACATGCTTGTTCACCCATTTGTTCAGGATATAAAAAATGAACAACATGTTGTTGAGTCATTAACAAAACATCTTACTGGAATCATTAAAAAAAGACAGAAAAAAGGTAGAATTTGAGAAGTTTCATTTCATTGGAATAAATATTTAGATGAAAATAAAATCTATTTATGTATTATGTTCAAGGAAAATATTTTTTAAGAATTAGATTGAAAGTAAAACTTCTGAGGCCTTTACAGTTAGTTTTTCTAATAATTTTCTCTTTTATTCAATTGATCATTTCTTGCTCAGTTCTATATGAGGTTATTCACTGAAGCCTGTTATATTTGGCAAGTATTTATATATACAAAGAAGTTGAAAGCCGTAAATACAATTTTATGAGGTGGCAATATTATTGCAATTTAACTCATAACTAAAGATAATTTAGTTGACTCTAGGAGGAAAGTGGATTTGTAATTAACCATTTATTAACTGCTAATTTTGATGTAATGTTTGTACCTATAAAGCCTCGTTTTACCTACTAATCACTAACTATGAGATGTAATTAAAGAAACTAATATGGACAAATATAAATGAGTTTCTATTAATGCTCAGAATGACAGCACAGATTGTCTCCAAATACAGGGGAAACTACTTGAGAAACTCTAATTTCATGATTAGGTACATATTCTACATTTAATTTCTTAGATCATGCACAGGGTCCAGAGTAACTAGGGAGTGGATCATGTTTTGTTTTATTTTTGTACCAGGGATTGAACTCAGATCCTTGTGCTTGCAAGGCAGGTGGTGGAACCACTGAGCTAAATACCTGGCTCTAACTAGGGTGTGGAGAAGGGGAAAGTTAGACACATAGCAGGCATCCTCAAATCAGCTGCAGGATTTATTGCAATGCAATAGTGCTTGTTCCATCTGCATAATTATACTCATCCTGTTTTCAAATGAAGTGAAGCTAGACTAATTTATATACCTTTGGCAATGAAGTCATTGAACCAATATCACAGAAGCCAACCAGGCTAAAATGGGAGTAGCAAAATCACACAGCTACTTCATAATTTACTGATATCCAGAGATGCAAGATTCCCAGAATGTTACCTACAGGCAAAGTCTAATTTATATAGTGATTACACTGAAGAAGTAAATATACTTGTCCTAAACATTTTAATGTAGGACATTCAAAAGAAATCTCTTGTTTGTAAGCTTCTATTTTTCAGTAGTTATAACATAGCATGAGAGAAGCTAAATGTTTTCAAATATATTAGGTGGAAAACCAAGAATTAAGATTTTACCTTTTCCTTGAAAATATCAAAGATCAATTTCAAGTCATAAAGTCTTTACCGGTGGAGCTCACAGTTGTAAGCCATGCCCACCAGACATCTGGAGTTTCTCTTAACCACTGTTTTTTTCCTTTGTCGCAGTAATTAGTTTGCTAATTTTTTCCTCATCTTAGATACAGTTATCTGCTTGCAATAGCTGTACTGTGCTGCAAAGTGAACCTAGAATAGTGTCTGTTTGAAGCCAACAAGATGTTTGAAAGGCTATCATCTTTGCTACTTTCAGGTGCAAAACAGCTAAGGTGGACTATGTGTAATTCTACTGAAAATGTATAGATTGTTTATTTTTCTCTTTCATAAAAAGGTATACCTCTGGTCTTTGAAAGAGAAGAAGCAATTAAGGAGCAGTATACCAAGAGAAGATTCAGGTGTGTTAGACAAGTTGCATTATAATTTGATAATAGCAATTGACAGCATGCATTTGCTTCCATACTATTGCCTTTAGTTCAAAACAGCTTATTCCTGTCTGAAACACCAAATATCAGATCTGTTTCCATGAGATATTGACTCAAATTTTTTTTATTACTACCCAAAGCCTCTTTAGTATGTGGCAATAGAATGATCTACAAATTATTAGACTCCATTAGTAATTTGATATATTGACATTGCAAATATTATCTGCAGGAAATTTCAGACATTACAGGAATTATCCCAAAAAGATTTACTGAAAATATCCTTTGGCAATAAATGTCTCTTTTAAAATAAAAGCAATTTCCCTGAAAGGTTCCATTCTACTGCAAATTCTAATTTGTGTGTGTGTTTTTTTTTTTAATTTCAGAGGACCCTCTTGCACACGTGAGCTTCTGAGATTGCCAACAAGCAGCCGATGCAGACCACTTAGAGTACTGCATGGAGAGCCCTCTCAGCCAAGGTGGCTTCCTGATCAAGAAGAGACACAGGTCCAGGCACTTCAGCACCTACATGGAGCAGCTAGGGTGTTTATGCCACTACAGGCTCAGGAAAATACACATAGGCCTCTAGAAGGGCAGGCCCAGGCACCTCAGCGACTACATGGGGCAGCTCAGGTGTTCATGCCACTACAGGCTCAGGTTAAGGCTAAGGCATCTAGGCCTCTGCGCATGCAGATTAAGGCACCTCCCAGACTATGGAGGGCAGCCCGGATGCTCTTGCCGCTACAGTCTCAGGGTAAGATACTTAGGCCTCTACAGGTACGGGCCTCAGTACTTAAAATGCAGCAATCTCAGGGTCAGGCACAGACCCAGGAATTAAAACAACCACAAGACCTAGACCAGGTGCCAGAGGAATTTCAAGGGCAAGGTCAGGTACCTGAACAAGTACAAAGACAAGGCCAGGCTGCTGAACAACAACAGAGACAGGACCAGGTTCCTGAACAGCATCTGGAGCAGAACCAGGAACCTGAACAGCCAGAGGTACAGGAGCAGGCAGAGCCTGCACAAGTAGAGACAGAGGCAGAAGAACCTGAGTCATTAAGGATACATGCCCAGGTGTTCCTGCCCCTACTGTCACAGAGCCACCACGTGCTGTTGCCACTACATTTGGATACTCAGGTGCTCATTCCAGTAGGAAGGCCAACCGAAGGGACACCTCAGGCACACTCCTGGACACTAGAGCCCTCACAGGCAGTTAGCGCAGTTCAAGAACTGATAGATGGACTATCAACACACCTGCTTAGAGCACCAAACTCACATAACTCAAAGCCACTTGGTCTACTGCAAACCCTGATGGAAAACCTGTCATCAGACGTGTTTTACTCTCAACCAGAAGAGTCAGGGAAAAAAAAATCCAGGGTTTCTAGTCTAAGGCAAGCACTTGCAAAAAGATTGTCACCAAAGAGGTTTAGGGCAAAGTCATCACCCGAGGAGCTTGAATGTTCATATGTAGAAGCCCGGAGGCACAGGCGCCGACGCAGATTGGAAGGCATCTTAAACGAGCATGAGGAGAATTTGAGCCAATTTGAAATTGTAAGAGTTTTGATGTTTTTATTCACTCAAAAATGCAGAGAAAATGTTATAGTTCATGCTAATGTTTTCCTCTATAAAATCTAATGCTTTTTAAATTAATTTCAAAGGTACATTTAAAGTATATAATATGATGACATTCATCATTAGAAATTTGCACCTTTATATAATCCATCTTGGTTCTTATTTTTCCCCATTCCCCTGCCCTCCCTTCAACCCCTCCATCCCTCCCTATCTACAAAGACTTTATTTCCATTTTTCTCAGGTTAATTCCATCACCTGCTTTATTTTCCTCTAACCCTCCCACCTCCCCTTCCCCTTTGCACATTTTCTTCTTATTTCACGTTATCTATTATACCTTTTAATCCTTATTTACACTTTCAGTTTCTCACACCAGAGAAACTATTGGGAATTTATTCGTGTGCATCTTCTAATCCATTCCACTGGTCCTCAGGTCTGTTTCTTTGCGATTACAATGCTGTTTTATCACAGTAGCTTTGTAATATAGTTTCAAATTGGGGACTGTGATATCCCCTACCTTGTCTTTGTTGCCTAGAATTGCTTTTGCTAATCTAGGTCTCTTCTTGTTCCAAATTATTTTTTGGATTATTTTCTCAAGGTCTATGAAGTATGCTGCTGGGATTTCAATTGGAATTGCATTGAATCTATATAGTAGTTTTGGAAGTATGGCCATTTTCACTATGTTGATTCTTCCTACCCAGGAGCAAAGGATGCATTTCAATTTTCATATGTCCTTTTCAATGTCTTTTTTCAGGGTGCTATAGATATCATAGTAGAGGTTTTTATTTATTTTGTTAGGATAATTCATAAGTATTTCAATTTTTTGGATGCTATTGTGAAAGAAATTATTTGCCCGATTTCTCTCTCAGTGAGTCTGTAGTTCATGTAAAAGAAAGCTATTGATTTGTGTGTGTTGATCTTGTGTACAGCTACCTTGCTGTATTTCATTATTAAGTCTAGAAGACATTTGGTGGAGTTCTTCGGGTCTTGTATATAGAGTAGTATTCTGTCTGCAAATAGTGACAATTTGACTACATTTTTCTTATCTTTATTCCTCTTATTTCTGTCTCCTGTTTAATTGTTGTGGCTAGTATTTCCAAAACTATGTTAAACAGGGGTGGTGATAGTGGACATCTTTGTTTCATTCCTGATTTTAGTGTGAAGGATTTCAGTTTTTGAAATCTCTATTTAGTGTAATAGTATCTGAAATACTTTATTTAGTGTAATGTTATCTGTTGGTTTTTAATAGATTGCTTTGCTTTTATCAGGTTGTGGTACAGACTACCTATTCCAAATTTTTTTAAAGGTTTTACAATGAATACATGTTGGATTTTCTCGAATGATTTTTCGGTACCCATTGAGATGATCATATGTTTTTTGTCCTTGGCTCTATTAAAATAGTGAATCACATATATTGATTAGCATATGTTGAACTATCCCTGCATTCCTGGGATTAATCCCACTTGGTCAGTGTGTATGATCTTCTTGATGATCATCTGCATTCTATGTGCCAATATCTTATTAAGGGTTTTTGCCTCTATGTTCATTATTGAGATTGCCTATAGTTCTCTTTTTCGGTTAAGTCTGTCTCTGCTTTGGGGATTAAGGTGATGCTTGCGTTCAGGAATGAATTTGGAAGAATTGCTTCCCTTTCAGTTTCACAGAAGAGTTTAAAGAGTAGTGGTGATAGTTGTTCTCTAAATGTCTTGTAGAATTCAGCAGTGAAGGAATCAGGGCCCGGTTTTTCTGAGTTGGTAAACTTTTAATTATGTTTTCAATTTCTTTGATTGATATAGGGTTGTTTAGAATTTTTAGGTCATTTTTGTTCAACTTTGGTAATTCATAAGTATCTAGGAATCTATAAATTTCTTCTGTATATTGCACCTTATTGGTGTATATGTTCTCAAAGTAGGTATTGATGATCTTCTAGACTTCTGCTGGGTCTGCTGTAATTTTACCCTTTTCATTCCTAATTGCATGGATTTGGGCCTTTTTTTTTTTTATAAGGTTGCCTAAAGATTTGTCAATTTTGTTTATTCTTTAAAAAAACATCTCTTGGCTTTATTGATTTTTCTATCATTCTCTTCATCTCTATTCCATTGATTTCTGCTCTTATCTTTATAATTTCCTGCCTTGTATGAGATTTGGGTTTATCCTGCTCTTCTTTTTCTAGAAGCTTGAGGTTCACTATCAAGTTTTTTAATTGAGTTTGCTAATGAGTATTCACTGCTATGAATTTCCCTCATAAGACTGCTTTCATTGTGTCCTATAGATTCCAAAATGTTGTATTTTCATTTTTATTTAGTTGTAGGAACTGTCTGACTTCTTTAATTTCCTCTGTGGCCCATTGGTTATTTAGAAGTGTGTTGTTAAATTTCCATGTTTTTATGAAATTCCTATTCTTTCTTTTCCTGTTGATCTCCAATCAGCACACTATGGTCTGATAATATACAAGGCATAACTTCAGTTCCTTTGCACTAACTTAAACATGTTGTATAAGTGATCATGTGGTCTATTTTGGACAATAACCCATGTGCAGCTGTAAAGAATGTGTACTCTAATTTTATAAGGTGGATCATTCTATAAACACCAGCAAAGTTCATTTATTTAAGAGTTTGAATGAGTTCTAGTACTTTGCTGTTGATTTTTTTGTCTAGTTGATGTATCCATTTGTGACAGTGAGATATTGATGTACCCTGCTACTATAGTATTAGTAATTATTTGATTTTTCTTGTCCACTAGAATTTGTTTTACATAGTTGGACACACTAGTGTTTGGTCCAAATATATTTATGATTGTCATCTCTTCCTCTTGGATTGTTGCCTTAACAAGGATGTAGTGTCCTTATTTGTCTCTTACTCAGTGTTGCTTTGAAACCCACTTGATCTGCAAAGAGGATTGCTACTTTTGCTTTTTGGGTGGGGGGATTCCTGTCACATGGGATAATGTTTTCCACCCTTTCACTTTCAGTATATGAGTTCCTTTTAAAATTAAGTGCATTTCTTGTATGCAGCATATTGTTGGATCTTGCTTCTTGACCCATTCTGCCAGTCTATTTCTTTTGATTGGTGAATTGAGACCATTAACATTGATGGTTATATCTGATATGTATTGACATCATTTTCATGACTTTTTCTTTTTGTTGGATTTTCCCCCTTTGCATATAATTTCTTGTCACGCCTGATGGGTTCATTCTGCTGCGCTTCCTGGTGTTGACATCCTCATTGTCTTTTCCTAGGATATTATTTAAAGTTTTTTCGAATTCTGGTTTGGTATTCATGAAGTTCCTAAGGTACTCTTATTTCTTCATCAATTTTGAAAGATAGTTTTTCAGCATATATCAGTCTGGGCTGGAGGTTGTTTTCCTTTAGGGCTTGAAATATGACACTCCAAACTCTTCTTGCCTTGAGAGTTTGTGTTGAGATGTCTGCTGTGATTTTGATGGACTTTCCTTTATATGCTGTTTGTTTCCTTTCTCTAACTGCTTGTAGAATTATGTTCTTCTGTTGGGTTTCTGAAATCTTGACTATTATATGCCTATGTATAGATTTATTTCTTTATCATGGCTTGTTGGAGTACTATGAACCTCACTTATCTGTGTGTCAGGTTCTTTTCCCCTATTTGGGAAGCTTTCTGCCCTTATGTCAGTCAACAGTTTTTTTAATGTTGTCTGAACTCTTTCCTGTTTCTTCATTAACTCCAATGAGTCTTATGTTATTCTTTTTTTGAATTGTCTAGCAGCTGCTGGGTTGATTTTTCATAGTTCCTAACTATTTTTAAGAATTTTTTCTTTTCCCGATTATTAATTAAAACCCTATCTTCTATATCTGAAATTCTGTCTTCACATTGGCTCATTCTGCTGTGTAAACTTTCAATGGAGTTTTTAATCTCCTGGAAATATGTTTGCATCTGTTTTATGGATCCCATTTGTTTTCCATGTTGGTATTCCATCATGTTCCTTAGCTCTATCTTTTTTAAACTTTGTCTGCTCTAGATTTATTAATCATGTCTTGCACTATGGGCACAATCTCTGCTGTTATCTGAGAAATTACTTCTAATTTCATTTTTTCTAGATCCTCTTTTGTTGCTAGTTCAGGGAGTCCAGGTGGTCGAGTATCAGATTGTTCCATCTTGTTTGCCTTTGGGGTTGCTTTAGGTGATCTGGAAGTCTGGTTTTGAGACGTTTTTACATGTCTTCCTTATTTCAGCAGATGCAAACTGCTGTGCCTTCACTGAGGCAACTTTTTACTCACCTAGTGGTCTTTAATTTTCAGCAATCCACTAAGCAGCCTTTTCTCTTGTACTCATAGTGCACCAATTCCCACATTCAGAATGGTGGTCTTTTGGACGCCTGAGCTGACCTGTTGACTAGGTGGACTTCTGGCTGGGTCCTGTGCACTTTGGATTGTATCTAGGTGTTTCTCTCCATGGGGGCCCTTTGTAACTGTTTTCTGGGAGGGCCTTTTGCTGAGGGCTGTGTATCCCAGTCTCTGATGTCTGATCAGGCTTCTGGCTAGGATCTGAATGCACGTATCATGGCAGGCCTCTGACTGATGTTTGTGCACCCATGCAGCAATATTTTAGGCAGGGCTTTAGATTGTGCACAAGAGGCTGGGTCAAGGCAGAACCCTGGCTAGAAGTGCCAGAAGCCACGCCTCTCTGGTCTACACTGCTGGTTTCTAGATCTGCGTGCATTTATAGATGGTATTGGGGCAGGCCTCTGGCTGATAGTTGTGGACCTGTGCAGCTTTTCTCTGGGCAGGCCTTTGGCTTGGGCCTGTGTGCCCAAGCCAGTGGTGTTGTGGCAAGGCCCCGGCTGGATCTGCCTGCAGCCACACTGCTCTGGTCCACCCTGATACTCACGGAGATCTGCCTGCAGTTAAAATTTGGATCTATAATAATCTACAGATGTTTTATCAGTTCATATATTTGTATCTCAGTGAAGTTGTGCTGTTTATTAAAAACAATACTTATTTAGGATTGGGCATATTGGAACAATTAAACAAATTTTAATTCCTTGGCATGTTTAACACAGCAAGAGAAGTAAAGCGTAAAAAGGGAAACGGATGCCTAGTTTCCAGAATATAATGAAAAAGAAACCAATGGTGGAGCAGGGAGTGGTATGAGTCCAGAATGATGATATTTGCTGAAAATTAGGGCATCTAATATGCTAGTCAGTACTCTTAATGAGTTCTATTAACCATTTAGATATAACAGACTTTGTATTATGAAAAAGACTTTTATTTATCCCTGACAGACTCATGCTGTTACTGGCTTAGCACTGCTTATTGTTATTCATTATTTTCAATATATATGTGGGACGCCATTTTGAAATACAAGAAAATGTCAATAAATAATACCATTACCTTGACTACTGGTTCTTATACAAACATATCTTTATGTGTGGTCCTGAAGGAATGCAAAAAATAAAAGAAAATTATTAATACTACAGTCAAAGGCTTAGGTCTTTTGAAATATCTGAAATTGTATTAGAATTTGGCAACTTATATGAATTTTCCTCTCATCAGCAGAAAAAAAAATCACACTCTTTTCATTGAAGAGGAAACATCAGTTGACCTAAAATAGAAAATAATTTCCTAAAATCTTGAAGCTTAATTAGTGAGGAATGTTTACATCTTTGTGTTACAGGTCTTCCATTGTTCAGAAATCCAAACTTCAGAGTTGTGACAGCTGACTAAATGTGAAAATTAATTTGGGCTTATGAGTAAATCAAACCAGAAATTCTTAATCTTGAACCCATAGATGAGCTTCAAGAAATCAGGACCTTGGCGGCCAGGGATTTATCTCAGTGGTGCTACATCTGCCTCGCAAGTGCAAGGTCCTGAGTTTGATCCCCGGTACCAAACAAACAAACAAACAAACAAAAAGAAGTGAGGACTTCCCCTGAAAATATATGCAAATATATATGTGTTTATATGCAATTTTCTGTAGACAATTTCTGGCATTCCTCAGATTCTGAAAAGAATCCAGATCTAAAAGCTACTAAAACTACTGATTGAAATAATTTTAATATTTGAAAATTATACTTTTAAATTTATTAGGATTATGCAGTTGATTATGATAAATTCCTATCATTTACATTCTAACAACATTTAAAATTTGTACTCATTTTTTTGTTTCAAAGGACAAAGATGAAGAATCATCGGACAATGATGAAGTATTTCATCCAATTCAGGCAGAAGTCCGAGTAGAACAAATGCAGCCAAACATTCCAAATCCTGTAGAAAATGAGGTAAATTTAATATACTATACTGTTATAAAGTAAACAAATACATAGAATAGTGGTTCTGAAACATTTTAATATCAGGATCCCTTTCTAATTTTAAATATTGAGTACTTAAAAAAGTTTTTGTTTATTGTATGGATTGTGTCACTCAACATTTAACTTATTAGAAATTAAAAACAAAAACATTAAAAATACATAGGAATTCATGTAGAATTTAATAAAATTGAAATGTTAATGTAATAAAAATTTTAAAGAAATATGTATATTTTATGAAGGCAAAATTTAGAGATAATGTCATTGTTTTATTTTTTCTGATATCTTTAATCTCTCATGTAGTGGAAAACAGCTGGCCCCTATCTGCCTCTGTATTTAATTTGTATCTTTATGTTGTTCTGATTGAAATATATGAACAAAAATTGGCTTCTCACATATACCCGGTTGTAAAAGGAGAATTTTTTATTGATTTTTTAAGATCATTGTACATATACTTTGTTAATATGTTAGAACCAGAAAATTAGAATCTAAAACCATATCAATGAAATTTTTATAATTAGTACTATTTAAATCCAATGTTAGGTCTTGTGCAATGTATAGGTGTTTTACTTATGCATGAATTTTAACTACATGTATTCATCAGTTGGTAAATATTGTATAAATCTGCCAAAATATGTGCATGTTTCATTATATAATATAAAAAGCAACATTTGTTAATAACACTACCCATTTCAACATAAATGCAATTCATATTTGTTAGCAGAGGTTCAAAATTCTGATTTTCACTTGAAAAATCATATTTTAATCATTGCTAGCAAATAGCATCAGTTTTTCTCTTCAGTTGACATCCTTACTTACTTCATTTAAAATACAGTGTCTTTCAAATGTCCATAGTTTGAGTAATCATAGTTTTTCTATCAGTAATAATTTAAATAAAAATATTTCCCATAAAAATGCTGGTAGTTCATAATCATGCATGTTTTTCTTTGACTGTTTCTGTTCTGGATGACATTTGTGACAGAGTCTGGTTCATTTAATTTCAGGTTTATTTTCTTATACTTCTTGGAAAAACTAATTCAAGCCTTGTGTCCTTGTTGACTTATATTAATATTATCTTATTTACTAGTGCATTGGTGAGACTAAATTTATGGGTTCAACTCTTTTGTTGTTGTTGCTATTTTGTTTATCCATTTATTATTTTTACATATTTGCAGAACATAATGATTGAATTCCTTTTGGTGAGTTGTACATGCATAGAACACATCATAATTCTTTTTTTTCATCACCTCCCCCCATCCATCTCTTGGTCCCTTTGCCTTTTGCAAAAGATCTATTTATTTTCTATTATCTAGCTTTTACTTTTCTGTATTTAGGGTTTCTTATATAAAAGAAATCATGTGATAATAAATGTTGGCAAGGCTGAAGGGAAAATAGAACCCTTCTGTATTATTGGTGGCAATGTAAACTAGTACAGCAATGACAGAAAACAGTATACAAAGTTCTCAAGAACTAAAACTAGAAATTCCATTCAACTCAACTATTTCTCTTCTAGGTATCTTCCTGAAAGAGTTAAAGAGACTATATTACAATGATACGTACACACCCAAGTTTATAGCAGCACAATTTATAATAACTAAATATTGGAAGTAGCCTATTTGTCTATCAACAGATGAATGGATAAAGAAAAATGTGGTGTTTGTACATAATGGAATACTACTCTGCCAGAAAGAAGGATACACTTGAGTCAATTTTAATAAAATGGATACACCTTGATATCATAATGGTAGTTGGGATTGATTCTTATATAGACAAGGCAATATTATCATAGCTAGCCTTCACAGCAGCCAGCCACTGAAAAAACTTTTTGATCATTAAGCAATTAGGTGTGTGAAGAACACAAAGTCTTATTTTATTCAAGATAAGGCAGGAGCCTCACTGTTCCTATCAGCACAAGGCTCTTCTCTAAACTCTGGATGCTTCACGCTTGTCTGCTATGAAATCTTTCATGAGCAGTTCTCCTTTTTAAATAAAACACACTCACATGCTAACATTCTATTAAAATAAATAACTAAGATTATTGCTTTCTAACTACTAATCATGCACAGAAGCAGCATAAATTGGATTGTATTATTTAAATAGGACAATATGTCTTCCTCTGCCCTGGTAAATGGCTTTACTTATATTCTCACATAATATAACATCAGAAGCAAGAAAATATAAGGAGCTGTGTTTTATTTAGAATAAACTATGTGTCTCAGTGTAGGCTATTCTTGCTAATTGTTTTCCTCTTCCCAGTTTTCAAACCAAATACAGCCAACTCATGCAAGGCCTTGCCTTTGTTACTTTTGGCTATTAACTTTGTGTTTACTACTGTCAGTAAACTTCCTGAGCTGGGTGTGATAATGTACCCCTGTAGATCCAGCCACTCTGTAGACTGAGGCAGGAGGATCACTTGAGCCTGGGGAGATCATGGCAGCATATTGAGACAACTATCTCATCAATCAATCAATCTTGAAATTATTATCATAAAATGAGAGATTTATACTGAATTACTATAATGTCAGCTATTTGAATTGAAAGTAGAAAATTTTAGTCAGGCAAAATATTTTAAATATGTATTACCAAATACTTGATTATATTTAGAAACACTCATTTAACAAAAGTGAAAGATTGGTAACAGTATTTTTTTCTTACCAGTTTGTCTTTTGGAGTGTAAAGGCATCCTTGAAAGATCACTTCATAGGAGAAAAATAGTGTAGACGCTCGGTACAGTTTACAGAAACTATAGAGTGGTTTTATTGGCATTAATATATTAGGCAATTTTTAAAAATTGAATCATAGTGAAATTTCTTTTCCACAGAATCTAATGTCACTGTCTCATTGCATGTCAGAACAAATAAAGAGGCAAGGCAATTTCCATGGTCCTGTCTCCTAATGTTTGTAGAAAGTGAATTTGCCCCACTTATGCAAACTGGGTCATTATTTGTGCTCTTTCTTGAGTTTTTGGCTGTATTATAAAATGTATAATTAGTAAAATCTAAGTTAATTCATTTAGAATAAAGATGAAAAAGATTTTGTAACACTATGCCAATATAAATTCTAAATATATATATATATACATATAT
>NW_022900951.1:82293388-82316549 GCF_012274545.1 Fukomys damarensis
TGTACCTTGGAAAATCTAAAGTTAGCTGAAAAGAGTAAAAATTTTGAACTCAAATACTTTAAGTGAGAAGTGTGAACTTGACATTAAAAATAAATGTTATAATTTAGAATATTTAATCAGAGGTCGAGAATTTTGCATTCTGATTTTAGATAGTCCTTTGGCTTGATTTGACTTGATGTAAAATTTTTAGAAAAGTCATTTTCTTTCTCTTAGTCAGATTCCTCAGAAACAATATGAATAGTTCTGGTTATATACTTTACAGAGTCTGTTCCTATTCTAAAACTCAAACTATCACAAATTATCAGCAGCTTCAATGTTGTAGTATTAGTAATTATGAAAATATGGTCTATTCATAAAATCATATTTTATAACTTGAATTTTAAGAAAACTTATGAAGAAAAGCATTTTTTCTGTAAATAAATAACTCAAAATAATTTATAACTCAGAAGTCTACCAAAATATCACATTGTGTCTTTAAGATTCAAGACAGACCTGCTTCCATGCCTCACAAACAGGAATGTACACGTCATGTCAAGTTCTTTTCAAGGTATATGTCTCTGATTTCAGTATTTGAATTACCAATAAGTAAGTATCACATGAAAAATTAATGTTTGTTTCTTTGCCACCATGTTCTGTGAGAAGTCAAAATTGAAATATCACTAACAACACCAATAGCATTAGCAGGATTGGCCCGAATTTACAACTTTATATTATTTTTATTTTTTTAATTTTTTTCTCATTGAGTTTATTGGTACATTTTAGGTACACAGTACAGTTACATTCATCATTGGGATCTTGTACCTTTACATGACAGATCTTGGTTCTCATTTTTGTCCCCTTATCCCTGCTCTCCCTTTACCCCCTCCTGCCTTCCCTATTTACCAATACTTTATTTCCATTTTCTCATATTTTTTCTTTTCCCTTGTTCCCTTTCCCCTACCCTTCTCACTTCCCCTACACCTTTAGCCCTTTTCTTCCTATTTCACATTGTCAATTATACCATTACGATGTTATGTGCAATTATAGTTTTTCACACCAGTTTTTGTAATTCATATGTATCTAGGAATCTATCAATTTTTTCTGAATTCTCCAATTTATTGCATTTAGATTTGTGAAATAGTTATCTATCTTTAGACTTTAAGTCCAGTCTACATACTGACTAGCAAGATAAAATGCCAAATTTACAACTTGAACTGTGATGATCCAGTAACTAGATATTTAACATCTGGATATACCGCAGCCCCATTCAAGTGACTTTTTTGACTGTACTACAATGATAAAGCACACATATGCACACACACACACACACACACACACACACACAAACACATAATATATCTCAATGTAGATGCTAATGCCACAGAATAGGAAACATGGCCTGAAATTTACCAATAATCCAAATCAGCTCTAACTCAATGTTATATCTAATATTGACACCATACATATTTTCCATCTTTGCAGTATCAGTGATTTTCAAAGATGCTGATTTTAGACATTATGTGCAGATGTGGTTATACTTGAAAGCCAAAATTTAAAATATGTTTTCTATGATAATCATACCCTCCCAAAGCCCAAATCATAAAGAAGAAAACTTGGCCTATACTCATTCAGTCACTTAATAAATATTATTAAATCACTCCCTATATTCAACATACTGGACAGCATGGCAAATGGCACAGAAATACAATGTAATAAATATTCTTACCTCATTTTAACACTTATATTTTACTATCTTTAGATTGAAATGGAGAGTAAAAATATTGAAAACCTAGAGTGCAAAACCAAAAACTTTCTTTTTATTGACATTCTCAATGTGTGGGTCCTCCTACTGCTTCTGACCTCAAAGGGAAGAAACCAGCTTAGTTTTCTATTTGTGATTGTTACCAAAGAACATAACTTTTCATAGATTTAAGTATATAAACATTAAATTTAGTGTTAATCTGGTAGTGATTATTCACTTTAAAAATAATTTTAAATTTATGAATGCCAAATGCATTGCCTTTAAATATAGTCACATTTATAAAATTATATAAAATAAAACTAAAGTTTTTCCTTAAATTTGGGGTCCTAGAATAGTCTATGTCTATCCCAGGTCTAAATCAATACCCACAATCCTTCCCATACAGAAATTTTAAAGTGATTATAAAATTTTACAGTACTTGCCTTTGAATTTGGTTTGTGAGAACTAAACTGCCCTTTCTGTCCACCCATCTAAATCATGAACTACATTTAAAAAGATGAAATCTAAGCATGTAAAAGTCAAGATGATAGGATATTTGACAAAATAATTATATTTCCCATGCTAAAAGACTCACAAACGTTATAAGGCTATGTCTTTTGCTGTATTAACCTGGTAATATTGTATGAATATTACCTTAAAGAGAGTTTATAGAAAATTTTAGAAGTAAATATGATGTGAGAAGAAAATCATGCTGTGTGGAAACATGTTTTTTATTTCTTTATTTTGGAAATTATTTCTCAGTTCTAGATAAAATAGATTCAGGGGGAAAATGAGAATTGGAAAATCTTACTTAAACTCTACTTCTTGTCGGTGTTATGTATATTCCCATACATTTATGAAAACCTTTTTGTTGGTCATTATGTGGAGTTGTATGTTCCCCCTTTATGAATATTAGAATGTGGCACATGCTTTTCTGTCTTTTCATTAGTGTTCCTCAGCAGTCTCCTGTGGAACAAGCTCAGAAGCCCATTGACATCAGACAAAGGAGCTTGCAAAATCCTCAGAACTTTCAAGCATCATCAGGTGATTCAAAGGACAGAGTTTTAGCAGTTAAATAGCAACACTAGTTTATATTTCAGAAGTTAGAAAAACAAGAATTTCAAGAGGGAATTAAGCATGTCAGGGATTTCATATAGGATTAGGCCACTGGGTGGAGCAACTGGGTGGTCAATGGTGACCTTTGTGAAATAGAAAATGACTTTTCTTAAGTTTTCTATTGCAGTTGAATAGTTAGTAATGTGTCTAGGAAATTACAGAAGTCGGCTTTAGTTTCTATATGAGGTGAGACAAATAAGAAAAAGAACTTGAGAAGGGCTTCTCCAATAGGAAAAACATTTATAATTAATCTTTGGAATATTGGATATAATACTTAATGAGAGAGAGTGTGTTTTCTTTTTTTGTTATTTAACCTCTTCAAAATACAATATAACAGCTTATTTTAAGTATTTCTAAATGGTGTGAACTGATGGCCTCACTTATTTTGCATAAATAGTTAATTAAATCATATAAAATAACTTCATAAATTGTGATATGAATTTCAAACAATTGTCATTTTTCCAGATGTGCTTTTGAGAGAGTTTAAATGAATTAAAAATTTGGGATAGGTGATGACAAATTCAAAATTGTGCCTGAGATAATAAAATATGGTATTACCTAGTTTCAAGCATTCCATTTAAATAAGCAAAAGGCAAATGCCTGTTATCTCTAGAAGTGTAGCACATGATTGTATTACATATTAGTAAAATACAGAAAACTAGCATTCAAAACTATGAACTTAAAAATCCTATTCTTCCGTGTAAAAGAATCAAGTAATGATAGAATTCATTTAAGTGGTGGTGTCTTCTTGTACAAAAACACGGTCTCCTGAGAAGTAAGATGAGCCTGAGGGAAGAGTAATTTCAGTATTTTTTAGCCAGAGTCTTTTCTTCTCGGTTCAAGTAGTGGTAATTGTTGTATACTGGGAAAAAATTTAAATTTTTAATCTATTCATATTTCCTTTTTGAAATGAAGAGATTTTAGCAGGGGATTTAGCTCAGTGGTTCTGCTGCCTGCCTCGCAAGCACAAGGACACAAGTTCAATCCCTGGTACCAAAAAAAAAAAGAAAAAAAAAAGAAAGAAAGAAAAAAAAGAAAAGAAATGAAGAGATTTTAGATTAGGCACCAAAGCTGCTAAGTAGCGATGGTGCAAGGAAGAAGGGAACAGCAATACTCAAATTTCCTTCTAGGTCTGAACTTCTGTTGTATATTATGAGTATTACATAGATCTTAGGAGATTTCAGTCCCCCTCTTGAAGAAATCACTTTACTGCAGATTTTTCTCAAGATCACAAGGCACTCAGTCAAACATCTTATTTGGTCTACTATCATAAGCAAAAGACTTGATTAAATGCTTTCCTACAAAAAATAATAAATAGCTAAAGCACAAGTGTCAGAAGATGAAGAAATACAATGTAGAGATTATATGTAATGTTCACAAGATGCAACAGTGTTTTCAAATCCATGCTTTTTGGAGTTGCGACTGTCTGTAATTTGGTTATATATATCAAGACTTCAAATAAAAGTGGAGCAGTACTATTTATCTTTAAAATCTCAGTGCATAAAAACCATAAGCAGTGACCTGAATATTCTAGGTATACTCACCCAGATCTACTGACTTTTGAGCCTATTATATATTTTCACTGAATTTTAACTAAAAGTACTATTTACCAGGAAGCTTAATATCAGAAGCTATACTTCTGTACTAAATAAATTTGTATTTTAAATGAAAATATCTGCACTATGGAATTGAGCTGTGCTATGTGATCGCGCCTAGTAACATGTGGTTTAAAAATTAAAACCAAGCACAATTAAATAAACTTTAAAAGTTTATTTTTCTGGTGCATTGGTCACATTTCAAGTGCTCAGTAATCATTTGTGACTAGTGGCTACTATTTTTGTACAGTACAAGCACAAAACATTCCCACCAATGTGCAAAGTTCAGTTGCATAGTTCTGCTATAGAAAGTTGTAGCTTTACAAAACAGGTTAAAGTGTGCATCTTTTCAGTAGTTCACTACTTAAGTTCATTTAAATATTGAAGGATATATCACTGGGTGAAAACTGAAGAAGGGGAGTTAAGATTGAAGTATCAAATCACATGAGTTTGGATTGATCTATCATTTTGTAATTAACATAATTGGCCTCTTTCTACTGGTTGGCCTGTAAGGCCAGTGGTACTCCCAGTCCTTCATATTCTTGATATAACTTCTTCATATAGATCTACCTGGCTACTAGTCATATTGTATACCTTTTTACACAGATAGAAATATTTAGCAAATATGCATTGAATATTGAAAACAAACACAGTCACATAGATCTTTAGATGGAACAAAATCTCGAGCCTGCAGACAGAACTGAAGATCTTGGCCCTATGAATATTTATCATATAATATTTCCTAAATGGGATTACAGAGGTTATGAGAAACACAAGAGATTGAACTGGAGACTATATAAATACAAGCAATCTCTGTAACCACCAGCATTACTAATATATTTTTGACATTCCATAGAATCTTCTGAAGAGGAGAGACCTGTGACTGGGAGGAGATCCCAGTCATCACCACCTTATTCTACTATTGATCAGAAGTTGCTGGTTGATATCCATGTAGGTTTCATTCTTAACACATTTGTATCTGTCCTTTTTAATCTCAATTTGTTTTGATCTAAGTTTTCTCCTCTTCACTTAGGGAGAGAAAGCTTAAACAGCTTAATTTTTTGTTAATCTTTTCAAGACAGACTCCCACTGTACAAACATCAAGAATACAAAATTTAGAAGTTAAAATTGAAATGAGAAAAATGTTGATTCATCAAATAACATTTTATTTTCCCATTTTTATATCAGTGTGAACTTTATTAAAGAGAGGAGTTATGCAGAGGTACTTGTCGAAGCTGATGTCCAATTAAGGGGGTAAAATTAATGTGTTCAATTTGATTCTAATAGAATTCCTTGGTTGATGAGACAATGTAGAAAAATAAAACACTTAGTGAAAAACAAACTGTGCTCTGATACATAAATAAAAATGTCTTCCAGCTCATTTTGAAGGGTGCTTTAAGGTAATTTTAATTTTGTAGTTACCTTCACCCTACTATATACACACCCATTCCCAGAAGTTGCTGTGTGATTATATCCCATACTTCAGAGGTGGTTTAAATTAGTTTGCTTATTTTGAATGGTTTGACATTCTTTAAGATAACTTATGGCATTTAAAGACAAAGCTGGGAAATTAATTTATTAATTTCAGAAGCTACACATTGATCTAAAGTCAGGAGAAAAACAAAAGGAAAATAACTGTATCTATAGAGAATCACATGGCTTTTTCCTTCCAACCTCAAAAGCAAATGTCAATTCCTCAGTAGACAAGTAGGGCTAATAAAAACAAAGTGAGTGTATTTTGCCCTATGTGCTCTAAAAAGTCCACTAATAATCATAGTTGGATGTTTGGTTTTTGACACCTTATCCTCACTAAAATTTTGACTTTTGATAGTAAATGGACATCTTTATTTCAGTTGCAAATATGTTTTTAAATGTTTTCAGCTTGAAAACTTTACAATCTAGAAGAAAATGAAAGGGTACTAGAGACTACATTAACTTTTCTTGTGCACACAGGTTCCAGATGGATTTAAAGTAGGAAAAATATCACCTCCTGTATACTTGACAAATGAATGGCCAGGCTGTAACTCAGGTTCTGAAGTCTTCTGGAATGAATGGCTAACTCCTACACCTGTCATTCAGCCACCTAAGGAGGATGGTGATTATGTTGAACTCTATGATGCTGGTGCTGCTGCTGCTGGTAACGATGGTGTTTCTAATGGTGCTTATGAAGATACCTATGACCATTCAAATGGCAATGACGACTTGGATTACCAGGTTGCTCAGGAAAATTATGTCTGTGAAGACCAAGATGTTATTGACAACATTGACAATTCTGTTGATGGCAACGATACTAATTGTGTTTATGCTCCTAGTTGTTCAAGGTTGGTTTTCTCAGTGACTCACATTATCTGTATTTTATAACTTTAGAATTATTTTCATCTTAGCTTTATTTTCAAAATGTTTTGTCTTGAGGGAAAATGAATTCTCCCTGTATATTGGCAAATAATCGATCTTCACTAATATCATCTAAATTGTTCTAATGTAGAATGCTTAAGTTCACATTAACTGTGTTATTTTATTAATATTCAATTATTTATTAATTGCTTTATAACTGGAGTGGTCTGAGTGTTTTTGTTAAAATTATTGTGACTAAATCTTTTTTTTTTTTTTAATTTTTTTTTTTAGTACCAGGGATGGAAGTTGGGTCCTTGTGCTTGCGAGGCAGGTGGCAGAACCACTGAGATAAATCCCCAGCCCACTTTATCTTAATACTATGTAAAACAACAAGCATAATAAATGAACAAAAGTGAAGCGACTAGTATTTGTAAACATAGCTGTGCATTTCTGAAACATGTACATGTGACAAATTTAGCATGATATTTACCTGGTTAATTAGTAAATGTCTATCAAGATTTTCATTTTTGAGAGGCTGAGGCAGGTGGATGGCAAATTTGAGATCAGTCTAGGCAACCTAATGAAACCCTGTCTCAAAATAAAAAGTAAAAGGAAAGGATTCAGAATGTAATTCAGTGATAGATTGCATCTACTAACCCCTGGGTTCGATCCCCAGTAGCACACATAAGAATAAAAATAATTTAATTCACATAGATTTGTTTTTAGAATCCCTACAGGGACTTATGTTTAATGTCTCATATGCAAAAAGAGAATACTGAGACATTTTGGCAAGTTTGGTGTTTTTAAAAACTGATTGAATGACTCCCATATAGTTCTATAAGACATTAGGTTAATTTTATTTTAACTTATTGGGAAGATAAGTTGATCACTGGTATTCTGTAGCAAAGAAGTTAGGTATTAAATTTCACAAAAACTAGATAAGTTGCAAGAGGAATTATTCAAATATGTTGTGGATGAGCCAAAGATATGGGCTTAATGTTCATGTGGTTGTGAAGTTTCTAATGCATTAAGTAGTCTATTATGAAAGAAAAAAGTATACATTGTGCTACTAACATGCATATACCTAACAAGGAATGCAATTTCTCTTTCCTCTGTCACCCAAATACAGCTGAAGAATTGACAGTGATATGGTGCTAATCAGTATTTAAGACTGGCTAACACTGTGACCTTTTTTTTGTCTAAATACTAATAGTGTTCACACAGAGCAAAAACACACCTAGATATGGTAGATATGTATAAGAAACATCCTGAGCTAGGGATTTAGCTCGGTGGTTCCACTGCCTGCCTCACAAGCGCAAAATCCAGAGTTTGATCCCTGGTACCAAAAGAAAAAGAAAAAAGAGAAATATCCTTATTGTGTTTCATTTACTGTCTTTCCACTGTGTCTTTATTGGGTGGCTTTCTTTCATTAACTTGTCCTTGTTATCAGGGCAAGCTGTGATAAAGATGGAAACTGCAAGCAAGATGGCAGTGACGAAAAAGAAGACACTAGCAGAGGCTGTAGCAGTGGAAGCCAGGGAAGAATGACAGCCAGTGGAGGCAGTGGAGCCATTGGCTGTCAGGAAAGACATGGAGGTGATATAGACAGTGGAAAAGGTAACAGGAGTAATAGAAATAAGGAAGCCAGTGGCAACGATGAAGAGAATAGAGTGTTTGGATTCTATGGAGAAAAGCAGTCAGACACAGATGGGCCAGAACTGAAGAGACCCATAATCCATGAGTTTGAACATCAAGCAGAGGTAATGTACCATTTGTAAAGAATAATATACTACTGTCATTGGGAATCTGTTTCCCACATGATATTTAGCATTTACAATTATGCCAAGATTTTAACTCTCGGCGCCGAAACATTAAACATTTTAATTATTGCTGTGTATGGAGGTCTTTACTGCTTCCAGTTTGGCTGATTCTTTTTTACTTCCAGGGACAAAAGTGTCTTGTTTGCCATTCTTCACTCATATCGCACGTGTGGGTGGTATATCTTAATACATAATTTTCCTGGGAAGATTGTTTCTACTTTAAAATATACATGACATACCATTTAATTTTTTTCTTTCAGTACTGTGAATTAAACCCAGGGCTTTTTGCCCTGAGCTGCATATCCAGCACTTTTTTTGTTTTGTTTTGTTTTGAGACAGGGTGTGACCAAGTCATTAAATTGCCCCGGCTGGATTCAAATTTGCAATCCTTCTACCTCAGCCTCTCAGACTTCTAGAATTACAGGCACGTGGCATCACACCTGGCTATTTTTAATCATTTCAAGACTACAAATCAATGGCATTTAGTATACTCAGTGGCGTACAACCCTCATTTTTCTCCATTTCTGTCAATTTTTTATCATCCCAAACAATCACGTGTCAGTTTCTTCCCCACTCCCTAGTAACTTGTATTTTATTTTATTTCTAGGTAAAATATTTTTAATCAGACAGTATTTGTCCTGTCATGTATGGATTATTCCATTTAGCATACAATTTTCAGGTTCATCATATTGTACCATGTATTTGGAATTTGCTCCTTTTTTAAGGCTGAATAATATTCTGATACTGTTTCTTTTGGTTGTTTCCACATTTGGCCTATCATGAATAAGCTTCTGTGTATCTTGATGTAAGGCAACTGATTCCATTTACAGTTCCCTTTAGGACTCTATCTAGGAGTGAAATTGCTGCATCACATGCCATCTATGTTTAACTTTTTTAGGAATTGTTAACATATACTGGTTTGTTTGTTTGTTTGTTTGTTTGAGACAAGGTCTTGTTATATAGTTCATGCTGGCTTTCAACTCACTATGTGTCCCAGGCTGGCCTCAAACTGGTGGCAATTTTTTTGCCCCAACCTCCTGAGTGCTGGGATTATAGGCATGCACCACCATGCCAGGAGATAACAATACACTTCTAATTGAAGTAATATATTGTGTTTAGATGATGATCTTGTTATTCACAGAACATTTATTGATTTTATAAATGGTTTAAAATACTCAAGTTGTTTCACAGATGCTAAATCAGTGGGAATTATCTTAGAGAATGTTTTTGGAGTAGTGGGAGTTGAACTGATTTGTGACAAATAGAGATTGTCTACCAATCTGAAGATAAAGGTGGGGTTTCAGAAATAGAAGATTATACCAATCTACTTTTCTAGCCATTTGCCTATCACATCAATTGGCTTTGAAGATTCCAGATTCTTTTCCATGAATTAATGCTCCCATAGAAAGTGTTTCTTTCGGGAGAGCTGTCCTTTACCTGATCTCTGCTTGCTGATTTCCTCATCAATTATGATCTGATTCAAATATAATTTTTTAGTTCCCAAGGCAAAATCATGTACCCCTCCATCTTTTTTTTTCAAGCATTTTTTCACATAGATCCATTTTAATACCTATGACACTGTAGTTATTTGTCTGGTATTTTCTATTCTGTCACATGAGATTATGAACTCTTGAAGTAATCATGTCTAATCCATTCTTGATTGCTTTTCTACCAGTTTAACCTCAGAGTCCATCCTAAAGCGTGGTTTATAAAAGTTATTGAAGACATCAATCAATGGAACAAAGAAAATAGGGAGGAAGAAAACTTCCTAAATGATTTACAACAGAAAAACAGTATCACTGTGAAAGTATCTATATTTACATCTTATTTATGTATCCATCATTCATCTTAACTAAACATATTAAAATGGATTTCCAAACATTAGTTTCATGGAACCCTGAGTTTTCTCATTATTTTAAAGAAAGTTTGGGTTCTTTACAGAGTGAATGAATCTTCATTTCATTTTAATTTTATAATGATGCCCTACTATATACTATAGTTTGTTTATTGGTTTATTAAGTCGTGAAAAGCATTCCCTGACAGAGTGGAACAATTATCCCAGTACCAGAAATCACTCTTTATATACAAAGAAGAGCTTGTCAATAGAAAAATTTGTCAAAAGCAGTTATTGTGTTTTCCTACAGGATGAGGAATGTCACATTGTTTTGGTTTTTATCCTTGACTACCTTTATTAGCTATGGGTAGCAGGCTGGAATTTCAGTTAAATATATTTACACTCTGGGCTACAATTGTGTAAACTGGTTTTTCATCTTTTGATTTGTCACTTAAAACTTTTACCTCTAGGAGCTTCATGCTATAAGTTCTCAGAAGGTATGTAAAGCAACAGAACGGATACACCCATATTGTGTCTTTTATTTTTTCAAGTGGCTATTTGGAACCACATAGTTGAATATATACTTTGTAACCAAGTAGACTGGCTTCAAGTTCTAGTTTCATGTCTTACTAGCACTATGACCTAGAAAACAGTATTTAGCAGTTCTAAGGAAAAATTGGTTTTATTTTAAGTAAATAGGAGATGATTAAATTTAATTGTTTGTTTATGGTAAGTGCAGAAGGTGATATGTAAATAAGATTCCTAGCACAGTAACACAAATGTCAGCAACCATATTTCATCTCTAATAATAATCTCAATAATGACGTAGTTGTTTTGTAAGTAAATGTGGATTTTGTAATGATGTAGATATTACAAATTTTGCATTTATGTTTTTAAGTGACTCATATGCACGTTTGTTCTACTTAAACTTTCTGACAAAATACAAATCGATTTTGTCCTTTCAGGAGCTAAATAGTGAGAGTGAAGTCTCAAACTCTATTGTCTCAGATGCTACACTCCCTGAAATGGATGATGGGGATGGTGATATAGACACATCACAATCATCAACACAGTCAGATTTTTTTGCCAGTAATTCATCTCCTTCCAAAGGTTCTGGGGTAGCTGCTAATGCTGACTTTGCCTGTGCCATCTGTGAGTGTCTAGTATGATCTCTCAATGCTTGTATATGTTCTCATATTCAATGCTTTTTAACCATTTATTAATGATCTTCAAGGAATCAAATCATTCTGATATTCAGTTGACATAATTTCAGGAGGATGTATGCTTTTAATAAATCTAATCTTCACTGAATCTTTATGGTACATAACTGAGCTAAAGTTTAGAAATTGAGTCCCATATTAGATTTTCTTTCTATTCTAATAACAGCCTCTTAAAATATTTTTCTATTGCGCAATGTATTTTAACCATCGTGATTTGTGTGGTCTGATGGCTTGAGAATTGTCAAAATGATACCTGAAGTAAAAATAAAATACAGTACAGGAAACGGAACTTTTCTAGGCTGCATCTTTTTTGTGGAAGCACTCAAGCACACATGGTGTATAAACTAGCAGTATCTCTTAATATCTTCCTCTTATTTATCCGTAGTTTATGCTGGATTCATGGAAGTCCCTGAAAAATCAACTGAGAGAAGTTTTGAAGTCAATGTTAATCCACCCTGTGTCTCTTCTGCATGTAAAAAACCACTAATCCACATGTATGAAAAAGAATTCACTTCTGAGATCTATTGTGGTTCTTTGTGGGGTGAGTTTGATTTTTTGAAACCGAGTTGTTATAAAAGACTATTTTTTGTACAGGGATTGAACTCAGGACCTTATGCTTGTGAGGTAGATGCTAAAAAACTATTTTTTTCAGCTTTAATTGAGTTTATTGGTACATTTTAGGGATACAGTACAGTTACTTTCATTGTTGGGATCTTGTACCTCTACATGGCAAGTCTTGATTCTCATTTTTTCCCCTTACCTCTGCCCTCCCTTCACCACCTCCTCCCCTTCCCATCTACAAACACTTTATTTTCATCTTTTCATTCTCTCACATTTTTTTCTTTTCCCTTTTTACTCTTTAAAAAACTATTTTTAACCTGGATAGAAAACATGTGAAAATCATATATGTAAAACATTTGTTAACTCTTACCAAATCAAATGAAAATTTATTAATATTTTACTCAGAAGTGATTTTGCTGATGGATGCCTTACCTTATGATTGAGCTTAGTATTCTTCATTTAGGGTTCAGTGAAGCATATTATACCCAGTAAAGTATTATAAGAAACATTTCTATAGAATCTTGTTTTTATTTATATATATATATATTTTTTGGGGAGGGTACTGGGGATTGAACTCTGGTCCTTGGGCTTGCAAGGCAGGCCACTGAACCGCTGAGCTAAATCCCCGGCCCAGAGTCTTGTTTTTAAAGTCATGGGGATTTGAATAGAAAATTCTTCTGTAAAGTCTTAATTTTGACAGGCTTCTCCAATTCTTTGTTTAAAAACTAGCGATGCCAGTAATGCTGAGACAATATCTTACCTCAAGACAGTCAGCATCATAAAACAAACAGAATAAATGAATGCAAGGAAAGGAAGACTCCAAAGTAACTTCCAACTTGAAATTTGATAGATTTTATTTGATATACAATTGAGCAGAGGCAGTGCTTTTAATTAAGTAGCAAACATAATTATATGGATAGAGCAATTTAGAGAAATGGCATCCTCAAAACTTTGCTTACTGATTGTATCAGACAATAAAAAGCACTAGCTTTTCAGTCTAGCAATTACCCAGAAATATAGTGTCAAGTAACTCATACTTATAACTAGTGATTATTTACCTTGAAAAATAAGCGATCATAGTAAAAAGCTTCCCCCTCATTCTTTGACTCCCTTTAGGGAAGATACGGTTTCTAAACTTGCCACTGGCTGTGAGAACTGAAAAGGGGCAGCAGAGTAGAAAATTGAAGGCAGAAACACTAGTCTTTTCTCCTTGTACCCTCAGAGCACAAATATTCTGCAAGGGGTGGCAGATACTGAAATTTTCTCCTCTGTCACTTGGCTAATTGTCTCCTGTGTCTCATTTGATAGAGAGACTGCCACAATAGTTTGAAATGTGTTTTAAATTTAGTTATATCTTCTATTTCAATCTTCGCATTTGGCCTCTAAAGAATACGTATATTTGACCTATTAGAGCCAGACAACAAATAAAAGATAACATAGGCACCTAGATACATGAAGATAGGCACAATTGCACAAGCATTTAGCAAAGTAAAATTTTGTGATATCTGCATGAGCATAGAAGTGCTTAAGTTAAAAAAATACATATAATGATTTTTAAAGCATTAAAATATTTTGTTATAGCAATGAATTAGAAATGAGCTAACTTGAATTCTTTGCCTGTGCTAGACTAAAAATGTTGAATAATAATTTGTAAAAGAATTGACTTTGATAAACTTTGGCATACTACCAATGGGTGCTCAAATATACATAAAATTCTATTTGTGAGATGGCACAGTAGACAACAAACTGTACACTATTGCTTCACAGTAGTATCTTCTATCTTTTTATATATTTCAGTGAAATTTGAATTATTAAAGTATATAGCATAAACTTAATTGCAGTATGAAATTAATATTAGCCTAAAATTATAAAAGTCACCTTTATATAGAGTAGCATACAGAAGTATAAAAAATGTAATATCAGTGCAATTGGGCAAATAACCTGAACTAATATAGTACTTTTCATATCTGAACAGGGGTCAATTTGCTGCTGGGAACCAGATCGAATCTGTGCCTATTGGACAGAAGTGGAAAGGCAAACATTACTAAACTTATAAAGCGAAGACCATTCCGCCAGATTCAAGTCGTAGAGACACTCAATTTGCTGATTACCATCTCTGGTTTGTTTTATTACTAAAATTAGTTGAATAATTATGTAACTTTAATTAGGTAGCAAACTGGGTTAAAGAATTGCTCAGATAAATGTGTTCATAGGTGAACACTTTAAATGTAACATTTAATTGGGACACTAGGCTCTCCTACTTGTACTTTTTAAACCTATTTATAATTTAAGCTAACTTCCTTTCATTGTAATACACTTGACCCAGGCTACTGATAAGAAAAGCCACATCATTTGCATCCTTACAGGCATTTTTCTGAATAACCCCCTAAAATTTTACACCTCTAATTTTCATACACTTGTACACACAGATCACAGCAATATCCATCACACACCATTCTTGTGACATATTAGAAGCAAAACAGCAACAGCTGCAAATATGAACCAAAGTGAAGACACATTTGGGTGAAAAAGAGACTTGGTCCACAGTCTTATCACTAGGGCCTATATTTAAAGTTTGTTATAAGAATGAGTTCCCTGAACCCTTTTCCATTGTTGGTGGGAGTGCAGACTGGGTACAAACACTGTGGAAATCGATATGGAGATACCTCAAAAAAGTAGGATTAGAGGTCCTATTTGACCCAGCTACGATATCTAGCTAGGGTATCATTTGACTCTGCTGGGTGTATTTCCAAAATAATTAAAAGAATCGTACCACAGAGATATATGTACATCCATGTTTATAGTGGCACAGTTTGTAATAGCTAAAACTTGGAAAGAGACCATTTGCCCATCAACTTGTGACTGCATAAAAAAAGATGTGGTTTTTCCAAAAAGTGGGGTACTAGTCAGCCATAACGAATGAGAAACTAGAGACATTTATAGCTAAATGGATGCATATTGAGGCCATACCTTTAAGTGAAATAGGTAGGACACATGTGTAAATACTGAATAGTTTCTCTGATGTGAGAAACTAAGTGTAAGTAAGGTTCAAATTGTATAAATGATAATGTGAAATAGGAAGAAAAGAGCTAAATGAGTAGGGGAAGTGTGGCGGGTACGGGAAAGGAAATAAGGGAAAAGAAAAAAATATGAGAACATGAAAAAAATGGAAACAAAGTCTTTATAAATAGGGAAGGGTGGAGGGGGTGAAGAGAGGGCAAGGAATGGGGAAAAATAAGAACCAAGATACATCTTGTAAAGGTACAAGATTCTAATTATGAGTGTAACTGTACTGTATAACTAAAAAGTACCATGAAACTTAATGAAAGAAAACGAATGGGTTTCCTGGATTAACCTTGAATCCATAATATTAAGTGAAATATACTAAACACACAAGCTCATATATTTATGGTTTCTTTTATACAAGAAATCTAAAGTATAAATAAATTAAAAATCAAAGTAAAACATAGATCATTATAAACAGCAAGATAGACCTTTTGCAAATGGGAAGGAGACCTACAGATGGAGGGGGAAATGGGGAATTTGGGAAAGGGACATAAAAAAGTTAAGGTATTCCATGTACGTGTACCAACTTGCCACCATGAATGTATTCTTTATGTATCACAAACATGTAAGACCTCTGCACATTTTTTCCCCTTTTTTTGGTACCGGGGATCAAACTTGCATTTGCTAGGCAGGAGCTGTGCCGCTGAGCTACCTCCCCAGCCCAAGTAGTTGCATTTCTTGTTTTAGAGTAATCAGAGCCTAAACCATTCACTTTGAAAAAGCAAATAAATGAATGTTAGAGTGATTGTTATTACAAACCAGAACTTGTTATCAGAAAGGAGTCGCATTAAATCTGCATATAGACAAAAGATGACAGAAAAAAGAGACGTAAATTTTAAAAATAATTTAGTTACACAGTAAAATCATGCTAAGCACAATTATTTATATTAATTTGTATATTTCTGCAATACATAATAGGTATGTAGAATATATACTAGTGTGAAAATTGCCGTGTTACACAGATTATATATGTTCTGAAATATGATTAAGATTGCTTTATATTTTGATTAAAGGAGAAATCCCTTAGGAATATGTTAAGGCATCATGATGTTTTAAATTATGTTTCATGACCATTCATTTATAATTATCTGAAGTACATAGATATATAGCAATATGTATCAATATTTAGTTTTTGAAAGCATCCAGGTAGTTTAGAGATTACTCATCTGAATGACAGATTTCTTTACAACACAGATTTTCTTTGCATTTTTTTCTAACCCAGATGTGGCCTTCCTTAATATTTGAGCTTCTCTCAAATACAAATTATTTTATTGTCAGGTAGTACTGAGAATATCGGTATAGGAAGATACTCAATAGTTTATTTTATCATTTAAGAACAGAATGTTCATAGACATTGTTTCAGATATTTTATGCAAAACATATCAAAGATTAAACACATGAGAATCCTACTGCTGTGATTAGATATTTTATAATAAACTTTAGAAATAAATAATAAAAATGAATATAAATCATTGTGTAGCAACAGAAATATGTGATTTTAATGGCCTTTGCTTTTTGAATAAATTTTACTAATTTGATGTGATTTAAGAAATTGTAATTGACAAATTTATATGAAAGATGTGATCTCATCCCAAGTCATATCTGAAGAGTTGATCTCATAAACCTTGAAAATAGAATAATGCTCACTAGACACTGGATTAAATAGAGGGTAGGAGAAAAGGAGAAGAGGTAGAGAATGGGTACAACAATATAGGAATACAGAAGAAATTAGTTTTGGTTTACTGTGGGAAAGTAGGGTACATATAATTCACAACAACACATCATTGACTTCTAAATAGTTAGAAGAAAGTATACTCACTATATGGAAATGTTAACAGTTTAAGGTTAATTTTTTTTTCCATTGAGTTTATGGATACTTTCTAAGTATACAGTACAGTTGCATTTATCATTGGGATCTTGTACCTGTACATGACAGATCTTGCTTCTCATTTTTTTACCCTAACCCCTGCCCTCCCTTCACATCCTCCACCCTCCCCTATTTACAAAGACTTTGTTTCCATTTTTTTCCTTTTCTCATATTTTTTCTTTTCCTTTATTTCCTTTCCCCTACCCTTCCCACTTCCCCTACACCTTTAGCCCATTTCTTCCTATTTCACATTGTCAGTTATACAATTCGGATGTTATTTACACTTTTAGTTTTTCACACCATAGAAACTATTCAGTATTTATATATGTGTGTCTTATTTGTTTCACTTAAAAGTATGGCCTCACAGAACTAGGACTAGAGGTTCCATTTGATCCAGCTATCCCTCTGCTGTTATCCTTCCAAAAGAATTAAAAGAATAATACCACAGTGATATATGCACACCCATGTTTATTATAGCAGCACAATTTATAATAGCTAAAACTTGGAAAGAGCCCAATTGCCCATCAGTTGGAGACTGGATAAAGAAGATGTGGTTTTTCTGTAAAATGTAGTACTACTCAGCCATAATGAACGAGAAACCAAAGTCATTCATAGGAAAATGGATGCATATTAAGGTTAAGCTTTAAAAGTTAAGTTTAAGCTAGTTATCCTGAGTTGATCTCTGCACAATGTATACATGAGTTAAATTATCCTATTATGTACCGCAAAATATGTATTATATCATGTAGCAACAAAAGTTTAAAACCATTCAAATAATTTACAATAAAAAATTAATTGGTTTGAAGAAGAAATAATAAACCTTCAACTATTTTATAAGCATTCTAGAAAGGTAGAAAACAAAGAGATCCATCTTCATGGCCTTAAATACTTAGCCAGTCAATATTCAGACATTCCTTGAATACACACACATTATCAGGGATAGCTCCTAGTTCTCTGAGCCACAAAAGAGTTGTGACTTAGTAAAAAGCCAAGGTACGAATGAGTGGATGGTAATTCTGTTGCCTGCTCAGTGGCAATCATAACTCGTGTCAAAGAAGCATTTTAGATCCCACCACAGAAAAGCACATAGCCCTTTATCTATCACTTAGAACTGTGAGACTAAGATATATTTTGCTATTATATTTCCAAATTCTGAAGGGGAGATTCTGATGCAACATACTTTTTAAAAATATGCTTCTTATATTAATGAAAACATTTGGTTGAAAAGGCAAAATATCTTTACTTTTTGTTTTAAAATATGAAGACAAGAGCTAGAATTGAAATGTTGTATCTTTTCTTATCTATCAGGTCATAAGAACAGACTTCGGGTGTATCATTTGACTTGGCTGAGGAACAAGATTTTGAATAATGATCCACAAAGTAAAAGAAGGCAACAAGAAATGCTGAAGACAGAGGAAGCTTACAGAGCTATTGATAAGTTGACTGGATGTGAACACTTCAGTGTCCGTATGTCTCATTTCATATTTACAATAGCTATATAAAATTTCCTTTCTTTCATTGAGTGAAGGATATAATTAAGAAATAAAATGCAGAAATAGGAAGGTATTTGCAACTTCGAATGGAAAGATAAGTGAATTTCATTGAGACAGGTCTTTTCTGCTACAATCTTGGCTGTTAATGAGAAAATATTGATTGGCTGAAATAGCTATTGATGTATTTGGTGTACTCCACCTTTCTCCCCTTATGAGTCACAGTAAGTATCCCAGTTTAACTGGTATGTCTCCTACCTCTTTGTGACTATAAATGCTTCTGAAGTATCTTCAACAGTCTATAGAGACTTAAGATATTTCTTTAGAAAAGCAATAAAATAGAACTCCTTTTATAATATCCACAAGCTTTATGATAAATCAAAATGTTTCAGCGATCTTCTGGCTTTCACCGTCAATATTGATTATGCATTCCCCATTTTGTTTAATTAGAGAGTTTTTATATCATTTATCTCTTTACAACCATCCACTGTGAAATAACATAGCAACGTAACAACTCCAGCATCTCAGAATTCTGCATTCACCTGTCAACTATGAAGTAATATCATTTCATTCTGTTCAATTTATGAGGCAAGTCCCCTCTAATCTCAGCCTTATTTTTCTTCTATCCTTCTGCACTGATTTCCCCTTCAAGAAGAACTGGTATGGTAGATGGAAGGTAGTTCAAAGCATATTATGTGAATTGCAGCAGAATATTTCTGCCATGACTAACCATTATTGTCAGGACTAACCATTATTTATATTGTTCATATAAAGCAACTTTATCAGAATATTTTTTCTCATGTGCATGGTTATATACACATACACCACTAAAAGGGGTATTTAATATCTCAATAATTTAACCATTAAATAAAAGCACTATTATTCCTAATTTTGGATATCACTACCTCCTTTCAATAATATTTTGTAAATGTAATAGCCTTAGCGGTAAAAGATACCTCAGATGTTATCCAAGAGTTTATATTGCAGAACTATTTCCTACTAACTTGTACCTTTTTAGTTCAATAATAGGTAGTTATGAAGGTAATAAGCTTGTAAATCTGTGATCTTGGCAAGGAGCTGGATTACTTAACTGCAGTTTTTCTGACTGGTCTCATTTCAATCTACTCCATCATTCAGAGCATTGACAAGTGCAGTGGTAGTATGTGCACAAAGGAGGCTAGCTATGAATCATTGCCAGGTATTTTCATAACCTTCCAAGAGCCTTAGCAGTAGCAACAATTATTGCCCTCTATTATGTGTAGGAAATATTTGCTTAACTAAAACACTTTCTTTATTTTGTTGGGAATTTATTGGTCATGTTCTTTTGACTTAGGAACAATACAAAAGAAAATAAGACTAAGGAGACAGAGAGGGAGAGAGAGAGAGAGAGAGAGAGAGAGAGAGAGAGAGAGAGAGAGAGAACACAGAAACATGACAGTCAAGGAAGAAGGAGTTTAATGCAAAGTATAAATCTACAGGGTAACACAATATATTTCATAAGAACCAGAAGGGCTAAGGCAAGCATGAACTTGTTATTTTCTCTTAAGAAATTGTCCTGTTGAAATAATTTAGATATTATAAAACACAGCAATTTTAAAGTACACAAGTCCACGGTTTAGGATATATTTATAGAGCTGTGCAACATCACTGTGATCTAATTTTACAGCCCAAAAACAAACTGCTCTCATCCATTAGCAGACATTCCCCATGCCCTTCCTTTTCCCTTTTCCCTACTCCCATCACAGTCCCAGATACCAATTGATTTATTTTCTTTCTCCGCAAAATTTGCCAGCTCTGAACAGTTAATATAAATGGAACTCTACATTGTGATGTCTTTTGTGACAAACTTCTTTCACCTCGCATACTGTTTTCAAGGCTCATCCACGTTGTATCCTATACTTCATGTGCTACACTATTGTTTTATACAGATACATCACTTTTTGTTGACCTATACCTCAGTTGATAAACATCTGCTTGCTTTCTTCATTTTGGCTATTAGGAATAATGTTAGTGTTCATATATTTGTATATCTTTGCATATACGAATATTTTTGTACCTCTCTGTATATGAGTACGCATGTTTTCTTTTCTCTTACATAGTACTGCTAGAAAGTTTTCAACGTAAATGTACTATTTCACCTTGTCATTAGTAACATGTGAAAACTCTGTTTTCTCTGCAACTTTTCAAGCATTTGTAGATGCCTATTTTGATTTTAGACATTCTAGTGAGGTATAAAGAAGTAGATTTTTTTGGTGGGGGTACTGGGGACTGAACTTAGGATGTTTCACTTGCAAGGCAGGTGCCAGAACTACTGAGCTAAATCCCTGGCAATAAATTAGTAGGGATTTTTTTGTTTTGTTTTTTGTTGTTGTTTTTTGTTTTTTTGAGACAGGGTCTCACTATGTAGTCGAGACTCACCTGAACTCACTATGTAGCCCAGGCTGGTCTTGAACTCACAGTGATCCTCCTGCCTCAGCCTCCCGAGTGCTGGGATTACAGTAAATTAGTAGCTTTGATTTGACATTTCCTGGTGATTAATATTGATGAGCATCTTTCCATGTATTTACTGGTTATTCTTTTGTCAACCATGAAGGAATAACTATTTCCTATTTTTAGCTGGTTTATCTTTTAGTTGTTGAGTCTAAGAATTCTTTAAACATTCTGTTTAGTAGGCTTTTATTAGATGTGTGCAAATATTTCCCTCTAGCCCATTTGCTATACTTTCAACTTCTTGATTGTGACCTTTGATGCACAAAATTTTTTAAATGTGACATATCCCAATTTACCCATTTTAAAGTTTTAGCTCCTACATTTAGGGCTTTGATTCATTTTGCATTAATTTTTATATGTGGTGTGAAGGTTCCAACTTCATTCCTTTGCACATGGACAACCAGTTGTTTCAGCACTATTTGCTGTACACTGTTTTTCTTTATTGCATGATTTTTGTACAATTTACTGTGGACTTATGGGTATATTTGTTGACTGTGGATTCTATTCCATTCATCTGTATGCCCAGCCTGATGACTGCATTATACTGTTTTTACTACTACAGTTTATAGTTTTTGAAATCAAGAAATGTGAGTCCTCCCATTTTTATTTTTATTTTAAGACAAAATAATCTGTTGGTGTTGGTGGTTCAGAACCTCTTGTAAATCTATGGGAAATTTAGAAATAGCTTTCTCATTTATACAAAAATAGGCCATCGGGATTTTAAGAGGTATCCTATTGAATCTGTTGAGATTTGTTTGGATAGTGTTGTTATCTTTAAAATGGTATGTGTAAACATGAACAAACATGAAATTTTTTTGCATTTATTTAGGTCTTTAAATTTTTTATCCAGGTTCTATAGTTTTCAATGTAAATTTTAAAATACTCTTGAAGTCTGATAAATACACTACAAAAAGTTCTATAGTAATCATTACTTTTGAAGGCACATCAAATTGGAAACAAGCAGCTTTTAAAAATATATATGCAGTTTTTGTGCTTATGTCGTGGTTATGATACTTTCAAGAACAAATGCAAACACGTGAGTGCTCTTGTTAAATCTGTGGCATTGTCACTTCTTTTTATTTTATCATTGTAGTCCAACATGAAGAAACAACATATATAGCAATTGCTTTGAAATCATCAGTTCACCTTTACGCATGGACATCAAAGTCCTTTGATGAAGGCACTGCTATTAAAGTGAGTGATCTCCTTTTCCTTTGGATCGTACCATTTTCCTTTTCAGAAGAAAAGCCAACAAAGCAATGTTTTTGAATACAGATGCTATATGTACCATTCTTCAACAATTAATGCAATTTGAATATATTATATCAATTATTATCATTTACCCTTTTTAACCCTTTTTTAAACAATGCACAATCATCACAGCAAGGGAGAATGTGAAGGAAATTCCGGAGCCCACTCTCACCAGAACGTCCTCACAACCTGCTCACTCCCATTTCCTATGCTCGACACTAATAACTTCTCTTTCAGAGTCCCCAACACAGGCTTTGGGTTTCACGTGCGAAAGACTTGAATCTGAGAAAATCCCTGTTCTCTTTTAAGAGGAGGGAGGGAGCAGAGGGGAGGTAAAGAAAAGTTTGGAATCCACTGGAACAGGAAAGAGGGAAGAGAAAAATCTTTACTTCAATTATTATGACTGCAATAGGTAAAAGAGTGGATCTACATTGCTTCCAAGCTGAAATTCTAAACAAATTTCTCTCTAGAACTATTGTGAAGCACGGTAATTAGGCTTACTAGTCGTCTTTTCATGTTCGTTAGGATTTAACTGAGCTTCAGTGGATCATTCATGTACGGTAACCATTTAGTGTCTCAAACAAGGAGCTGCTGATTTTTTTATCCTGTCACATAAATTAAGGACTCTAAATAACTGAAATGCTCCAAAATTCCACTCAAATAGGACTACTTTATATTTATTTCATAAATAAATACATAGAAATAAATATGCTTATTAGTGTAATAGCAACATTCTGTCAAGTCAAATACCTTTTTTTTTTCTTTTTTCTTTTCTTTTTTTTTTTTTTTTTTTTTTT
>NW_022900951.1:82316603-82338336 GCF_012274545.1 Fukomys damarensis
TTTTTTTTTTTTTTTTTTTTTTTTTTTTTTTTTTTTTTTTTTTTTTGGTACCGGTGATCGAACTCTGGTCTTTCTGCTTGCAAGGCAGGCAGCAAAGCCACTGAGCTAAACCCCCGGCCTTCAAATAGCTTTTAATATGGGACGTATGTCAGAATTTTCTGGAGCACTTGTTAAACATTTAGGTCTCAGACTCAATTTCACACTGAATTAGTGAATCTGGAGTGAGGCCTGGAAATCTATTTTTTAGCAAGTGGTCCAGGTAATATCGAACTAGTTAGTATTTGGACTATTTTTTACATGGCACAAGACACCTTCTGATAGACCCCAGCAAGGTATTCATGAAAAAACTTTTGTATCTTATATCTGTTTATATGGTTTGTTTTGTATGACAAAATGCCACAATAAAGACGGGCTACTTCTTATAACTGCTTTTCAAGGATTATTTTCACAATAAGGCTATTTTTTACAAATAGAGTAGACATATAAACAGCCTTGGTTTGCCTTGACACAAATTTTATCACTGATTTGATCTCAGCTGTCAATATTTGGATACAGGTTTGTTCTTGAGTGTCAAACTTTTAGTCAGAGTTACCTGGCATGGAACATGGAAATCAAGGAGATATGTACCAGCAGATACACAGTCCCTGCCCAGGTCCTCACTCCACTTCTTAAATTACACCACAAGACTCTAGTGTAATGAATCTTGTGATGCTCAGTCCTCCACCATGACCTGGTATTGTCTGGGAAACCTGTTTGGCTTTTTGTGTCCATATAAGCCTAGAGCACACCCAGTTGATTATAGGTAAACATGGCTGGCCTTTTTCATTTTTTAGCAAGTATGCTTGGATCAATCAGTAGACTCTAAAGGACACTACATGTTTTATGAAGGATATAAACAAGTATTGGCAAAAACACAAGCAGCTGATCCAGATGAGCTTCTTCATTTGCTGAAGCTCAAGGCAAGTGATATAAGGACAGCAAAGTGCAGGGTGCTATGAGTCTTTTAGAATTATTGGCAATTTGACATTTGAAAGGAAACAAATATTCTAAATAGAATCTATCATTGTGCCTTTGTTATAGTGACAGACCTAATAAAATCTCCAATATAAAGGTGTTTAAATACAGTGTGCCATTTTTAAAAATCTATCTAGGTTTTACAAACCTGTAAACCTAAAAAAGAATGGGAGAATTTTTTGCCTTAAGCACAATGCCATTTTTATGCCTGTTGGTCATACTTTGCTTTGTATTTTCAGGTATTTCCAACTCTTGATCATAAGCCAGTGACAGTTGACCTGACTATTGATTCTGAGAAGAGATTAAAGATTTTCTTTAGCTCAGAAAATGGATATCACATCATCGATGCAGAATCTGAAGTTGTGTCTGATGTGATCCTACCACGTAATGTAAGTTTTTTTTGTTTTGTTTTTTGTTTTGTTTTTTTGTTTTGTTTTTTTCGTAACCTAAATTAATACTTTCAAATCCCTAGAAATTATTGTACACCAGCATTACAACTTTCCAAATATCAAAATTCTGAAAGGTTTAAAAATATAAATAATAACACTTATACTGGAATGGGGAAGTAAAAGGTAGTTATAGAGTACCAAAAAATGATCACACATAAACAAATATCACTGATGGTTTCTTACTCCACTTCAGACATTTTGCCTTTCTGACACACAGTTTATTGTTGTTGTTGTTGTTGTTTCCTTTGTGTATTTGTTCATTCCTAATGAATAAAGTTTAGATTTAAATTTTGGATTTCCACTGAAGAAGACTAACAGTCTTGGGCCCTAATTACTATCTGGCCATTTTCAACTGGAAATGATTCACACCTGGCTCCTTTTAGATTAGAGACAGATTCTACAGTCTCTAGCCATCCATTTTGCACAATGAGAATAATTAGCCCTTGGAGGCATTTCAAGTGATAGCTTTTGCCTGAGTCTTTTTGTACTCCAAAATACCTTAACAGGTTCTTTAAAAATGCAAAACAGTTTCAATTGTTGCCTAAAATTTTGGATCAAATGATTGAACATTTTGATAACAAATGCACATCTATTCCCTCTTAAATAACTATAAAATAGTGAAAATATGACACAATATCTGAAATCTGGATATCTGTAAAAATATTATACCTATCATCTTTATACAGAACTTGACCATAACATAATACTCTAGACACATCGAAATATTTTTGTTTCTCAATATTTCTCATATTCTGCGTCTCATATTTTCTGTTGATGATCAGTCTTGTACTATTGAAGATTGTATTTAAAAAATGCCTGAACTATTGTGTTTCACTTTTTTTGATTCCTAGTTTGTAAACAATTAAAATTTTAGCACATTACCATTGTGTAAAAATTGGTGGAGAAAACTGCTAAATATTCTTAAGTCACTGGAATCATGTGACATTTTGAACAACATTCAAAATTACACCAGATATCTCTAATTAATTGCGAATAGCATCAGTTAAAACATTAGTGAAAACATTTTTTCAAGTGTCTTGGTTACATTAACAATCATTAGTTGATCACCTAGTGATTGCCTATGCTTATACAGAACCTACCCTGTTTGTAATGTAGAAAATACTGAAGCAATTCCATCAATGAGGTCAGATACAAGGTTAGGATAGTTTTACTCTAAATATTTTATTTTATTTAGTTGTCTTCCATAGTTTTCTGTATCTTTTATTTATGTTGTGTCAGATAGCTTTTATTTAGAAACTAGTGCAATATTGAACATTTCATCATTGGTCCAGATTTATACTTATTTGAAAAATCACTGAAGAAATTTGAACCCAGTGTTCCACATAACCAATACACACAAGAAAACATGTTTCCTATTTAAGTAATCCATTAATTATTGGGAAAGCTAGAACAAGAGAAAATGAGCTTTTAAAAATCTCTTTCTGACCTAATTAGGATACCTTAGGTGTATTCAAAATTATATTTAGCTAAATACCCTAGAGTCTTGATCCATTAAAAGGGAAAGGACTCTAATATAAGAGAGAGGAAGGTGTTTTCTAAAATGGAATGTACTGAAAATAATATTTTTCCAAATGTGCTGAATTACAAGTCTGTAATGCTACAAGAAGCCATGTGTGCCGGTCTCTGATTGCTACAGGAATCATCTGAGAAGAAGTGAATTAAATCAGAGGCTGTCTGGATTATCAGCAGTCCAGTTTTATTATAATCAGATTTTGTTGAGACAAGCTTCTTTCTTGCATTTCTTTTATTTTCTTCCTTAACCTCTTTTCTGATTCAACTGCTCATGCAAGTGCCCAGAGAACACATTAAAATTGCTTTTCGCCTCTGGATCCCCATTTTAGTTTTAAGGATTGTTGTTGCTGAAACATGGACTCAAACTGTTGGCCTGAGTGTGCTGGGTCTGGCAAGTATAGTTTCTGAACATTTATTTTTTCTGTAACTTGCTAATTTGAAAGAAACAATAGAGGAATGTAATTGTTTATTTCTCAGGGAAACTGTCAATGTGACAATATCAGCTTAAGCAAATTTTGTCACATTATTTTATGCATCATGAAATTTAGAAATATTCCTGAATGTGTGTATTGAATATATTTTAATAATATAAAATTTAGATATAAAATTATACACTTTTGCAACAGGGGGGCTTATATTTCAAGCTGTGAAAAATATTGTAAACTCATGCCTTGTAAGCATTTTAAGCTCAAACTATTTTGATGTTGATTTTCTAATTTGTATTGTAATTAATTTGCTAATAACAAAAGTTGATAAATTTATTTGGTTCACATATTTATTACTAAAATATTCATTAATTGTAAAAATGTATTTTAAAGCCAAGTCTATAACATTGTGGAGGTTCAAGAAATCTCTCTATATTGGAAATATATTTTTATGTTTTCAAACAAGTCTTTCTCCTAAATATAAAGGCAAATCTTAAACAGTCATGACTACATTTCATAAGGTAAGCAGCTTTTTCCAAGTGGTGAGTAACATGTTGTTCAATTTGGAAATAGAACTTACCTTACTCCCTGCACTTTGAACCCCTTGGCTCTTTATCCTTAGGAAAGCTGCTTCAATTAAAATAGTAGTGATAAGAAATGTTGAACATATAAATCTCTATGAAACATAATTCCAGCCCCTTGAAATCATTGTACCATAGAATATCATCATTTTACCTGATGGCTTGGGAATTGGCATGATGCTCACCTTCAACGCTGAAGCTCTCTCTGTGGAAGCAAATGAACAACTTTTCAAGAAAATCCTTGAAGTGTGGAAAGACATACCATCTTCTGTAGGTATGTATAAAACGTATCCCTCTTTGAGATAAACCCAGAGAAACTATTCAAGGAAAAATGTATCCTGAGTAAAAGTTTCCTGAAAGGTTACTTTTTGTGAAAGAACAGAGGGTTATTTGGAGTCTTGCACACCTTTTCCCTTAGTAAGGTGAAACAAGTGTTTCTCATATACTTAGCAAATCATGTAATTACTAGAGATCAATTTTAGTTCTCTTAGTTGTTCATTTAAAATAATTATGCAATTAAAAGAGGAACTAATTCCTTCCCACAATAATCTATAATTTTACTTCAAATCTCTTTCCTTGTAGACTTTCCACAGATGTTGAAAACACTTTTTTCCACGGCATTAATTTTGGAGGATTTACCTCCATTTAGGAGATTCTCGGTCATGAAAGAATAGCAGGAATATTCTATTTCATACAATTAGTAAAGTTCTGTTTAGTGACTAATATTCCTGTGACTTATCAAATAATTTTGAAAAACAATAGCTATGACTGGAATGCATATAAGACACCAATCAGATGGCCACATAAAGGAAACTGTCTTTTGGGGCTGGGGATTTAGCTGGGAACACCTGCCTTGCAAATGCAAGGTCCTGAGTTTGATCCCTGATACCACAAAAAGATAGAAAAATGAAAAGAAAAGTGTCTTTTTATCTTCCAAACAGGACATGTTTTCCTAACCGATGTTGGACTTCTGATCTGAGAAATGCATTGGGATGCTTGTGTATGTTTTTGGCTGTTGGTGACTATATGGTTAATTCCAGAAAGGGACTAGAATGCATAGAAAAAGTAAAAATTTGGAGGTGAAATTATTATGATGGAAAATAAGTATTCTTAAAGAAAAGTTTGAAGGAGAAAGACAGGTGTGTGTGTGTGTGTGTGTATGTGTGTGTGTGTTTGTGTGTGTGTGTGTGTGTGAGAGAGAGAGAGAGAGAGAGAGAGAGAGAGAGAGAGAGAGGGGTGGGGGGAGAGATTGATATTGTTTGTCAAGACAGAATCCAGCAGTGTCAGAGATTTCTGTAAAGTAGGTAAAAGAGATCCTTATTTTGATGGACATTTTTTCTATGGGATGATGGCACTTTTTGTTGTGTCTGCAGAATATTCTTTTTTTTTGCATATGTAGTCAGTGGTAAGGATTGTCCTGAAAACCTGCTCCAATTTCTTCAAGCAGGCAAACATTCATAGAGGGTTTTAAACTATTTTAAGTGAGAGAAGATAAATGCTTACAGCCTAATTGATACATCTGAGGTGACAGAAGTAAAAGTATTCAATCATGTAATAACCTTTACAGTAGTAATTTTGTGATTAATATGTTAACACACATAGGAATAAGGCAATTTGATTCAAATGGGAAAGCGAAGATACCCCTATGTTAATGCCACTAGATAATCAGAGGTGTCAAAATAATCTGGAAAAAGTTATCTTGTCCAATTCTTGTCTTTAGACAGGATAATTTAACTAGAGAAAGAAAGCTATTTCATTCTGCTAGAATTTGAAAAATATTTATACATAAAATAAATTATAGCCCTTATAGGTGCATGGTATTTTTAGTTTTAACTATTAAGGATATACATTAGAGAATTGATATTAAAGAAATTACTGTTTTTCTGTCTAAAAAACAACTCTTTTGTTATTTAAAACTGACTCCAATCCAGATTTTCCTAATATAAAATTTACATTTCCTTGAATAATGACTAATATTTTTGATAGCAAAATAATTGCTCAGCATTTCCAAACAAATATAAAGAGGCTTAACAATTACTGACAGTTTTACTAAGTATTCTCACTTCCAAATCACTGAGTGAAACCCATTTCAGAATGCATGCTAGCTCAGTAGATTAGTTAAGTGGAAAACTCGTATGTTGCAAGAGTAAGGTAGAAATCTCGTGGACTGGGGATTTAGCTCAGTGGTGCCACTGCCTCCCTCGCAAACACAAGGTCCTGAGTTCAATCCCCAGTGTGTGTGTGTGTGTGTGTGTGTGTGTGTGTGTGTGTGTGTGTGTATGTATATATAGTGATATCTTGTGATGTCATGCCATGTGAACTATGTTCTTGCATTTAGCAAGTAACCGTTGCATTAAATTTAGAAAATTTTGTCATTTGGTTGTTACTTTTTAGTGAAGTAATCACATGAGCAAAAAAAAAAAAAAAATTAAACCCATATAGATTAAATGCTCTACTTATTTCAGTCGCTCAATCCACCAATTCTCCTTATTTCCACTATAATCTGGGATGGTGTTAATTCTATTCTAAAATCAAATGTAAAGTTCTTCTAGGACAGTCATTTTCTGAGTCAAAATGTGTTTGTAATTTAATTATAATTTTGTCAATTTCAAAAACATAAGTAATTTTTATTGTAATAATCAGAAGCAGAAGATAAATTCTTGGTAATTTTATTTGAGAGATCTAATACTCACATTACTGCTTTGAAAGGCACTTTTGTAAAGATTTAAGAGTTTCTTAATGACTCTTATGTACATATAATACATATAATGGCCAAGTAAATTTTGATTTAAATAAGGTCATCACAGAACCTTTAAGAAAGACAAGGAAAAGTTTTTTAAAAGATGTATACTGTAATTATATCAATGTATAGTTTATTCTCTTCAAAATAGAAAATAGAGGATTACATTTATTAATGGACTCTGATTTTAATCATGCTAACATGGATATGAAACTGCTTTATTTTGTTGTTTTCAAGACTATTTTAGCTTGAGTTAACAATTTTATGATTTCATTTATTGGTGGAAATTTTATTTCCCATAAGATACATAAAGAATGGCAATTTAAAAGTTAAACATTTAATGGTAAGATGCTTCCTGTACCAGAAAATGCTGTATAACACCAGTTGAGTTCATGGTTATCTACATAATTAGGTTTTTCCTGCTTCAAAGAAATTTTTGCCACAATCTCTATTGTCACAAAGTATACCAAGACTTAAAAAGTTAAAATCTTAATGAATTTTTCCTGAGAGGGGAAAAAGGCTTAAGAGCATCAAATTAGCCTTAGTTCTACTTATAAAGTGGTAATTTATTCAATTACATTAATGTTCTAAAGTCATTGTTTGAACAAGTTATTCAAAAGTCAGGTTTCCCATATATAATTGTTGGTTAGAACATCACTCCTAAGAAGCAGAGTGACCAAATGACTGGCTATAGAATTAGCGGGAAAATATGGGTTCACTTGAATTGCAATGAGTTTCTTTATAATCAAACATCGATTCTCGTTGAAATTTTCAATCACTGCTGGGAAATACGTATTGTTCTAACATTTTTCATTGGTATTTTAGCTTTTGAATGTACACAACGGACCACAGGATGGGACCAAAAGGCCATTGAAGTGCGCTCTTTGCAATCAAAGGTTCTGGAAAGTGAGCTGAAGGCCAGGTCAATCAAGAAGCTGAGATTTCTGTGTACCCGAGGTGACAAGGTACAATATACACCTTTCAGATAGAGCAAAAATAAAGCAGCAATTGAAATTAGCTAAATAAATATATACCATTTTGTTTCTGGCCATAAATATACTTGTGTTGTGTTTTTCAAATTAGCATGCCATTGGCAAAAAACAATATTCCATTGTGCAATAAAAATATTGACTTGTTAAATGATGAAATTTCCTTTCAAAACAGCCTCATTTTCAAGTGTAAAAAATTGCAGTTATGTCTTAAAATTTAGCCATTATTTCTTCAATATAAAGTCCTTTTTTATATTCATATAAAGTATTTTTAAACAAAAAATACTTGAGCAAATCTGTTGTAAAACATATCTTTTTATTAATTAAGGTATTAATTGGACATATCAATGAGATTCAGCGTGTTATACTTGTACACACACACAGTGTACTTTGATTGGGGCCAACCTCCATTTATCTACCACTCCTACATCCTTCTCAACCTCTACTAAACATTATTCTACATTCAGGTTAATGGTGTTACTTTCCATGTATGAAAGAGAACATGAAGGCTTGCCTTTCTGAGTCTGGTTTACTCTCTCTCTCTCTCTCTCTCTCTCTCTCTCTCTCTCTCTCTCTCTCTCTCTGTACTGGGGATCCAACTTGGGACCGTGTGGCTTGCAAGGCAGGCGGATGCACCCATGAGCTAAATCCCCTAGCCCTAGTTTATTTTTTAATGTCATGTTTTTTGTTTTCATCTATTTGACTGCAAATGACAGGATTTCTTTCTTCTTTATGGTTGAATAATTTTTCATTGTCCATATGCTGATTCTAAAGCTATGGTCAGTAGTGCAACAATGACACAGGCATGGTGGTATCTCTTTGATATGCTGATTTATTTATTTATTTATTTATTCATTCATTCATTCATTCATTTATTTATTGAGGATATACACCCAGAGTTGGGATAGCTGGATTTTATCAAAAATATATTTTTAGTTTTCTGAGAAATATCTGTACTGTTCTCCATAATGATTCTATAATATACAAGTGCATGAACAGTGTATGGGATTTCCTTTTTCCCACTTTCTCATCAGCATTTATTGTTTTGATTTTTTTGTGGATTTTTTTCCAACCTGTCTCATAACTCTCAACACAACCAAATATAAAAGAAGGAAATGGTACTTATGTTTGCTAAAAACCTAATTCATGAGTTAGGCTTTATGCAGGTACTTTAAAAGCTATATCAATTTTCCTTCAGTGGGGATTATGATGTCTACTTTGCAGAAAAGATAAAGAAAAATGAGATTTGGCAGTTATTTGTGTAATTTAATAAATTTCAACAACTACTTCATATAACTAGATGGGACAATTCATTCTATAAAACCAGGAATACTCCTACTTATCATGAGAAATAACGGTTGAAGAAATAATCCTAATAAGAATAAGGACCATTTTTATTTAGAAAAGACTGCAGCCAGTAGTCTATTGGATGCCTATAATCCCAGCACTTGAGGGGCTGAGGCAGGATTGTCACGAGTTTGAGGCCAGCCTGGGCTACACATTGAGTTCAAGGCCAGCTTTAAAGTTAATTTTAGCATAGCCAAGTTAAAGTACTCCAAAGAAAGGAAAGATCCAAATTTGCAAAGAATAGAGATAGAATGACAAGAACTAGTATTTGAGGTCAGATAGACTTAAGACACAGCTCTGGCTCCCATGTCACTAGGTATGAAAATCTGAGAAGTTTGGTCTTCCTGGTCCTTAGTTTTTCATCTCAAAAATAAAAATATTAATAACTACTATGGGAATAAGTGTGAAAGTTTATATAATGTATGTACAGTAAGCATCTCCCAAATTGTCTGACAACTAAAATGTGTGAAGCCAAGGGCAGCTAGCATATCTTATTGTCCTCATTATTATGTCTCAAATCCTTTGAAGTATAGCCACTATGAATGAGGTGCATTTGATGTTTATGTCCATGTTCTGTTTTAATTTTCTTTATGGAAACCATTCACTTAAACTCATTCTATCAAACTATTAATGTTAATTTATTGCACTGAAATAAAGAACTACACAAGGTAGAAAATTTCAGTGGCTTCTTAAACTCTAGCTGTAAATAATAAATATAAAAATAAGCTGTTTTCTTATGCAAAAAGAAAAGCTAATCTGAATAAAGGTAGATTTGTAAAGCAAAGAATTATTAATCAAAACTAATGGTGAACTTCAGCAGATGACTACCACCTATAAAAGTGATTTAAACTGTATGAATTGCAAGGCTATAGAATATGGCAAAAGGTCATTTTAACTATATAAATGAAACTCCAAACTAATTTAATTTCTCATTCTTTCATTTGAAAAAACCTGTCCCAAACAGCAATGTGGGTTAATATTTTAATTAGCAGGTGCAGATAAATTGAAATTATAGCTATCTTAGTACTTAACATTGTTGATTATTAAATCTTTGGTTATAATGTGTTAAATGTCTACTGATAGTGTCTTTTTCTTTCTTTTAAAGCTCTTCTTTACTTCTACCCTGCACAATCACCACAGCCGGGTTTATTTTATGACCCTTGGAAGACTCGAAGAGCTCCAAAGCAATTGTTCTGTTTAAAAGGTTCCAAGATTTATTACAACACTTACAAACAACATATATAGATATACTACAACATTTGCAGTTTTCTGAGATTAAATGAGTATTCGGTTTTATTATTAAAGAAAAATTAAATCATAAACAACTTTTAATGTAGCACAGAATAGTTTTAATAAAAAATGCAGCTTTATATATAAAATTCACTGTAGCAATCTCTATGTACTCCAATGGTGTACAATATCTTTTGCACAAACTTTGTAACTTTTGTTACTGTGAATTCAAATATTACTGTTAAGACAATTGGATGGTATCTATATTCAAATTTACAGCATAAAGCAATCTGTTATAACTAGATTAAAAGCAGCTTTCAAAAGTATTGGCCCTGAGTAGGGTTTTACAGAAAGAGAAAAATACTGACAAAGTATATGTAATTTTTCCAAAGTCTTGAAAAAAATACAGGTTAGGACAGTAATAGCAAAATTTTTAGAACTTTCAGTGACCACAAACAGTCCACTGTGGCATACATACTATAGGTTGCTACCACTGGTTAGGTCATGAAACAAAAATTGTACGACTATGCTACAAACAAATTAAGGTTGAACAACCTGTATGGAGAGAAAATTACAGTGATAAATGAAGAAAGGTCACTTATTTCTTCATCATTAAGCCCATAGCTAGAAATCAGTTGTGTTTTCATCCCATGTTAAACTGATTTCCTTCATACTATAAGAAAGAGAAAAACCTCAAATGCTTGCTTTTGCTCAGACTCTTCAAAGATGTTCAATCACTGTTTTTATAAACCATCAAATAATACACTTGCACACCTGAATACAGGACTGAACTCTAATACACAGTTACTGTAGAAAGAGTTTTTCTTTTTGTTAACTCTTTAGAGATGAAATTTTGCCTAAGATTGGTTGATTTTTCAAAATTATTATTTGGTCAACAGTATGACCATTGGACAGTTCCAAATATTTAATCCTAGATTAAACTATACCTTCATTTCCCTAGTTATTAAATAATATCAAAATATTAATATATAACAGCAAAAATATCAACTCCTAATACTTAAATTTTTACATTTTTAATGCTGTAAAATGAGAGATTAATTTAAAATTATTTCAGGGATAATTTCATATATAGATACAATGTTATAAATAAAGAAATGAACAGACTTTGAAAAAAATTTACTTTCATCATGTATCTAAATCTATAAAAGTATAGTGGTGAATTTAATGCGAGCCTATCACCCAAATATATTATAGATGTCACAGATACATGATGTTCCATCACCTATGGTAAGTGCTACCTGGTGAAAAACATAATTTCTGCATATCTATCCTCAAAACCCTGGTTAGTTCTGGGGCAATAGAACTTTCACAAAGTATACCTCATTAATAATTCCTTTTAGTTCTGCTTCAGAAATTTGAAGACAGTGCTAGTGGGATAATAATTTTCAAACTACCTGGTAACCAAAATTTAAAAAGTAGCTGACTAGGGGTGATTTCACAATAACACATCATTACTTGGTATGTTGGTCTGAGAAATGAAGATTTGGATTTTCCGAACACTTACATTACAAGTTTAATAACTCAGTGAATCAAATTTAGGAGAACCTGAATTCAAGAATTAAAGAAATGAATGTGATTCACGTTTCTGTTACTGTGACACAATGATCTGGTCCTAAAACTGGTTTATCCTCAAGTGTTTACATCCCAAATAACTTTATAAATGCAATAGTTTTAAAAAGAAAGTGAATGTTTATGTAGAACTATTTCCTTAGAAGTAGTATCTATTTTATAAATTTGCATAACAAGAGCCCATGGGGGAACTTTGTACTTGTTTCTCTTTGCTGAGCAAATGAAGCTTGCTATGTTTGATTTTCAGAAAATGTTCTCATTTACACATATATAGAACCAAGTTAGAAATTCACTTCGTCTTCACATTATTTAGTCAAAGTTAAGCTTAAAAATAAAATTTAGCTTAAAATCATAATTAAAGGCAGTAATTTGGGAAACTATTTTAGAAAGTCAACTCTCATTGTACCCTGTAACAGTTTTAATGTTTTTTTTAACCACCAATTTTGTGATGAATTAGCCACTGTTTTCTTTAAAGATTCATTTAGTTGAGACGGTATCCGTAAAACTGAGAATAATGTGACACATATTCAATGGGATCTTTAACTACTTTTCAACTGGTTTCAAGAAATATGTCTCTGCAAGTCAATTTATATGTAATCTGTACTCTAAAAATATTGGAACAATCTTTGCTACTAGTAATTCTTCTTAAACTAATGAATTATTGTTCAGCTGCTAATAATAAAAAATTCAAACTTACTGATTGATGTCTTTATTGAAATATATTAGTCTAATGAATTGGAAACAAGACTCATTTGAGGAATATTAATTTCTTTAAATTATGTAAGAGTGCACTGATGAGTAGATGGTAGGAGGTCCACCTGTTGTTCTTTACTAATTCTGGCCATGGAGTGGGTCAAAAAATCTTTCTGGCTACAGTGGTTAAATTAGAAACTGAAAAATATTCTTGTAATTGTATGAAGCTTTGCATGTAGAAACAGACACATAGTTTGGATAAAACAGAAGCAAGATTTAATGCTGCCTTCCCTCCCACCCCCACACCCCATATCTTCAAATCCAGTGGAAATGAGAGAGGAACAACTCTATCCAAAGACGACTATATCTTTATATTTTCTTAGCATTGAATAAAGGATTTAGTGCAGTCTGATGATGGAAATCAAGATGACATAACCATGACAGTTTTTCAGGAAAGATGATTTCAACATTTGGAGCCATAAGCAGAGCAGAACTTCCCTCAATAACCTTATCAGCACAGGAGCACTAAGAGCCTGGTCCCATGTACTTTCTGTCATCTCAGGACAACCTGGAGCCATATTCATCAGGCTCTTCCATTGGGACCTGCTGAGTGGGGCTCTAATTTTTCAAGTGTGGTCAGACCCTCAGGATCTGACTAACTTGGGTACATCAAGTTTGTCCAGACTTTTAGAAGCTAAATAAAATGCTGCATTACAAGAAAATTCAACTTAATACATAGGGCCCACTGGCTCCACCTATGTTAAAAGAGAGTGTTATGAACCGAAGAATAAAACTATCATCATTAATTACACTTAACTTGAACAGAGCAAAGTTCAGAGGCTGAGAGAGAACATTAATCTGAGAACCTGTTACTGAAGCGCGGAGACAGGGGAAGTCATGAGTAGAAGTCACTGGCTATTGGTGCTGTTATCACTTGTAAATAATCATGCCAATGAGCCATTTATTTTTAAAAAATTGAATGCGCCCTATAAACAGTAAATTATATAAAACTGCAGTTTTAATTTAAAGGGACCTTTCTCCTCACTTGAGGATACTCAGGTTTCTGAACACAATAAAGCAATCGAGTCTGGCACCTCTTAAAGCCAGAAAAGGAATGGTGGTAGCTAATAAACTAAGGTCAAACATGCTTCAGAGGCATTGCCACCTGTCTTAGTTTATGTGGCTTAAAATCATGTAAACTAACTAAAAAATAATAGGGAGAATGAAACGGATTCTACATGGATTTGTATTTTCACATACTGGGCACAGCCTTAACGAGATAAATACAAAATCATATTTATATTCTTTTCAGTTTTTATTAGTTCACAATTATAGTACATGATGGTTCCATTCCTCATGGAGAGTTGGTACATATACGCATACATTTTAATTCTCTTTTCATCCCCTTCTTCTCCTCTCACCCCCTCTATTTCTCAGTCCTCTTCCCTTTTGCAAAAGATTTATTTTCTATTATATATCTTTCATTTTGGTCTTCATTTGTATTTTGGGATTTTCATATGAGAGAAGCCATACAATAATTGAGTTCATGTGTCTGATTTCTGTCATTTAACATTATGCTCCTTGAGGTGCATCCAGTTTCCAACAGATGACTAAACTTCATCCTTTTTACAGAAAAGTAGTACTCCGTTTTGTAAAAGTACCACACTGTCTTTTTTCCTTTATCTATTTTTGGACATTTGGACCACTTCCATGATATAGCTATTACGAATTGTGCAGCTATAAATATGGATATGCATGTATCACTATAATAAGGTATCTTTAAATCTTTAGGGAGATATCTACAGGTGGAAAATCTGGGTCAAATGTAATTTCTATTTTTAGGATTTTTGAGGAATCTCTATACTGATTTTCATAGTGGCTGTAGTAGGTTCCATTCCCACCAACCATGGAAAGGTTTTCCTTTTTCCATGTACTTGTGTTCCTCTCAAATATTTGTTATTTGAGTTTTTGATAGTACCATTCTTTCTGGAGTAAGGTGGAATATCAGTGCTGCTTTAATTTGCATTCCTATAATGGTCACAAATGTTGAACTTTTTTCATCCATTTATCAGCCTTGTGAACTTCTGAGAGGTGTCTATCCATTTCAGTTGTTCATTGTTTATTGGGTCTTTTATTTAGGGTATGGAATTTGTGTTCTTTATTTTTGAGGAATCTCTATACTGATTTTCATAGTGGCTGTAGTAGGTTCCATTCCCACCAACCATGGAAAGGTTTTCCTTTTTCCATGTACTTGTGTTCCTCTCAAATATTTGTTATTTGAGTTTTTGATAGTACCATTCTTTCTGGAGTAAGGTGGAATATCAGTGCTGCTTTAATTTGCATTCCTATAATGGTCACAAATGTTGAACTTTTTTCATCCATTTATCAGCCTTGTGAACTTCTGAGAGGTGTCTATCCATTTCAGTTGTTCATTTTTTATTGGGTCTTTTATTTAGGGTATAGAATTTTTGTGTTCTTTATATATTTTAGATATATATTCCTCTGCCCAAGGAATAGCTGACAAATATTTTCCCCTTTCTGTACCTTTTCCTCTTTTTATTCACTTGGTTCTTTCCTTTCCAGAGCAGAACCTTTTTAATTTGGTGTGATCCCATTTGTTGGTTCTTGATCTTTCTGATACAGTTGGGGTTTTGTTTAAAAAAAAAGTCCCCAACTGTGCTTGTCTCTAAGAGTTTTACCTATTTTATCCTCAAGTACATTTCATATATATAGATATGTTTGATATATAGATATTTGATCCATTTTGACTTTAGTACACAGTGAGAGATATGGGACTAGGTTAAGTCTTCTGCATGAGTATAGCGAATTTCTCCAGAATCATTTGTTAGAGGCTATCTTTCCTTCAGCATAAGTTTTTGGACCCTTTACCAAAGATCACATAGCTAGCTATTCCTGTTCTTGTTTCTGAACCCTCTTTTCTGTTGCATTTATTTATATGTCTGATTTTGTGCCAATAGCTTTCTGTTTTTCTCCCTGTAGTGTTACAATATAACTGGAAGTCTGGGATTATACACCTCCAGCTTTGACTTTTTCACCCTCAGGATTGCTTTTTCTATTCAGTGTCTCTTCTTCTGGTTCTATATGAGTTTTAAGATGGTTTTTTTCTACTTCTGTGAGGACTGCTGTTTGTTTTTTTAACGAGATTTCATTAAATCTCTATATCAGTTTTGGAAATATGAGCATTTTGACATTGGTTCTGCCTATCAAGAAACCAAGGATATTTTTCCATTTTCAGATGTTCTCTTCAATCTCCTTTAACAGGGTTCTACAGTTTTCATTGTAGAGGTCTTTCACTTCCTTGGTTAGGATAATACCTAAATACTTGACTTTTCTTGATGTGATTGAGAATGATATTGCTTTTCTAACTTCTTTCTTGGTGAGTTCAATATTGATATACAGAAACACCATTGAATTTTGTGTATTGATTTTGGATCCTGCTACACAACTGAATTTGGTTATAAATTCTAGGAGTCTGGTGGAATTTTTAAGGACTTCTTTGTAAAGTATCATGTCGTCTCTAAATAATAATTAGAGTTCTTATTTTCCTACACATATCCCTTTTATTTCTTTCTTTTACCTAATTGGTCTGGCCAATGTTTCAATGTTTCAAGTATTGTATTGAACAAGAGTAGTTACGGTGGATATCTTTGTCTTGTTCCTGATTTTAGAGAGCTTTTAGATTTTCCCCATTTAAGATGTTGGCAGTAGGTTTTTCATGAATGGCTATTATAAGATAGAGACAAAATCCTTCTATAGTTATTGTCTTTGTGTTTTTATCCTGAATGAATATTGGTTTTGTCAAAGGCTTTTTCTACATCATTTGAGGTGTACATGTGATTTTTATCCTTTGCTTCTATTTATTCAATGTATTATACTTATTAATTTGTGTATATTTAGCCATCCATGCACCCCTGGAATGAATTCTACTTGGTCATGATGTATAATCTTTTTCATGATTTGCTGCAATTCTGTTTGCCAGTATTTTGTTGAGAATTTTTGCATCTATGTTCATGAAAGTGATTGGCTTGTAGACCTGGTTTTTGGTAGAGATCTTGTCTTTTTTTCTCTCTCTCATTGAATTTATTGGTACATTTTAGGTATACCGTACAGTTACATTCATCATTGGGATCTTATACTTTTACATGACAGGTTGAGATCTTGTCTTATTTTGGAATTTGAGTTTTGGTAGCCTCCAGGAAAATCTTTGAAAGTATGCTTTCCCTTTCAGTTTCATTAAAGAGTGCAGAATATTGGCATTAGATCTTCCCTTACGTTCTTGTAGAATTCAATGGTGGATCAATCAGGTCTTTGGCTTTTCTTCATTAGTAGGAATTTTATTACAACTTAAATTCCATAGCCCATTATTGAATTGTTCAGCATTTTCATATCAGATTGGTTCAGCCTTGATAATTCATGTTAATCTAGGATTCTATCCATTTTTTCTGTATTGTCCATTTTATTGGCATATGGGTTTTCAAAGTAGTTACCGATAATCTAGATTTCATTTCTTCCCTTCTAATTGCATTGACTTGGGCCTTTTCTTTTTAAATAAGATTGGATAAGGGTTTGTGTGTTTTATTTATTCTTTTAAAAAGCGAGCTCATCAGAAAGTGATTCTTTGTAATATTTTTAGTCTCAGTTTCATTAAATTCTGTTCAGATCTTATAATTTTCTTCATTGTAATGGCTTTGAATTGACATCCTTATTGCTTTCCTAGGATCTTGAGTTGCATCATTAAGTTATTTATTTGGATACAGTTTTTCTGATGTGGGCATTCACAGTTATAAACTTTCTTCTTAGGACTGCTTTCATTGTGTCCCATAGATTCTTGTATATTGTACTGGCATTATTCTATTCTAGGAAATTTCTAATGTCTTACTTGATTTCTTCTGTGACCACTAATTATTCAAGTGATTAATTTCCATGGGTTAGTATAATTTCTGTGGTTTCTTTTGGTATTGATTTCTAGATTCATTGTAGCGTGATCTGATAATGCACATGGGATAATTTTGATTGTCTTGCATTTACTTAAGCATGCTTTATGGACTAGTATGTGGTCTATTTGGGGGAGATTTCCATGTACCGCTGAGAAGATGATATTCTTTGTTGTTGTTGGGTTGAACACTCTATTAAGGCCATTTGTTCCAAGGCTTGGTTCAATTCCGATAGTACTGTCTTGACATTTTGTCTAGTTGATCTCTATTTGTGATGGTGAGGAGTTGTGGCAAATCACTGTAATAGTGTTGATGTCTACCTGATTTTTATGTCCAATGGTATTTATTTTATGAAGTTAGGTGCACTAGTATTCAGTGAATATATGTTTATAATTGTTACATCTTCCTGTTAAATTGTACCCTAACCAATATGTAATGACTTCTTTGCCTCTTCTGATCAGTTTCAGATTGAAGTCCAGTTTATCTGAAAATAGGATAGCTACTTCTGCTTCTTTTTGGGTTTTGGTTGCATGTAATAATATTTTCAGTCCTTTGATTTTTAGTGTATGATTTTCTTTTTGGATCAAATGTGTTTCATGTACATAATGCTACTGGATAATTTTTCTTGACCTATTCTTCCAATCCACGTCTTTTGATTGGGAAATTGAGAATATGCACATTGAGAGTTATTATTAAATGTTATTACTTATTCTTGCCATTATATTATTTTTTATGCTGATTCCACTTTTTTCCTTCTGCTTAAATGCTCACCTGCCTCATGCATTAATTGTATTAGACATTTTGGCATTGGAGGCATTAACTTCTTTGGCTTTCTTTTAGAAAATCCTTGAGAATTTTTTGGAGTACAGGTTTGGTGGTCACAAATCTCAAGAGCTTTTGTTTATGGAAAGACCATATTTTTCAAGTTTGAACAATAGTTTGCAGGATATATCATCTGGGTTGGAATTTTTTGGGAGGTGGGGAGGTGGCTTGAAATACTTAATTTGTCTTTGGGATTTCTTTAAGATTTCTGTTTATATGTCTTCTGTAATTCAAATGGGTTTGCCTTTATAAGTGATTTTTTTGCTTTTTTCTAACAGCTTTAAGATTTTGTCCTTGTGTTGAACTTAATGGGATTTTGACTGTGATGCTTCACAGACAAACATTTTTTGATCATGGCTATTTGGGACCTTTATATGCCTCACTTCTGTTTATGTTAAATTCATTCCTTATATTTGGAAATTTTTCTGCTTTTAGTTCTTTAAACCATTTTTATGACATTTGTGTTGTCTTCTGATTTTTCCCTGATAGCAATTAATCTTAGATTAGTCTTCCTTGTGTTATCTGACAGCTGTTGTATTCACTTTTCATTATCTCTTGTTTTTAAGGTAACTCTGAGTCACCAACATCAGCCCCATATTACAATATGACACTCACATTGGTCACTTCTGCTGTCCATAATTTCATTAAAATTTTAATCTCTTAGAGTTTAGTTAGATAACTTTTCAGGAATTCTAATTATTTGCTAAAGTGGTTATTCATGTTTTTGGAGACATTTTGTTGCCTTGTGTTTTCATGTTTCTATTATTTTTTCTTTATTTGCTGAGGTTCATTGGTTAAATATAGTGAAAAGACATTGATGATAGTATCTCTTTAGTTAATGCTTGCTTTTAGTGATGCACTCTGGTATGGCTACAGGCCTTTGCTTCTGTCCCAAGACTAAACATCTTTATTAATTCGTAGAAGAGGATGCAGTATAATTCGCCCAGCACCCAGTTCTCTTGGAATGGACTGCAATATTTTTAAAGTCACAAAGGCAATTCAAATATTGGCATACAGGGAAAATCAATTCATAGCAAAAACTACATCACCCTGGCAATAGCAACAAAATCAGCATCGATAATAATGTGCATTACAAACTGGATATTGACATACTATAAGAGCCAATAATGTATCACACTGACCCAGAGATAAGAGATCTATAATTATAGTGTAAATACTAAGACAAATCAAATATTGAAATGCAGCATATACCCACTAAACGCAACAACTAAACCTCCACCAATAATAGGAAGAAAAGTGGCAAAGGAGAAAGGGAAATGGGAGGGGTAGAAGAAAGGAAAGAAGGGAATAGAATTAATATAAGGAAATTAAAAAAACGGAAAGAAAATTCTTTGTAGGGAGGGGTTGAAGGTAGAGCAGGGGGATGGGGAGAAATAACAACTAAAATTGATTATGTGAAGGTACAAATTTCCAACAGTGAATATCATTATACTGTATACCTTATATGTACCAGTAAAATTAATAAAAAAGAGAACTTCAAAAATCATCAAAAAAATCTACAATAACAACATAAAGTTAATTGACTAAGAATTAATAAAGCATAATGGCTATATTAGTAAAAATGGAGGGTCTGGAAAATGGAAGAATACAAAAGTATAAGAAGTGAAATTAGTAATGGAAAATGTGAAGGAAGAGAGATAGGTGAGTTAAAGGAACCTATTAAGGGTAAAAATAAATCAATACAATTAGATAACCTAACAGAAAAAAAAAACAGAAAGAAAAATTTATAACAGAGTGCAAAATAAAGAAAAAGGAAAAAAATAAGAAGAAAAATAAAAACAAAAAAAGAAACAGGAAAATTTCAATCTTCCAGAAAAAGCCAATAAATAAAAAATAGTAAAAAAAAAACCCTCATTTTTATTTTTGAATGCACATTTGTTTGTTTTGTTCCTAGGATCAGTAGTCTTAGAATCCAGCAAGTCAAGGTTTTATTTGCCTGGATTTGTAGCCTGTGAGTTTATAAGATGCCCCCCCACACTCATTTCCAAAGGTTCCTCTACCTGTTCCATGTAGGCTATGGCTGAAGTGTATCCTGGTTCACATTTGGTATGTGGGGAAAACAACCAGATCACTGATCTCTGACCTGGATATAGGGAGCAAGGTGGGGGTTCAAGCAGACTGCTGAATTTCATTCCAGCACATTCAGGTCCAGCCACCTCCAAAAACCACGTACATCAGGCCTTGGCTCTTACCACAGAGGACAGAGCCCTAAGTCCTTCCCAGGTTGAGCTTAAATTTCTCAGGAGTCCAAGTCTACCCTACACCCTCTCCATGACCGGCCCTCGTGGCTATCTCTCACCCAGTTACTGCTTTAGGATGACACTGGAAATCCTGAAGTTATTCCACAGTGGCTCAGTCTTAAACCTTTAACCCCTTCCCAAAATGGCTTCTGACGACATTCTCTCAAATATGGCCAGCTGTGCACTAGATTGTTTTTCCAACTATAGCTTGCTATGCAAGAGTAAGTTTTGTAGTAAAACCTCATGCTGTTTTTGCAGTTTACAATAGCTGTGAAGTTTTCTTGGGGCCAGCACTTCTGGCCTGGTCTATTGTTTCTTCCTGGAGATGCTGACCCTCTAGCCTTACCTTTTTACTACCTGCATTGGCATTGTCCAAAATCAGTTTGGTTTGTTTTCCTGCCCTTTGCAAGGGAAAACAAAATGCAAAATGGGTTTGGATTTGGCTAGCACCCTTAACCAGAGCCCGAATTTAAGGATGTAGAGTTGACTGGGGGCAAATGTAACTCTGGCAAGTTTCAGGGTCTTTAGTTTCCCAGGACTGATGTTTCCTGCAGGAGTGGGTGACTTAATCCCTTCCTGGTGCCATGTATTTTTTTCTTTCACAATATGAGATTTGGTATTAACTCTGTTTTATAGCTATCCACCCCATAAATCACAGTGCCTCATTTGGTGCTTAGCATGTATTCAACGAAAACATGAATTACAGTGAAGAAATTGGACTGTTTTTGAGGGGAGGAGGAAGATTGTCTTTCATGCTATTTTATTTATAATCACTTAAAATTCATACATTATTTGTTGTTTTAGTCTTTATTTATCAGGGCCATGAGGGTTTTGGGGTAATTTCAACAGATTTTAATATACAATCCTAAAATAATACCAAAAAATTAATCAATATAACATTTTGTCTTTAAATTTTATTTCTTTACCTTTAAAAGAAACACAAAAGAGCCACTATGATCCTTTGATAATTTCTTACATCCCTCAAATAATGACAAAGATTAATTAGTGGGCTGGGGATTTAGCTCAGTGGTTCTGCTCCCTGCTTTGCAAGTGCAAGGTCCTGCGCTCGATCCCCTTTCCAAAAAAAAAAAAAAAAAAAAAAAA
>NW_022900951.1:82338428-82340474 GCF_012274545.1 Fukomys damarensis
AAAGAAAGAAAGAGGGCTGGGGATTTAGCTCAGTGGTTCTGCTGCCTGCCTCGAAAGCACAAGGGCCCAAGTTTGATCCCCAGTACCAAAAAAAAAAAAAAAAAAAAAAAAAAAAATTCGTTAGTAACATAAAAACAGCGCAAAAATGAAAAGGCCACTCAAGCAGCTATTGTGTACCAACATTTGATTTGAATGTGATTCTTTTTCTCAAGATTACCTTTTCGTATTGTATATCCAGAGATATATTGATGGATGTTCAATATTTTTAAATATTCTTTTCAAAAATTTAAAGCTATATTGCATTAAACAAATATATCCCAAGAGTTCTTTCAAGGCACTGTTCTTACAGAGAAAAGTATCTGACTTACAGGTAGACATCCAGGCATTAAAATGCATGCCAAATGGGATCAGCTACCCAAAAGTCTGAAAAACAAGGATGCAACACCATAAAATTAAGTCCCACAGGTTAAGCTCATCAGAAATGAATGTAATCAGGTTCAAAGCAAATTGAACTACAAAAAATTAAAAGCTTCTCTACACATATAGAATTAAAGTTATATTAAAACCTGGGAAAGTGTGAACTTCATTTGATACTGTGAAATGTACTTACAAGTTTTATATTATAAATATGAATGTATAACCCCCCATAAAAAGCAATTATTTGGACTCAAATTCCATCCTAACAATCTGTAAAATGAAACTAGAGTTATACAAGAGGCCAGATATTTTTACAAGTCAGAAAATTCAGGTAAACTCCACTGGTCTATAGTCATGATTCATTTATTGTTTACTTATCTTCTTGCAATGGCTCTGAGTTTTCTGGGGCGTGCCTATGTGATTCTGACAATAAACTTCTTTCTGTTGTCCATGAATGTTCTACTCCCTTTGACCACATTATCTCAGCCACTCACTCCCACAGCAAGGATCATACCGGCCTTTTCTCTGTTTCTTTTAAAAGTAATAAAAAATTTAAAGACAAAATGTTGTGTTGATCAATTTTTTCTTTTATTTTGGGATTGTGGGTTGAAATCTATTGAAATGATCTCAAATAGGTCATAACCTACTTTGTCTAGTATAAAATGCAGTCACTTCTTTCCATTCTCTTTTGAGAATGTCCTAATTTAAGATTATGACAAAGAGCTGAGGCTTTAAAATTTTCAGTAAGCAGTTTTCAATTATTCCTTAGGTTCCACTATATAACTGCTCTAAGTACCTAATAATAGGAACCTTTTACGAGCTGGGGGAGAGGAAATTCAGTTAGAAAACAAGACCACAATTAGCTGGCTTGTCAACTAAAAAGGAAAAAATTCAAATTAATGTAATCAAAGCATATTAAAGTTTTTTAAATGATATGACAGCATTGCTACTGATGAGGAAGGCCAGAAATTCTTAATCATCTCTTATCACCTATAATCTCCTCACTAGTAGATAATCTCTTTCTTTGTTCCTTTAGCAGCTTTCCAGCAATTGTGCTTTCTAGATCATTGTCTTTTTCCTTGGTGGCCCCCACCTATGAATCAATTGCTATCGGACTATAATACCTGTTACTCCTCTTTCTCAGCATTTCATTTTCAGATATCCAACACCATTCCTTCTTAGCCAATATGTGCTGCTTTTACAAAATGCCTGTGACTTGAAAATTTATTTAAAATAAAACAAATTTCTCACCGTTGTGGAAGCTGCGAAGTCTAAGATAAGATACCAGCTTATTTGGTGTCTACTTAAACCCATCCCATGCTTCTGAGATTATATCTTATCGCTGTGCCATCTAGAGGTGATTGTTCTGTCTTCATATGGCAGAAGGAATGGAAAGGAAAATTTACCCTCTCCAGATGTTTTTTATAACACTAGTAACATCCATAAAGGTGGAGCCCTCATGGCCTAATCACCTACTAAAACCTCATCTCGTAATAGTGTTGCATTGAATAAGGTTCAGTGTGAAATTGGGAGAGATTACAAACGTTTAAACCCTAGAACTTTTCATTCATTAAAAATTTTAGTGGGCCGGGGATTTAGCTCAGCGGTTCGGTGGCCTGCCAAGGACCC
>NW_022900951.1:82340994-82345654 GCF_012274545.1 Fukomys damarensis
TCCCTGTGAAAAAAAAAAAAAAAAAAAAAAAAAAAATAGCATTGGCTATGCGTAATGTCATCCGACATTGTTCCTATTATAATTCTTGAAAGTGTTCTAATCTACCTAAATGATTTGGACAATGAACTTTTGTTATCCATGACTTCCTATCAAATAAACCTGATCACATTATCTCAGTCTTTCACTTCCACAGGAATATCATCTAGACCATATCTTTACTAATAGCTATAATTCTTTCATAAGCTCCATTTCAAATAGCCCACTCCCACATCGTCTTCATTTTTCAAGCCGGGTCTCTCTAATATTGGACATTAAAATGTTCATACCTCCTGTGAATCCACAATATGTTGCCCTGGACACTACACTGCCAAAGGTTTCTATCTCTTATTTAGCTTTGATTGTGTGATGTATCAAAATAACGAACCCTCTGCAAACACCTTAACTGTCTTGACTTTCTGTAACTCGGCAAAACTATAAATTTCCTTGAATCACACTCCACATCTTTTCCACACCTAGACTAGCTCAGATGGTTGTGGTTATATAAAATGCATAATTGTATTAACCGATGTCATTCTCAGTTAATGATTGAAAGCCACAAGAAGAGTAGCTGTGACCCCCTCATAGCCTACACTACCTTTCCTTAGTTAACTCACTGTATCCATGCTCCTAAATAAATACATCCTGTTTTTCCTCTCTTAAATTTTTCGGAATCCCCTTTCTCATTTTCATTCTCACCTAGTAACCTGGTTTTCTACTTCATTAGCAAAGAACCTAGTGGTATTGAATTTTCAGATGCTCCCATCATCTTATCCACTCATGTACATCAATAGTCTGTTATTCCTTGTCTCCAAACCAGTCTTACATTAATCCGATCAGACTTTCAGTTCCACAGAAAGCTAAAAATCTCTTGTCAAGGTAACTAATGATTTCCACATTGCTAAATACAAGGCAAAATAATCTCACTCCTTTTATTTAAATTATCATAAATGTTTGAGAACATTTATCATCTTATCCTTGAAATAATTTCTTCTCTTAAATTCTGAGGCAACACCCTGCCCCATATGTCTCTTGCATCAGTAGTGCAGTTGACTGTAAATGTAGAGAAATTCACAAACTTTTGTACTTGTCTCATTTCTTCCTGCCTCTTCCCCTGTTTTCTGCTCATTTATCTAATCTCTAAATGCTGTTGGAGTTCCTCAAGATTCAGTTTTGGTACTTTATATCTCTTACACTTACAGTTCTCCTTTGGTGATAGTATTAATTCTCTCACAATTTAATGTTATCTATAGACTGAAGACACCCAAATAATTATCTCCTGTTTGCAGTACTCTTCTGAGATCCAGATTTATATAATTTACTGTTTATATGGCATATTCAATTTTTGAAAAATAAACAGCTTTTTTGCCATAATTTGAGTACCATAAAGTTCACTACTTTAAAGCATATAATAGCTTTGGGTATATTTACAATACGATACAGGTATAACGCTATATAAACTTTAAAACTTTTTTATCATCTCTAAAATAAATAGCCAGGTGTGGCTGCAAATACTACTAACCCCAGCGTGCAGGGAGATTGAAGTAGAAGGATCACAAGTTGGAGCCCAACCTAGGCAATTTGGAATTTAGGAAGACATTGTCACAAACAAAAATAAATATAGTCCCATAACTGAGGATGCAGTTCAATGCTAACGTCCTGAGTTCTCAAAATAAATAATAAATTAATAAAGCAATAAATAAATGAATAAGCCTCATGCTCATTAATGTTCACTTGCCATCAACTATTTATTTCTCCAGAACCCTGAGCAACTATGATAAATTATTTTTCTCTGTAAATTTGCCTATTCTGGACAGCACATTAAAATGGAATTACATGATTTGTACTCTTTTGTGATTGGCTTTTTGCACTTAGCAAAGTATTTTTGAGATTCATTCATGCTTTAGCATGTATTAGGTTAATGCCTAGGTATTTCCTATTTTTGGATGCTATTGTGAAAGGAATTGTTTGCCCCATTTCTCTCTCAGTCAGTCTGTTTTTCATATACAGGAAAGCTATTGATTTTTCTGTGTTGACCTTGTATCCAGCTACTTTATTGAATTTGGTTATTAAGTCTAGAAGGCTTTTGGTGGAGTTTTGGGGTCTTCTTATACAGTAGTATGCTATCTGCAAATACTGACAACCTGACTTTTTTGTTTCCTATCTTTATTCCTTTTAATTCTTTCTCTTGTCTAATGCTGTGGCTGATGCTTCCAAAACTATATTGAACAGGAGTGGTGATAGTGAACATCCTTGTGTTGTTCCTGATTTTAGTGTGAAGGATTTCAGTTTTTGACCATTTAGTATGATAATGGCAGAAATTAATGCAATAATGACTAAGAAGTCAATACAAAGAATAAATGAAAGAGTTGATTCTTTGAAAGATTAAATAAAATTAATAAACCCTTAACCAATCTTACCCAAAGAAGGAAAGAAAAGACTCAAATTCACGTAATTAGGAATAAAAAAGGTAAAATCACAAAGGATATTGTAGAAATCCTGAAGATTCTCAATATCTACTTTGAGAAACTGTACTCTAATAAGATGGAAAATAAAGAAGAAACGGACAGATTTCTAGAAACATATGAATTACCAAAGCTGAAGCACAAAGATATAAAAATTCTAAATAACCCAATATCAGTAATGAAATTGAAAATATAATTAAAAACCTACCAACCAATACGAGCCAAAGTCCTGATGGTTTCACTACTATATTCTATGAGGAATTTAGAGATTTAATGCCACTATTCTTCAGACTCTTCAATAAAATAGAAAGTGAAGCAACACTTGCAAAAATCATTCCTGGAAGCAAGTGTTAGTTACCCTGATACCCAAACCAGTGAAAGATCCAACCAAAAGAGTGAACTATAGGCCAATCTACCTAACAAACATAGATGCAAAAATTCTTAGTAATATACCAGCAAACAGAATGCAGCAAATCATCAAGATTGTATACCATAACCAAGCAGGTTTGAACCCAGTGATGCAGGGATGGTTTAATATATGCAATTCAATAAATGTAATACACCATATCAACACAGCCAAAGGCTAAAAATCACATGATCATTTTAATAGAGAAAAAGCATCTGACAAAGTCTAACACCCATTCATGATAAAAAAAACTATAGAAAATTGGAATCAATGGTCTTTATCTCAATCTGATAAAGGCCATCTATGATAAACCAACATGCAAAATCATACTAAGTAGTCAAAAACTGAAAAATTTCCCTGTAAAATCAAGAACTAGACAAAAATGTCCACTATCACCACTCCTCTTCAATGTAGTTCTGGAAACATTAACCAGAACAATTAGACAAGAGAAATAAAGAGAATAAAGAAATAAAAGACATAAAGATAGGAAAGAAATTAAACTGTCACTAATTGTGGATGACATGATACTTTGCATAGAAGACCCCAAAAATCCCACCAATATACTTCTAGATTTAATAACCAAATTCAATGGCATAGCTGATACAAAGTTAACACTCAAGCATCAATAACATTCCTGTACATAAATAACCAAATGATAGAGACAGAAATTAGTGAAGCATTACCTTTCACAATGGCATTGAAAAAATGAAATACTTAAGAATCAATCTCACAAAAGGAATAAAAATTTTCACATTGAAAATCATAGTACTCTGAAAAAGGAGACTGAAGAGTGCAGAAAACTGCCGTGTATGTGTGTGTGTGTGTGTGTGTGTGTGTGTGTGTGTGTGTGTATGTGTGTTGTACCAGGGATCAAACTCAGGATCTTATGCTTGTGAGATAGGTGAATCACCACTGAGCTAAATCTCCAGCCCAAGACTGCAATATTGATTAGGCTATAAAGAGTTAACCCCACAATTGGCATTTTGATATAAGAATCTAGCTAAAGTCTACATGCCAAGGTCAGAGTAACTCACACCCAAATTCTGTTTCCATGACTTAAACATTCTTAACTAGAAGGACAATATTTTAATTACAACCATGTATTCTGTCTATTCTGTTCGTAATTTGGGGATGCTTTGTCTTGTCCTTTATGAGGTTTTCTTACTTTAATTTCCGTAGAAACCGCACAATTGCACATCCTCGCATGTAGTTCTGCTATTACACATAGCTCACCTTAACACCAATTAATTACCAATAAAAATCAATGGCTTGGACTGGCCAGGGCCTTTGTTAGTTGTTTTGACATTGGTTGCCTGGTGTCCTGTTTTTCGTCTCTCTTAGTTCTGTCTTTTAGGTTTTTATTTCCCCCCCTCAAGCCTGCGTTGTACACTGAGTAGGAAACTAAAGCCCATTGCAAATATTTCTAGTAACATTTCAGAGGTCTCCAGGAATTTGAAGAAGATATCAGAAAATGGAAAGATATCTCTTGCTAGTGGATAGGAAGAACTAACATAGTGAAGATGGCCATACTCTCAAAATTGTTATACAGATTTAATGCACTCCCAGTCAAAATACCATTAGTGTTCCTCCCAGAACTAGAGAAATCATTCTTAAAATTCATTTGGAATTCAAAAGAGACCTAGAAAAACAAAAACAATTCTGGGCAACAAAAGCAAGGCAGGAGGCATGAAAATCCCTGAGTTGAAATTATACTACAGAGCTTCTGTGATAAAAATAGCATGGTACTGGCAAA
>NW_022900951.1:82345698-82356082 GCF_012274545.1 Fukomys damarensis
AAAAAAAAAAAAAAAAAAAAAAAAAAATCTGAAGATCAATGGATCAGACGAGAAGATGGAGAAAGAACCTCAAACACACTCAATGAACTTATCTTCGACAAAGGGACCAAACATGTTCACTGGAAGAAAGATCTCCTCTTTAATAATGGTTCAGGAAAAACTGGCTTTGTATATTTTGAAGACAAACTAGATCCATGTCTCTCACCATGCACTAAACTAAAATCTAAATGGATCAAAGTTCTAAATATTAAAACAGAAACACTAAATAAGCTGGAAGAGAGAATAGGTAGAATGCTTGAGGACATAGGCAAAGACTTTATGAACAAAACCCAGATCACATGGAAAATATTACCCAGAATCAACACCTGGGAGCTCATCTTATTAAAAAGTTTTACACAGCTAAATAAATCACATGAAGAGTAAAGAGACAAGCAACAGAATAGGAAAAATTTTTTCCAGCTGTTCCTCAGACAAAACACTAGTATCTAGATACATGAAAAAAAAAAACCCAAACACTCCAAATTTAAATACCCAAACAAAAAATGGGGATCTGAGATGAATACACACTTCTCAAATGAAGAAGTGTACAAATAAAAATGTGGAAAAAAATTGTTCAACACCACTGGTCGTTTGAGAGATCCAAATTCAAACAATGTTGAGATTCCATCTCACTCCAGAAGGAATGGCTATCATTAAAAAGTCAACCAATAACAAATGCTGGTGAGGATGTGAAGAAAAAGGAAACTTTTTGCATTGGTGGTCAGAGTGTACAGTGGTACAACCATTGTGGAAATCATTGTGGAGATATTTGAACAACCAAGGACTATAGGTTCCATTTGACCCAGCTATCCCCCTTCTTGGTATCTTTCTGAAAGAATTAAAAGCATCATACCACAGTGACATATGCACACCTATATTCATAGAGGCATACTTTGTAAAGCTAAATCTTGGAAACAACCCAAATATCCAATAACTGATGAATGGATAAAAATATGAGATTTTTCATATAATGGAGTACTATTCCACCATACATAAGGATAACTGAGTCATTTCTAGGTAAATGTGTGCATATTGAGAACACACTCTTAAGTGAAATAAATCAAACATACATATGTAAATATCATTGTCTCTCTGGTATGAGAAACTAAAAGTAAAAATAATGACCAAAATGAATAATAATTGTTGTGAAATAGGAAGGAATTTTTCAAAATTATACAGAATGTGGATACTTTATCAGTACTTACAATGTTTTATGCAAAAAAATGGTTTAGTATTATTAGAAAATGTGCTGAGAGATAGATGAGCAAATATATGTTCTTTTAAGATCATGATACACAGTGTATTTACCATGGTTATTCTTTAATAATTTTTGTTATGAAAAGTTATTTTTTCATAGAGCACCTTTTATATTTCCTTTATTAATATCTACTTATGTTACAATAAAATAAAATTTTAAAAACTGTTTAGAAAAATTTGAGTAAACTTTGTGTTATTCACTTAAATGGTTTGGTAGAATTCAACCATGAGTCTATTATTATCTAGATCTACCTATCTTTTGTTGATGGGGAGCTTATTATTACTGAATCATCCTCATTATTAGACTACAGACATTTTTTATTTCTTAATGGTTCAGTCTTGTAAGTGATATGGCTTATATCTCGATGAAACCACATGGGGTCATAGGTGGGTCTTTTCAGAGGTGGCTGGATCTTGGGTGCATGATGCTGGGATTTACTCACAGAGTTTAGAGTTAAGGCTGCCCTACCCTGAGTGTAAGTGTTATCAGCCCTAAGGATTGGTAACCTGAATATGATATAAGGGACAGAAAGAGGGTCTCGGCTTGATGCTTGATGCTTTTTAGTTTTGATGCCTTCTGTCTGTCATAACTGTTGCTCCACTGCAATGCCCCTCTGCTATGCCACCCTGCCTTGGAGCCGCCATCTATGGACTGAAAGCTCTATGAACTGTGAGCTAAGTAAGCATTTCTTCCCTTAACTTGTGAGTGTTGGGTATTTTGCCTCATCAAGGAGAAAAATCTAACTAAGACAGTAGATTTTAAGTTTAGAAATGTGTCACTTTCCTTTGGGTTAGCCAATTTGTTGTTGGCATATAATTGTCCATAGTAGTTGTATCACACATTGTATTTCTTTTAGATCAATTATAATTTCTCATCATTCATTTCTTATTTAATTTCTTTGAAACTTTTATGTTTTTTTTCTTATTCTGGTTAAGATTTTATCAATTTTCTCATGATCAATTTTGTTTATCTTTTCAAATTACTAACTCTTCAGTTTTGTCTATCTTTTATATGGCTTTTTAAATCCTTATTTCATTTATTTGTGCTCTGATACCATCTACGAACTTGGGGCTCAGAGTTTGTACCTACTTCCATGAGAAATAATGTTAATCTCTTTGAGATCTTGCTTCCTTTTTAATGTAGGTATTAATTTCTATAAACTTCTCTGATAGAATTTATTCTGCTGCATCTCATTAGTTTTGTTATATTGTGTTTCCATTTTTGTTTCCCTTTTGATTTTCTCTTTGCCGCAATGATTAAGAATTAGTTTTTAAATGTTTACATATTTTTGAATTTTCCAAGATTTCCAATTGATTATTAAAGCCCACTGTGCTGCTATAACAAAATGCCTGAGACTGACTAATTTATAAAAAACATAAATTTACTTTTCTATGTCCTGGAGGCTGGAAGTCCAAAATTAAAGAACTGTCTGTTTCAGTTTCTTATGAGAGCCTAGTCTTTGATTCCAATATGTCTCCTTTCTGCTGCAACCTCCACAGAATTGAATTACTGTGTCTTCACCTAACAAAAGGTAGAAAAGCAAAATGTGTGAACTCCTATCAAGCCCTTTCATGAGAGTAGGTAATCCCATTCATGAGACTACCATAAACTTATCACCTCATACAAGCCACAACTCAATACTATCTCACTGGCTGTTAAGAGTCAACACATGATTTTTGAAGACACATTCAGACCATCACATTATCTGGATTTCCACAGTCCATGTCCTACTCACATGCAAAATACATCCATCCTATCTCAAATATTCACTAAATTCTTAGCCTGTTACAGCAACAACTCACAAGTCTGGCAAGTCTGGTGTGAGTCATATATAAGTGAGATTTGAAGTGAGATTTCATCCTGAGGCAATTCCCCCTCACATGCGTAGTTAAACAAGTTATGTGTTTCCAAACTACAGTGAGGGAGGGTCATATGTGTAAGATAGATGTGTCCATTCTAAATGGGATATATAATAAAGAAGAAAGGGTAATGTCATTGCTTGTATATAGATGTCTCCTCAAAGCCTCAAGTGCTTATAGGTGGGGCTTTTCAGAGCTTGCTGGATCTAGGGTGGGCAATACTGGAATTAAGGGTGTGTGGTACTAAATTAGAACACTGATTCTAATTAGTGTAGTACTAAGCATGGCTGAATGTATTTATTGAAGATAGAAGCCCCATCCTGGGTTTGGGTGGCACCACCTGAAAAGCACGTGACCTGGATGGGATAAAAGGTTAAGGCAGGCTGCTGCTTCCTGCTTCCTACCCTCTGCCTGCCACACCATGATCTGTTTTTCCACTGTGATGACCCTCTGCCTTGCCACCTGGCCTTGGAACCAGCTGAAATCTCTATGAACTGTGAACTAAAACAAACCTTTTCTCCTTTAACTTTTGGGTGTCATATATTTTGTCCCAGAAATGAGAAAAGTAACTAAGATATATGGTGAACTCCCAGGTAAACCCACAACCCAACATGGCAAACATTAAATCATAAGGCTCCAGAGTAAACTTTAATTCAGTGTCCCATCTTTCAGACACACTGGGGTACTACTGATTCTTCAAAGTTCTGGGTGACTGTAGCATCATGGCTTTTGCTAGATCCACCCCACATTGCACCTATCAGGGTGGATTCAGGTACCTGTAGAAATCTGAGGCTGGTGCTGCATCTGATGATTCTTTCGGCCTGTTGTCTCTAGCACAGCTCTGTCACATGGGACCTCTAGCCATTTTCCTAGTGGGAATTCTTTTTGTTTTTGTATTCAGTAAGTGTATTGGTACATTTTAGTTACACATTATGATCACATTAATTGTTGGGAATTTGTACCTCTACATGATATGTCTTGGTTCTTATTTTTTTTCCACTCCTCTTCCCTCCCTCCACCCCTCCTTATTTACAAAAACTTTGTTTCAATTTTCCCTTCTTTTTTTCATTTTTTTGCCATTCCCTTCATTCATTTCCCCATCCCTCCTCCCTAGTTCCCCTTTCCCTTTGAACTTTTTTTCCTATTTCACAATATCAATTATACATTTTGGTCCTCAATTACACTTTCAGTTTCTTAAAGCCAGAGAAACAATTTGGTATTTTCACGTGTGTGTCCTATTTATTTCACTTAAGAATATTGTCTCAAGGTCCATCAACTTAGCTATAAATGTCTCTAGTTTGTCATTCTTTATGGCTGAGTAGTACTCCATTTTAGAAAAAAAAAACACATCCTCTTTATCCAGTCACCAGTTGATAGGCATTTCAGCTGTTTCCAAGTTTTAGCTATTACAAACTGTGCCACTATAAACATGGGTACATATATATTGTTGTGGTATGATGCTTTTAATTCTTTTGAGAAAATACCCAGCAGGGGAATAGCTGTATCAAATGGGACCTCTATTCCTAGTTCTTTGAGGTATCTCCATACTGATTTTCACAGTGGTTGCACCAGTCTGCACTCCCATCAACAGTGGAGAAGTGTTCCTTTCTCCCGAAAGCCCCTCCAGCATTTGCTATAGGTTATCTTGATAGCAGTCATTTTTCCTGGAGTGAGGTAGAATCTCATTGTTTTCATCTGCAAACTTTTCTTTTTCTTTTTTCTTTTTTTTTTTTTGGTAAATGTGGATTGGACAAACTTCTGCTTGTGAGTCAGGTGCATTGCCATTGAGCTAAATCCCTGGCCCTCACTTGCAAAATTTTTATGGTTGCTTGGAATAGATAGTCTCATCAGACATTGCCTAGTGGGGCTTTCTGTGGTGGTGTGACCATAAGGCAGTCCTTTGCCTGGGCCCCAGTGTCCTTCAAGTCATGTTTTAAATTCTATATAGACATAACCATGCCTCTGCAACTCCTGCAGTCTCTATTGGCAGAGTTCTTCTCACAGGTACTCCACTACAGCTCACTGCTCATAAATTGGTAGCCAGAATTACATTCAAGGTAGCCCAAGCCATAGCAAAGTTGTTTGAGGAGTGTTGCATCCAAATGCAGGTAGAAGAGGATTAATTTCAACTCCAGAGTCTTCCAGGTTTTCCTCATATTTTTCGGCCCTCAAAACCTTAACACTCTGCACATCTGATGAACCTAGTAGCCTTCCAGCTCTCCAAAACTTTGGGGTTATTTTTGCTTATCTTGATGAATAACATCTGATTCTTATAATCCCTACTAATGTCTCTATAAAATGATGGCTTGGCCATACATGGCATTCTGTCCTCGGCACAAATTTTAAATTCTTCACATGGCCAGCCTGACAAATTTCAAAATTTTTACATTGTACTTCTCCTTTGATTCCATCTTTAAATCATCTTTCACCCAACACCACATCTTACTATTCTTCTGGAACCTGATAGGATAAACTTTGGCTGTTATGCTTTCTACAAGTTCCTGAACTTTAGTTCATTTTTCCTATTCTATTTTATCTCTATTCAAATTGGTAAATTTTACTGTAAGTATTGCAGTTCATTGATTCTATCCATGTCACAACCATCCCAGCATGTTTTCTTTTTATTTCTATTTTTCCATTTTTTTTTTAGTTCTAGAATTTCCATTTTGGCTATTTTGGGAACTTATTTGTTTGCTGAAATTTTCTAATTTTTCATTTGTTTCAAGATAATTTGTAATTGAATATTGAAATATTTTTTTATCACTGCTTTGAATGTTGTCAGATGATTGCAAGTTTTGATTCCTCAGGCTGTTGGTATCTGAGGATTTTCTTTTCGTATTGAAGTTGTGATTTCTCTAGTTCTTAATGCAATAGATTGTTTTATTGCTTCAAAGATATTTTATTTATTGTGTTAGAAGACTTCCACTTAATTTTTTTTTCCTGCGCAGGCAGTCATTATTCTTAGATTTAGCCTCATGAGATACATTTGTAGTCTGTGGTTATAATTCCAAACTTACCTGGGGAGTATGACTTTTCTCTTAGTTCTAAAGAAACTACAACTGTTTGACTTTTGCATTGTAGTTCTATAGTTAACTATTTTAAATATATGTTTATCCAAATGCAGAAGATAGAGACAACATTTATTTTCCAAATACATTTCAGATCACTTAAAACAAGTGCTTTTTCTATGAACCATGCTAGCCACTAAGGGGAGCTATAAGCTTAAGCATAAGAACGGTATGTCAAGCTTTCACTTATTTCATTAAACTGAATATAAATCAATTCTTGGAGTTCTCTGAGAATAATGACAAAATGCACCTGTATTTTATTCCCAAAATTTTATTCTCTTGTTCAAAATGTGTATTCAGAAGCTGAAACATTGATGTGCTGCATGGTCCAGGGTTGTGACTTATAAAGGTCATTTAATTTCATTTTATTTCATACCATAGTGTTTACAATTACAATACTGTTGAGTTTACAATAAATGACGAGTTAAAGAATGCCATTTTAAAATTTCAGTTTCCTCAATTTCATTTGCAAACCTCTATGCTTTGATTATTGCAAACTTACAAAATAACTTTATATATTAGGAAAATAGGAATAAGGCTAGAATTTTATATCATATATAATTTTTTAATGTTGGTTCACATTGATAATTGATAACTACTGTCCATTTGATTATTAAATACTGTACTGCCTAGAATATTAAGGGCAATGGTAGAAAATTTTGCCCTCAGGGCACATTTGGCATTTTCTGGAGACAAATTCAGTTGTCAAAACTAGAAGAGAGGTAGAGCTACTAACATCTCATGTGAAGAGGCCAGCGAGGCAAGGATGCTATGAAGGAGAATTATATGATCCTTAATATCACAGGTAAAAATAGGAAAGAGTGCAAAATCAGGAAAGAGAGATGGAAGAAAGGAAAGCAAAAAAAAGAGGAACAGAACTACAGGAGAGAAGGAAAGGATTAAAAAGTACATTTCCCAAGGCCATTTGAATTAAAACTGACTTTAGGATCCTTCCAGAAAGCCACACTCTCTTTGAAAGAAATCATATATAATGCTACAACAAATCCTAGGAGTTGTTTTACTTATTTCAGCTTCAGAGGTAGGAAAATAAAATTTAGGGAAATAAAATGACTTGCCCTAAATTACAAAGCATATAAGTAAAAGAACTAGAATTTGATTCTGAGATCAACTGACTCAAGTCCCTTTTTTTTTTTCTGGTACTAATGGTGGAATTAAGGGCTTTGCATGAAAGAAGCATTGTATTCACCACCTGCATTTTAACTGCTTGTTTTCTAATTTTTAATAGGTTTTGTTTTTTAAAACAGGTTGATGTTGCAGCCAAGATGAGTGGAAGTAAGTCCATGCTTTTAACTATGATTTTACCTCATGAAGGGTACAAACCACCCCCCTTTCTTACATATATGTGTAACTGGAAAGTAGCTTAATTGAGAGTGATTGTGTCTGGGTTGTTCCATCCTTCTTAAGCTGGATACTGACTGCCTTAATCAGTTTGAGCTGCTGCAATAAAGCACCTCAGACTGAGTAATTTATAAATAATAGAAATTTATTGCACTTAGTTTTGATTTCTGGGAAGTCCAAGATCAAGGCTCCAGCAGAGTCAGAGTCTGGTGAGAACTCCTTTCTGCTTCCAACATGGCAACTTGTTGTTTCATCCTCTAGAGAGGAGAAATGACATACATTTACCTGGACAGGGAAAGGCAAAAAGACCTTGCCAGCACTTTCTACATCCCTCATGGTCTAGTCAACTCCTAAAGTTCCCACCTAATACTATGTTGCATTAGGGGGTAAGTTTCAATGTGACTTTTGTTTTGTTATTTTATTGAGTTTATTGGTACATTTTAGGGATACAGTACAGTTACATTCATTACTGGGATCTTGTACCTTTACATGAAAGGTCTTGCGTCTCATTTTTTTCCCCTTGTCCCTGTGACTTTTGAAGGAAACAAACTTTCAAACCATAGCACTGACTTTTAAATTCACTCATGTTTCAATAGTATTTTTAACTGGGAATGTGACTGCTCACAATAAATAACAAACTTCTAAACATCTCTACTTTTGGTCTATAATTAATTATTGGATAAGTAGGTGAAAATGTGATGTATGAAAGTTTCATAAACCCATATACAACTTCTGGAGTTTGCAGTTTTTAACTTTTTTATGCTTTCTTCTGACCTGCTGTTTGGAGTACAGTTGATATTTCAGAATTAAGGGTGAAGGACACACTAAGCTTGGTAAAAAAATAGTTTGAAGGAACTTAAGTTACTGTTCATTGATCAGAGCTGCTGTGTCACTTCAGAGCTGTGACGCTCCAAAATTTTACAGGAGAGAACACATACATTTAAAGTATTTAAGGAATTGCAATTTGGGATTTTATCATCATATGCAACAGATTCTACCTCTAATAATCTCAAAGCATTTTTTTCATATAAAGAACTAAAACTTGGGGATGAAATCAGGCCTCAGACCATTCTTAAGAGAGTGCCACCCAGTCAAGTATATAGGAATGTTTCCCAACTGTATTTGCCAGATTCAATTGAGGAAATGCTCAGGGATTCACTTTTCTTTGATATTGCTAAGACAGAAGTTTCTTAAAAACTAAATTTTCTTTCATTTTGTCATCCACTTTTCTTTTAGGTGGAGAAGCTGAATCTTTATTATCCTTAGTTAAGACCATTATTAGATACAACTCATCTAATAGGAAAAAAAAGACCCCTCTGATACTAAAAGTATGGGTGCTCTGCATAGATGCAAATGTGGCATAATGTATAAGAAAGGTTAATTAGAAGTATATGAGGGGCTCTGCAAGTGAATCAAACTTGACATAGCATACTCTAGCAGCAAGAGTAAACCGTGCAACAGAGACAAATATAAAAGAATTTCAAAGATCAATACAGTATGTGGCATTCTGAATACATTAAGATATACTCAGTCCAAGATGCTTGAAGCTATCATGGTTCACTTTCAACAAGCACTTTTGTGTCCTAGTAAATACGCATAAAATGAAAAGTGTTATAGCACAAGATTTTATTATATATGTACTATTAGACCCTCTTACACTATCATATATATACGTTAGAAGGTGTTTCCTAATAGTTTCAGGATTCTGAAGCCAAACAGATGGCTATAATGAAGAAATCCAGAGTAAAAATAAAAAGAAAAATGAAACAAATATCGTAGGAAGAAGGGAAATTATTTTTTTCTATGTGATATAGATGACATTATGAAAATGATTGCCCTGGAATTTTAGAGTATCAGAGAGCAGAAATAAAAAGTTAAAAGGCTGTTAAAATTAAGTTAAGAGATAATGGTGGTTTGGGCCAAAGTATTAGTATGGAAGGGACTGAAAAGTTTGGAATATTTTATGGAAATAGGGACAATATGATTTTCAGAAAAATTAAAGAGTAAGAGAATGAGAGAATAATTAATAAATCTTAGGAAGTTGTATGGTTCCCCCTTTCGGCAGTACATATACTAAAATAGGAAGCTGTATGCATGTACAATCCATCCTCTAGAAATGACTTCCTTAAATTAAGTTTAAAGCTACAGATACCATAGTTAGAGGAGCAAAATGAGCCTTGTATTCCGCTGTCCTCAATTGCTAATATACAAACACTGTAAAAGCTGTACTTATTCAATCTCTTCATTAGACCATGAAATATTCTCTATTCATTGTTCCCAATTTCTCCCCTTAGCCAATTTTAATCAGATCCTTGGTCTTGTTTTCATATTACAGGAATGCTGGCCTCATGGATCAATATTTTCTGGAAAAGATTGTGAAAAATTGGTGCCATTTCTCCTTCAAGCATTTCATGAAATATGTCTGGATTAGGTTATTATTTTTGCAAGGCTATTACTTTTTTGTTTTAATTTACTTTGTTTTGATACAAGGTCATGTTATATAGTTCAAGCTGGCCTTGAACTCACTATGTACCCCAGGATGACCTTGAGCTCTTGCTGATCCTTCTGCTTCAGCCTTCAGAGTACTGGGATTATAGGCACGTAACACCACACCTGACAGCTACTAATTATTAATTTAATTACATTACACAGTGATGTTATGTATGAAATGATTCAATAAATCTAAATAACATATCCATCACCTTGACTAGTTATCATTTACTTTTCCTTTTTTAAAAAATTGAATTTATTGCTACATTCTAGGTAGACAGTACAGTTACATTCATTACTGATCTTGTACC
>NW_022900951.1:82356618-82366161 GCF_012274545.1 Fukomys damarensis
TTTGTTTTAATTTACTTTGTTTTGATACAAGGTCATGTTATATAGTTCAAGCTGGCCTTGAACTCACTATGTACCCCAGGATGACCTTGAGCTCTTGCTGATCCTTCTGCTTCAGCCTTCAGAGTACTGGGATTATAGGCACGTAACACCACACCTGACAGCTACTAATTATTAATTTAATTACATTACACAGTGATGTTATGTATGAAATGATTCAATAAATCTAAATAACATATCCATCACCTTGACTAGTTATCATTTACTTTTCCTTTTTTAAAAAATTGAATTTATTGCTACATTCTAGGTAGACAGTACAGTTACATTCATTACTGGGATCTTGTACCTTTACATGCCAGGTCTGGATCTCAACCTGCAAAAGATTAAAACTAGACCCTTATCTGTCACCATGCACTAAATTAAAATCCAAGTGGATTAAAGATCTAAACATAAAAACAAATACTTCTCCTTTTTAATGGAAAATTTGTATCATTTGGCTGGCTTTTCCTCCATTTCCCCTGTCTTTCAGGGTGATAGTTAATTATTGTGTTGACTTGAGTAAGAAATGACCTACTATATGGATTAGCATAGTTCTGGGAGTGGCTGAACGGATTTGTTGAAGATAGAAGGCCCACCCTCAGCATGAATGGCACCAACCAATAGACTAGCTTGCATGGAATAAAAAGGGGAATAAAGAAATAAAGCTGACTTCTGTTTCTTTGGAGGATCTCGTCTTCACATTCACCTTTGATGTCATCTCCTGGTTTCCATCATAGGCTCTTCAGCTTTCAAGCACAGACCCTTCAATATTCCAGCTCAGAAACTTCAGCTTCCCATTGCAAATCCTTTGGTCTCTTGATAGAGATTAATACAGGACAGTACAATGAGCTCCAGGCCTTCAACCTTTGAATAAATCTATCGGATCTACAGTGTGAAGATAGCCCTTTTGCACTCTTCCACACCTGACTTCAGGCAGCCATTGTAAGCTAATCTTGTAAATCTTTATAGATTTATATATCTTACATTAAATATGTTTCTCTAGTGAGCACTGGCTAATACATCTACTAAAATTTTATTCGATTTATATAATTTATATAATTAAGAATTAATGAGCAGAAATCTATCTGAAATAGTAATAACAGAGAAATGACAGTCCCTGAATCTATTCCCAGAGTTGAGCCAGTTTACAGACCAGAAACCCTTGGATGAAGGGTTGGCCAAGTCCCGATGAGGAAAGCCCTGGTGCACCATCAAAAATTTATAAGATCAATCTTTCTCCCATCCTGCCACAAAGAAGCCTAAAGATTTTCACCAGGGTGACTGTATGTTGGGTGAAGGGAAACGATCAGACATTTTGGGGACTATATCAGACACTGGTTCTGAACTAATGCCAATTTCAGGGTATCCAAAACATTACTGTGGCTCTCCAGTAAGAGTAGGGAATTATGGAGGTCAGGTAATCAATGGAGTTTTAGCAAAGATCTGACACACAGTGGGTCCAGTAAGTCCCCAAATCCATTCTGTCATTATTTCTCCTCTTCCAGAATGCATAAATTGGATAGATATGTATACTTAGTAATTGGCTGAATTTTCTACTGTAAATTCTACTATGTTTGGATCTGCCAAATGGAAGCCATCCACCTGGGAAAATGGCAAACTAAAAACATTACCCCAACCCTGAAGGTATAGCAGATCTAATTAAGCTCATGAACGAAGGGGCCACAGTGACGGGAATAGAGGTAGTATATGGGCTCGGCAACATGGATTTCCACTTACCAAGACTGATCTGGCTACAACCACTGCTGAATGTCCAATATGCCAGCAGCAGAGATCAACACTGAATCCGCAATATGACCCAATTCATAGAGGTGATCAGCTTGTCACCTGGAGCCAGGTAGATTATATTGGACTGCTTCCATTTTGGAAAAGGCAGTATTTTTTCCTTACTGGCATAGTCACTCTGGGCATAGGTTTACCTTTCCTGAACATAATGCTTTTGCTAAAACTGCTATCTGTGAACTTAAAGAACGCCTCACTCACCATCATGAAATTCCACACAGCATTGCATTTGACCAAGGAAAGATTTTGTTGCCAAAGCAGTGAGACAATGGGCTCATGCTCATGGAACACACTGGCTTACCATGTTTATCACTGTCCAGAAATAGCTGAATTGATAGAATTGTGTAAAGCTCTTTTGAAGACACAATTGCAGTACCAACTAGGTTGCAATAGCTTATAGCGTTGAGGCAAACTTTTTTGAAAGGCTGTACCTGCTTTGAATCAGCATCCATTATATGGTACGGTCTCTCCCATAGCCAGAATTCATGGGTCCAGGAATATAGTGGTGGAAGTAAGAATGGTATCACTCACCATTATCCCTGGTGAACCAGTAGTAAATTTTTTGCTCCTTGTTCCCACAGGCTTATGCTCTGCTGGCCTAAAAGTCTTAGTTTCAGATGAAGAGGTTGGGGGATTGTATCAGAAAACATAACTATGAGTCCCTTGAACTAGAAGCTAAGATTTTATCTTCATCATTTTGGTTTCCTCATGCCTCTGAGTAAACAAGCTAAAAAGGGGCTTATGGGGTTGACAGGGATGATAGATCCAGACTATCAAAGGGGAACTGGACTATAACTCCACAATGGAGCAAAGGCAGAATATCTTTGGAGTGCATAAGATCTATTGAGGTACTTCCTTATATTATCATGCCCTGTTAGTAAGGTAAATGAGAAACTATAACAACCCAATTCAAGCAGGATGACAAATGGCCCAGAACCTTCAGAAAGGAAAGTATGAGCCACCACTGGAAAGAACCAAGCCCTTCTGAAGTGTTTGGTGAAGTCCAAAGGAATACAGATTGGGTAATAAAAGAAAGTAGTTATAAAATATGTACTATGAACCTGTAATCATTACAGAAATGAGTTATTTGGTTATAATAGTTATATCATATGGCAGTATATCCTATGTAATATGTTGATAGACTTAATATTGGTTCTTAAGTATTGTTAAAGTATGTTATAATGTTCAAGTCATGAAATGCTATGCGTAATCCTCACACAAATAAAACTAACTTTCTATCCCAAAGAGGGAACTATGCATTTTTGTTGTAGACATGATAGCCATACCATCTTAAGCCTGATTAAGAATTTGTCTGATTCTGGAGGCAAAGTATGGTTTAAGAAAATTTGTCTAGTTGTTGAGCAGACAAAGGTATATTGTGATAATTAACAGTTTTGTCAACTTGAATAAGAAATTCCCAACTGAGCTGAGCATAATGATGCATGCCTGTAATTCCAGCACTTGAGAGGCTGAGGCAGGAGGATTGTTTGGAGTTCAAGGCCAGCCTGAACTACATAACAAGACCTTGTCTCAAAGTACCAAAAACCAACAAAACAAAATAAAACAAAACAAAGAAATCACCCACATCCAGTAGATTGGATTAGAATAATTCTTGGTGTGGATAAGTGGATTTACTGAAGAGGTAAACTAATAACCAAATGTAGTATATCCATACAATGGAATATCATTCAGCAATAAGACATGAAACAAGCATAGAAAAACTTTAAATGTGTTTGCCTAGTGAAAGAAGTCATTCTAAAAAGTCGACATACTATATGGTTCCAAATGTATGCAGTTCTAGCCAGCACAAAAGTATAGACAGTAAAAAGATTAGTGATGCTAAGGGATTGGAGGAGATCAGAAGGGATGAACAGGTAGAACTCAGGGGACATTTAGAGTGGTGAAACTTCACTTGATCTTAGCCAAAAGGCAGAGAAGCGATGGGTGATGAAACTTCTTACATGTCATTGCATTTTTTCTTTCTTTTTTTGGTACTGGGGATCGAATTTGGGTCCTTGTGCTTGAGAGGCAGGTGGTGGAATCACTGAGCTAAATCCCCAGCCCAAAGTGTTGATGCTTTTTTTTTTCTTTTTTGGTACTGAGTATTGAACTCAGGTCCCTGCGCTTGCAAGGCAGGCAGAGGAACCACTGAGCTAAATCCCCCTGGCCCTCATTGCATATTTTTAATGATACATGTCATTTTGCTTACTCCCATATAACAGTTTGTTACTCCCTTATAACAGTTTAATACCATGAGTGAAACAATGTAAGCTGTGCTCTTCAGTTAATAATAATATGTCAACATTGCTTCAGTAATTGTAACAAACGTATAACACTAAAAAAAGATAACAATAATAGGAAACATGAGGGGAATATAGGGGAACTCTGTACAATTCACTCAATTTTTCTGTAAATCAAATATTGTCCTGAAATAGCTTATTAATATTTTTAAAGCTCACAATCATTAATCATCAGTTAAGTCAAAACTAAAGTGAGATTTTTTCACATTTAATAGAATAGCTAAAATTAAGGACTGACATCATATATTGTTGGCAAAGGTGTGGAGCTACCAAAAATCTAATATATTGAGCATGAAATATAATTTTTTTCAGTTTTCCATAAATTAAAGCACATACTTAACATATGATCCAACAATTCTACTTTAAATATTTACCCAAATCAATGCAAACCTACATCCACAAAAGATTTGTATAATAATTTTAATAGCAACTTTGATTCCTCGTACTGCTTACATGAAAATTAGTCCAATGTTGATGAATAGGGAATTGAATAAAGAAATTATACTATACATCGCTACAATGGAATACTATTCAGCAATAGAAGAAACAAGCTGGCAATACAAACAAAAACATAAGAAATTTTAAGGACATAAATTTGAGCTTGATCACTTCCTATTGACTCTATTGGAAACAGAGGGAGCTACATACCCTTGAATTCCGGGAATGGCTGAGTAGAAGACACCTGACATACAACAGATGAATACAGCAGCTATTTATTGGTCACAAACAGCCATATAGAGGTGTATTCTACATGCCATGGAAGACCACATTGTGTTGAACTCTAGAGTAGTACAGAAGTGGCTGTGAAAGGGAATATTTTAGAGAGAACTATGGACTGATGCCTAATTCTCATGGGAGGATTTCATTGGCTTCCTTAAATAGTTTTATAGGCCAGTGGGAAAGTGAAACTTGTTAAGTTAAAGACCATATAGAGCACACCTTTTTCTACATAGCAGAAAGGCTATCCAACTGATGAACTTTTCCTGCTTGGGCAAAAGCATGCCTGGAAGAAGCACGGAAATTCACCACTTAACATTTTGGGCCCTGTGAGCCTTGAGTATTTCAAGGAGCTGGGTAAGTGGCACACAACTATAATCTAAGTTACTTGGGAGGCTGAGGCAAGATGCTCAAGGACAACCTGGTCAATGTAGTGAGAATTTTTCACAAAATAAAGTAGAAAAGGGCTTAAAATGTATCTCAGTGGTAAAACACCCCTTAGTTTGATCCTCAATACAAAAAAAAGTCAAGGAAAGTCATGACACAAGAAATTTAAGGTTCTACAATAAAGAATGAAAGTAATGAGGCATATTTCTATGAAATATTGAGTTCACTTGATATTATTTTATTTAATTAATTTCAGAATAAATTAAACTATGGCTATATAAATAGAAACAGTTTTGATTCGAGGTGAAGTTGGAACTTGATTGGAAAAAGAAGTGAGGAAACTTTCTAGATTGCTGCAAATATTTTATTTCTTGAATTCATAGTGGATTTTGAAGACTATACTTTGTGAAAACTAATTGAATTGTAAGTTTTCGATATATTGATTTCATTCACTAAATTATAATGATATGTGCATGCTTGTATGAGAGTGAGAAAGAAACTGGCAGTGGTGAGGAATACGGGATGAGATGAGATGAGAATAATTAAAGAACTGAAGTTTTAATAAATTTTTAACTTTTGCTGTAAAAGATGAATAAAGAAATATGGTATGACACAGCAGGGACGTGGTTTAATTTTTTTTCTTTTATGAAGTAAGAAAATGGGAAATTTATATATATATAGTGAAATGATCCACTAGAGTTTAAAAAATAATTTTTAAGGACAGAAAAGGGAGAACTGCTGGAACTAAAGAAAGAAGTAGGTACTCTAGTAAAAAGATGATTTTTGAGAAGAGTAAAGGAAGCTCATCTTTGTAAAAAGCAGAAAGTTAAAGTATAGAGGAATAAATATGGCTTAGTGGATAGTGCAGTTTGTGAATATTCTGAGTTATTCATCTCAATTTTTATTACAAAGGTAAGATAAAGTCATCAGTGAAGAGAAGTTGGAGGAGGTAATATTGAAAATGTGAAAACAGATAATAAGAGATTTATTAATCAGGAGATTTAATGAATTGGTAACAAATAATAAGGTCTACTAGAAGAATTAAAAGGCTACTTTAAATTTGTGTTCATCATTCATTAATATTTTCCTTTATTATATGCATTTTTTCTCTAGTTTCTCAGCTTCTCAGGTTTAGCCATGGCAAAAGTAAGATTTAATTGAGGTTGCAACAGTTCAAACATTATAAAGGGACAGAGGATAAGAGAGGAGTAAAGGGCATAGGCAAGAAATGATTCTAATGATTTGTCATGATATTTGAATTCCATAAAATACCTCTATACAGAGTTTATTGCAATGGACCACCTAAGAAAATGTCTTAAGCAGAAAAAATCCATAGCATTAAAAAACCACACAATTATAAAAGTATACCATTTTCATTGCTCAAAAAATGAAGTGCATGAAAGAAAAATTAATATTCCTATGGCCACTCCTCCATTTGTACTTCCACTCCCTCTGACTCAAGGCCACCTGCTGTTGATAGGCTTGTGTGTATAACTCGACACCAAAAATATATTTTATTTTCAAACTGTACAAATGTACTAATTTTGAAGAGAAAAGTTTCTGCATCTCTAGGAAAATAGTATCTGAATAAACCTAAAGTCCCAGGGATTTGTGAAATTCTGGGAATGTAAATTAGAATAAACAATAAGAAAAGACAATCCATTAATAAAATGAATTTTATTAAAACAGATTTTTCTCAGAGAGTCTTGCTCCACTAGGGAAAAAGGCATTTGAACCTGACTAGAACAAAGTTGGAGCTACCAAATGCAAAAGAGCAAATGGTTAATGAGAAAATTTTAAAGGTCCTCAGTGTTTTCAAAGTAAGCACTAGTTAAACAATATGGACAAAATGCTTTAAGATCTTGCAGTATACCATCAGGAATGTTAGGAACAATAGGGACTGTTCAGGCAAAAAAAATGAACTATCTTAGCTGATGACCAAAAATGCAGTGAGAACTGAGGTTCTCATTATCAAGTCAAAGGAAGAACCCTTATCGATGTAGAATCCACATTTAAATTTATTGTAATGAATACAAAGGAAAGCTTTACATAATAATCACATTCACTTAGGGAATTTGTGCTTGTACATGTTGTATCTTGATTTCTTATTTTTAATAATTCCACTCCCTTCCCATCAACTTCTGCAAAATTAACTTGTATCAACAAAATTTTTAAAAATTAAATAAAATTGAATAACAATCTCCTGAATAAGCAATGGGTCACAGAGGATATTGAATAAGAAATTTGACAGTTTTTACAAATAAATGATAATGCGAATACAACATACAGGAATCTATGGGACATGATGAAAGCAGTTCTATGAGGGAAATTCACAGCTGTGAATTCCCACACTAGGAAAACAGGGGAAGCTCAAATAAGCGGAATCTTAAGCTCCTAGAAAAAGAAGAGCAACACAAACCCAAAGCTCATATAAAGGAGGAAATTATAAAGATCAGAGCAGAAATCAATGCAATTGAGACTAAAAGAATGATACAAAAAACCCCACCAAATTGAAGAGTTGTTTTTTTTTGTTGTTGTTGTTTGTTTTTTCTTTTTATTGAGGTTATTGGTACAATGTAGGTATACAATACAATTACATACATCATTGGGATTCTGTACCTTTACATAATAGGTCTTGATTCTCATTTTTCCCCTTGTCCCTGCCCTCCCTTCACCCCTCCTCCCCTCCCCATTTACAAACACTTTATTTCCATTTTTTCAGTTTCTCATATTTTTTTCCTCTGCCTTATTACCTTTCCCCCACCCTTCCCACTTTCCCTACACCTTTAGCCCTTTCCTTCCTATTTCACATTATTAATTATCTCATTAGGATCCTGTGTACTATTATAGTTTTTCACACCAAAGAAACTATTCGGTATTTCAGTTAAAGAAATCTCTGTATGAACATTAAAAATAGGGAATCCTAAAATAAAACTAAAAAGGAAAGTAAAAGAGAAAAGGCAATGATGTAACATTAAAATAATCCTTAATTCTGGAGATGAAAATGGTCCCTGAACATATTTAAATTGCTTCTCGCTCTTATAGTCTTATCTCATTCTTTTTTTCATTATTTAGAGAATACTTTATTAGTTTCTGTATTCAAACCCCACGTAGATATGACTTTACATATTTAGTACGGTGTGTTACCCTGGTACACATGGAAAAAAATAAAAATAAAAAAAAATAAATTAAAATTTCTAGACCAATATGGTTGTGCATTTCTGTACAATGCCAAGTCAACACAGTAATTGGGATGACTTTTTCCAAAGTTGGCAGCATCGTTAAAGTTTCCCAAAATTCAATTTATATATATATGTGTGTGTGTGTGTGTGTGTGTCTGTATATATATATATATATATAGACTAATAATAGTATGTTATGCATCGATAGCAGCAACAGCTTTTCCAGGTTCTGCAGTCATCTGAACAAAATTATAGACATTCAGCACATTCCATTAAAAAAAAAAACAAAGAAAAGAATAATATCCAGAAAACAGCAAAGTTCTGTTGCTGCTGTGGTACCTGGCACCATTGTTTCTATTAGCCTCGTAAGCATCATCTGGAAAGAGAACATTCTAGAGTAATATCATTAAATGTAGCTCTGATAAAGCACGGTCCCTACCATGTATCATAAAGCAGGTACTAGATATTTTACATTCATTGAAGTATGGTACAGTACTGTCCTACATCAATAGTACTAGATTCAGTTTTGGTTTGAAATTTACTTTGTCTGCAAATAAGATTGCTACCCCTGTTTTTTTCTGGGCTCCTGTCACATGGAGAATTGTTTTCTATCTTTTCACTTTCAGGCTATGGGCTTCTTTTTGCACTAGGTGTGTTTCTTGTATACAAGATATTATTGGGTTTTGCTTCTTATTCCATTTTGCCAGTCTATTTCTCTTGATTGGTGAGTTGAGGCCATTGACATTGCTGGTTATAACTGATATGTACTGACTTATTATTGACATGTTATTGGCCTTTTGTTGATTCTTTTTACTTTTTCACCTTCTCCTTTTAATTTCTTGCCTTGCCTTTTTGATTTGCTCTGTTGGGCCTCATGGTGTTGTTGCCTTCCGGCCAGATCCACCGCAGGAAGGAGAACCATGCCTGCTCCCGATCCAGCCGCCATCGCTCAAGCGCCGGGCGCCCCTGAACGCCCATAACCCCCCTGCCACCCCCGCTCTCTCAGACCTCCTGATTGTGCAAGTCTTTGGACCAAGTCTGCAGAGGCAGAGGTGGTCATCAAGGGTATTTTTCTGAGTTCCCAACTTTGAACATCTTTAAAGAAAGGGCATGGGAAATCT
>NW_022900951.1:82367226-82389788 GCF_012274545.1 Fukomys damarensis
TTAATGACAGAAAACTTCCCAAACAGAGGGGAAGAATTTGACATTCAGATAACTGAGGCATATAGGACCCCAACTAGCCACAATCAAAAAAAATCTACACCTAGACATATAATAATCAAGATCCCAGGAACCCAACAGAAGAACAAAATACTACAAGCGGTAAGAGAAAAGAAACAAATGACATACAAAGGAAAGCCCATCAGAATCACAGCAGACTTTTCAACACAAACCCTTGGGGCAAGGAGAGCCTGGAATGAGATATTTCAAGTACTAAAAGAGAACAACCTCCAACCTAGACTGATGTATCCGGCAAAACTCTCTTTCAAAATGGATGGGGGAAATAAGATACTTCCATGACAAAGAACACCTGAGAAACTACATGAATACCAAACCAGCACTACAAGCAATTCTAAACAAGATCCTAGATGAAGAGTTGGTTTTTAAAAACAATAAAAAAAATTGATAAATTCTTAGACAACCTTATCGAAAAAAGGAAAGAAAAGATTCAAATTCAAGTAATTAGGAATGAAAAAATGAAGTCACAACAGATCCAGCAGAAATCTAGAGGATCATCAATACCTACTTCAAGAACCTGTACTCTAATAAATTGGAAAACACAGAAGAAATTAAAAGATTTCTACATACATATGAATTACCAAAATTGAACAAAGAAGATATAAAATTCTAAACACCCCAATTACGATCAGTGAAATTGAAAATGTAATTAAAAGTCTACCAATGAAATAAAAACCCAGGTCCTGATGGATACACTGATGAATTCGACAAGACATTTAGAGAAGAACTACTGCCACTACTCTTTAAACTTTTCAATGAAATCGAAAGGGAAGCAATACTTCCAAATTCATTCCTGGAAGCAACTGTTACTTTGATTCCCAAACCAGGGAAAGACCCAACCAAAAATTGAGAACTACAGGAAAATCTCCTTAATGAACACAAGTGCAAAAATTCTCCATAAGATACTGGCAATACAGAATGTCATCAATAAGATAATACACCCTGTCCAAGTTGGATTTATCCCAGGGATACAAGGATGGCTCAACATATGTAAATCAATAAATGTTGTGCATATATTAACAGAATCAAGGACAAAAACCACATGATTATCTCAATAGATGCAGAAAAAGCATTAGACAAAATTCAACACCCATTCAAGATAACAACCCTGAAGAAAACTACAATGGATGGTGTTTATCTCAATTTGATAAAGGCTATCTAGGAAAAACCAACAACAACATCATATTAAATGACCAAAACTGAAAACCTTCATGTTAAAATCAGGAACAAGACACGGACACCCACTAGCACCCTCCTGTTCAATATAGTCCTGGAAACATCAGCCACAGCAATTAGACATGAGAAAGAAATTAAAGAATAAAGATAGGAAAGGAAGAAAATGAACTGTCATTATTTGCTGATGATATGTTACTCTATATAGAAGACCCAAAAATCTGTACCAAAAAGCTTCTAGATTTAATTGACAGTTTCAGCAGAGTAGCTGGATACAAGGTCAACACTGAAAAATCAATAGCCTTCTTGTACACAAAAAACAGACTCACTGAAATAGAAATTAATGAAATAATTCCTTTCACAATAGCATCCAAAAAAATGAAGTATCTAGGAATCAATCTGATGAAAGAAACAAAAGATCTCTATACTGAAAACTATAGCACTCTGAAAAAAGATATTGAAGAGGACATAAGAAAATGGAAAGATATTTCCTGCTCCTGGGTAGAATGAAACAACATACTTAAAATGGCCATACTACCAAAACTGCTATACAGATTCAATGCAATTCCGATTGAAATTCCAACAGCATATTTCACAGAACTAGAGAAAATAATACAAAAATTCATTTGGAACGAGAAGAGACCTAGAATAGCAAAAGCTATCCTAGACAACAGAGACATGGCAGTGGGTATCACATTCCCCAACTTCAAAACCATACTAAAAAGCCACTGTGATAAAAACAGCATGGTACTGGCAAAGAAAAAGACCTGAGGATGAGTGGAATAGATTAGAAGATACAGAAACAACTCCAGATGTACTCAGCTACCTCATCTTTGACAAAGGAGCCAACCATCCTCAGTGTAGAACAGATGGCCTCTTTAATGAATGATGTTGGAAAAACGGTATTTCAAACTGACCAAGATTAAAACTAGATCCTTATGTTTCACCATGCACTAAACTAAAATCCAAGTGGATTAAAGATCTAAATATTAAGAAAGAAAAACTAAATTTGCTGGAAGATAATTTAGGCAGAACTCTGGAAGACATTGGCATAGGAAAAGACTTTACGAACAAAGAAACAGCATGGTACTAGCAAAGAAACAGACCTGGGGACTAGTGGACCAGATTACATGATGCAGAAACAACTCTAGACACATTCAACCACCTCATCTTTGACCAAGGAACCAAAACCCTCACCAGAAGAAATGTAGCCTCTTTAACAAATGGTGCTGGAAAAACTGGGTTCCAACTTGCCAAAGATTAAAACTAGACCTCTCTTTCTCACTATGCACTAAACTAAAATAAAAATGGATTAAAGATCTAAAAATTTTTGTTTTGTTTTGTTTTGTTTTTGGTACCAGGGATTCAACTTGGCAGATGCCCAAATGACTGAGCTAAATCCCCAGCCCCAAAGATCTAAATATTAAAACAGGAACACTATACTGGGTGGAAGAGAGGTTAGGTAGAACTTTTGAAGACGTTGGTGTAGGAAAAGATTTTATGAAAAAAACCTCAGTTGCCCGTGAACTAGCACAGACAATCAACAAGTGGGATGGCTTATTAAAAAGCTTTTACACAGCAAGAGAAACTACCAACAGTGTGAAGAGAAAACCCACAATGTGGAAAAGAATTTTCACCAGCTGTTCCTCAGACAAAGGTCTACTATCTAGAATATATAAAGAATTTTTAAAAATCAGACTTCCTAAATATAAAGACCTAATCCAAAAATGGGCATCTGAAGTTAACAGACATTTCTCATACAAAGAAATAGAAATAGCAAATAAACATATGAAAAAATGTTCTGCATCACTTATTCAAGAAATGCAAATGAAAACAATGCTGATATTCCACCTTACCCCAGAAATAATGGCTGCTATCATGAAATCAGTTTTGTTTTGTTTTTGTTACTGGGGACCAAACTCAGGCCTTTGCGCTTGCAGTGGAACCACTGAGCCAAATCCCCAGCTCACTATCATGAAATTAACCAACAAATTCTGGCTGGGCTGTTGTGAAAGAGGAATGCTTCTCCACTGCTGATGGGAGTATAGACTGGTGCAACCACTGTAGAAATCAGTATGGCGAGGGCTCAAAGAACTAGGATTGGAAGTCCCATTTGACCCAGCTATTCCCCTGCTTGGCATCTTCCCCCAAAGAATTAAAAGAATCATACCACAGTGATATATGTGCACCCATGTTCATAGCAGCACAATTCATGATAGTTGGAACTTTAAAGCAGCACTATTGCCCATCAATGGGAGCCTAGATAAAGAAAGTGTTTTTTTAACAAAAATAAAATGGAATACTACTCAGCCATAAAAAATGAGAAATTAGAGACATTTATAGCTAAATGGGTGCTCATTGAGGTTATAATCTTAAGTGAAATAAATAGGACATGTGTAAATACCAAATAGTTTCTCTGGTGTGAGAAACTAAAAGTGTAAATAAGAACTAAAATGTATAATAGATAATGTGAAATAGTAAGTAAAGGTTTAAAGGGGAAGGGGAATTGGGAGTGGTTGGGGAAAGGAAAGAAGGGAATGGAAGTATAATGAGAAAATGAAAATTAATGAAAACAAAACTATCATAGATAGGGAGAGATGGAGGGGTTGAAAGGAGCACAAGTTAATGGGGAAAAATAGGAACCAAGATTTGTTATGTAAAGGTACAAATTTCCAACAATGAATGTATTTTATTTATTATATTTTATACATTAAAGGTACCAATAAAATTAATTTTAAAAAATAAATATTCACCATTTTCATAGGAGTAATTCCTGGTCTTTTTCTAGCTAAATTGAGCTAAAATTTTAAGCGTCTTTCAGTTATGCCATATCTCTATCCATCATTGTAACCACCACAATAAAATCCTATGTCTCAGTGCTGCAGAAGTAATAGGGTATTCCTCATTATAACAGAGAGGGAGAAAAGTGACTTGGTCTTGAGTTCACATTCAGAATTTTTAAATTTCTTCCTCCCCTCACAATTTAGCTTCGCCTGTTTTTTTTTTTTTTTAACCAGAATCTCCAGTTAGGGTTCATTGCTCAGGGTTGTAATCCAACTTTAATTCTTGGTTTATCTGATCCCCATCTCTCTGAGAAAAACTGCACATTTAAATGCAAAATCCAATGACTTCAAAATGTTTCTCCCACATGCGCATTTGATGCTACATAGAAATAAAGTAATTTGCCAAATTCCCACAGACAGTAGTAGAATTAAAATCTGTACTCAAAGGGCCAGTGATTTAGCTCAGTGGTTCCACCGCCTGCCTCACAAGCACAAGGACCCGAGTTCGATCCCCGGTACCAAAACAAAACAAAACAAAACAAAAAAAAAAGATTTGTACTCAAGGGGCTTGGGATTTGGCTCAGTGGTTCTGCCGCCTGTCTTGTAAGTGCAAGGATACGAGTTCGATTCCTGATCCCAGGGGGGGAAAAAATATTTGTACTCAAGTATCTCTGACTATGGAATGCACATTTGTGGTATTAGTCTGATTCTTTGAAAAAATAGGAGGGGACTAAGGGTAGTGGCAGGAAGTGGCACAATATCAGAGAGAATTGTTCCTGTAGAAGGCCCACAATTAGTAAAGAGTAGGCCCCGTGTCTAGGCAGTATTCTAGACAGGAAGCAGACAGCACAGTTACTACAACAGAGTGGGGGAGGGTGGGATGCAGGCTGAGACAAACCCTTGCAAAATCTCACCTACCAAAGTCAATCATTCACAGGAACATAAAACAAATAAGTGATAGTGGTAGGAAAAATCAACTTAGATTTTGTGGAGGTGGTTCATCTGAAATTCTGAGAAGTGAAGTGAAAGGAGAGAGAGAAAGAGAGAGGCTCATGATTCTCCAGCCTGAAAAAGGGCACCATTATATTTGAAATGTTCTTGTTTTTTCCCATCATTGTTCTCCATAGTACTTAGTTGGTGGGCCCTCCAGTGATGTTGCTAAATCAAAGACTAAATGAACAGGGCTTAAAAAAAAACACAAGACTAAATGAACATATCAAGAGGATTTGTGATGCTCTCACTCCTGAGGGAGATACTAGGATTGTAATATCCAGCTCTGACTTTCTAAATGGCTTCTTGGAAACTCGTGGCTCCTCAAACATTGATGAAGCGTTCTAACTGCTTTCGTTTTTGCCTTTGACTTACTTTGTGAGTAGCTTCCTGTTGCAACAAAAAACACAAGACTAAATGAACATATCAAGAGGATTTGTGATGCTCTCACTCCTGAGGGAGATACTAGGATTGTAATATCCAGCTCTGACTTTCTAAATGGCTTCTTGGAAACTCGTGGCTCCTCAAACATTGATGAAGCGTTCTAACTGCTTTCGTTTTTGCCTTTGACTTACTTTGTGAGTAGCTTCCTGTTGCAACATTATGTAATTTCATAAAGAGGTCAGCATTACTGTGATTGGACTTTGTTCCTAATGTTTCTCAGGAGTCACATATGGTCCCAGTCAAAATTAGAGACTCCAGAGTGAAACCACCAAGGAGAGAACCCTGGTTCACCGCTGTGTATCCATAACCTTGGGAAAGTACCTGAACCACCTGAGCCTGTTTCCTCATCTGTATTTTGGGGAAAATGTTGGTACATTTCTAAATCAAGGTTTTAATATCATTTTATAAAGTAAAACTCACTGTTCCATGGCTTAACAAATTAGAAGACTGTTGCACTCTCATTTAAGAGTCTAAAGCAGTTGTCCATGAAAGGCAAGTGATTTCTTTCACATGGTGATTGAGAGGTTCAAGCTTCTTTGTGTGATGTATCTTCCCTACACTTGCACACCAGATTGCCTTTCATCCAACTTGCAAATGAGAAAAGAGGTGGTGGAAAGGGGAGAACTGCCTCTTGTTATCATTTGCTCAATTGTAGCATAGAACACTTTCTTTCATTAATTTACATTGGTTGATTAGGACATTAATGCATTGGTTAGAAAAAGTAGATATCTGGAGGACAAGGCACAGATCTTTGGAGGAAACTTAGTTTTCACTTTTTGATCCTCTGTTCACCATACATCTAAATGCACACTCCTTCTCACACCCAAATACACTCATTCCCTCTCCAAAGAAGATAACTCAATACTCTATCTAGTTGCTATATTTAGCTCAAAATTCATTTGGCACTTATTGAACTGAAAGATAATTCTCAAATCCTCAATATACAGTGATCAGAAAGAGACAGAAGAAAAGATAAAATTCCTAATAATTAATGGAATAATTAAAGATATACAGTGATTGCTGGCTTATATCAATAATAAAATCTTACTAGTCAGTCACTCTGAGGACTCCCTGCCTCAGTCATGGGAAAAGCTCTGAATCAAAACTTTATTTTTCTGTGTGAAATTTCCTTATCCAATGTTCTTCATGGCCATATCTCAAGTGAGTTTAGGGAGACCTTCCCCTCCTTGTGAATACATGATTTTTCATAGCCCTCTTTCTCTAGTATAGATATATAGAGACCATGAGATTGCTCTATGGTTGTGGGCTATTTAAGAATTTGTTTGTTTATTCTCTGGCAGTATAATTGTCTCAAAAGTCAATAAACTTTCTATTTATACACAACCAGTCCTGTTTGCCAGCAGCAACACCTAAGCTTTTTTTCTATACAATTATTATCTGTCTTATTTCTTTGCTTCACCACCCTCTTGCTCTGTCCCTTGGAGGCCATTTCTTGTATTAATAAGAAACAACTCTAATATGATCTTTGCTAAATGGCTGGATCTATCTTATAAACTGAGAGATCTTAATAGTCATTTTTTGTTCAATGACTTTTTAGTTCTTATTTTTTTCTACACAGTGTAAAATGAAGGTCCAACTTGGTGTAATTGCCTTATAAAATTATTTAAGCCTTCTATTTCTTTGTTTACCTTCTATCTAGCTGTACTTACTAGTATTTGAAGGTATTGAACTTTCCAACATTGTTGTTGAGCTATTAATTTATTCCTTCAGTTTTGTCTTTGACTCCTGTATTCTTAGTGCTGTAGTTAGATGTTTGCATAATTAGAATTGAAACATTTTCTTGACAAATTAACAATTTATCATTACATAATATCCTTTTCTCTTGTAAGATTTGTTTTAATGTGTATTTTGTCTGATAATGATACAGCCATGTCAGATCTATTTTTATTATTTATGTGAAATATCCTTTTCTAACCTTAACTTTCAAATCCACTCTATCATGACTGCTCTATAATTGAAGATTTTATTTAATTTATATATAATGTAATTACTGATTAAAAAGATCTTTTACATGTCATTTTTCTATTTGATTTTTCAAAGTCTCATAACTATTTAGTTTTTCAATTTGTTCATTAATGTCTTCTTTTGTGTTGAACATATATTTTCTAGTATATAATTTAAATTCACTATTAATTTATTTTAGTAGAAATTTTAGTTATTTTCTTAATGTTTGTCTATGAGTATAATTAGTATCTTAATTTATAACTATCTACTTTGGGTTAATATTGATTTATTTAAAATAGTATAAAAATTGTTCACATATAGCTCTGCCTCACTTCTGAATTTATAATTACTGTCACAAATTACATTTTATTTTATACATTGTGTATCTATCAACATAGATTTATAATTATAGTTCAAACAACTGTCTTTTAAATCTTAGAGAAAATCGCGTGTTGCAAATGAAAAATATGTTATTGATGCTTTTTTTCTTAACTTTTGAAATTGTTCTAAATTTCTTCATGTGGATTTCAGTTACTGTCTTACACCCTTTCTTTTTAGCCAGAAATGATTTGTTATTTCTTTAAAGGCAGGTGTACTAATAAAAGACTCCCTGGGTTTTCTAACTCTTCAAGCAATCTCTTAATTTCTCCTTTACTTTTAAGGATACCTTTCCTGACTTAGAATTCTTCATTGACAACTTTTTTCTTTCATTACTTTAATATGTAATTATATTTTCTCCTGTCCACAATGGTTCCTGATGAAATGTAAGTTGTTAATCATATTGGGATCTCTTGTAATTGATGAGTTGCTTCTCTATTGCTGCTATCAGAATTACCTTTGTCTTGTCCTCTTGACAGATTGACTGTCATTTTTCAGCATGTATTTCTCTCAGTTTATCCTACTTGGGATAAATTAATCTTCGTAGGTTAATATTAATGTCTTTCAACAAGTTGGACAAGTTTTTAGTCATTAATCATTCAAATATTTTTGCTTCCCCCCTTTTTTCCCCCTTCTCTTTGGGGACTTCCATTATACATATGTTGCTACACTTAATAATGTACTATAGGTCTCATAGGCTTTCTTTTTTGTTTCTGATTCTCAGTTCACCTATCTTCAAATTTATCAGTTCTCCTTTTTACCTATCCAAATTGACTGATAAATCATCTAGTGAAATTTTCATTTGAGTTACTGTATGCTTTTAATTCCAAAATTTCTTTGTGTTTTATGATTTCTATCTCTTGATTGATATTCTTTAGTTGGTAAGATATGATTTTCAGTGTTTCTTTTCATTTCTATCATGTAACTTACCTATTTGAGCTTGTTTAAAATAGTTATTTCAAAGGAATTCTTTAGTAATTCAAATGTCTGGCTTCCATCAGGACATTTTTTATTAATTCTTATTTCTTACCACAGTATATTAATTATATTTTCTTATTTTTCCACAAGCTATGCAGCTTTTTGTTCAATTTTTGAAGATTTTGAGTAATATAATGTGGGGATTTTGCAAAACAGATACTTCCCTGTTGCAAGGATATATAATTTTTTTTGCTTGCTCCTTCTTGTAGTTGTTAGTATTTGTTTAGTTATCATTTTTGGCAAAATTTTCTAAAGTCTGTATTCTTTTCATGTATGTCCAATAAAATCTTTGGTACTTCAACTCCATGGTCATCTAGTAAATGGACAGAGATTTCCTTGTATACCAGGAACTTACCCTCCTCTCCCCAAAAAGCAGTTGCAAATGGACTGTCTATGCATTCTTTTGTGTCTCTAATATTTAGCCTTGCTGCTATCGTTCCATTTCAGCTTCCATTTCCTATTTGCACAAATCTGGATAGTCAGCCAAAGCTAAGGTATAGGTCCTCAGGTATTTCCTAATAATACTCTTGCTTGCATATAAACTTATAGATTTCTAGAATGTTGGCAGGTCATCTGAATGACCATATTCTGCCAAAAGAACTCATTTTCAGACTTTTTCTCAAGCTTTTAGGTTAGTGTATTATTTCTTCCAGCTCTTACTCATGTCCTCAAGGAGTACTGACTGAGTCATTTATCTTTAAATGTTTTCAACAGATTTTCTTTTTTAGATGGCCCACTCAACCCTGAAATTTTTAGATGAAATAAGGACAAACTTTCCAGAATACCCATTAGGGAGCCACTAAGTAAATCAAAGCAAACAACTACAACCTTTTGAGGGAAAAGTCCATCTTTCTCCCTTCAATATCAGCATTCTCTCTAAAACATGAGTTGTCTTCATGCCCACCATTGAGCTGCTGAAAAGGATAAGGGATCACTGTAATTTAAAATTTAAAATCCATGGCAATATATGCACATCCATGTTTATACCAGCACAGTTTGTAATCTTGGAAACACCACAAATGCCCATCAACTGATCAATGGACTAAAAAGATGTGGTTTTTCTATACAATGCAGTTACACAGGCATAAAGAAGGATAAATGAGAAATTTATGGCTAAATAATTGCACTTTGAAGCTATACTCTTAAATGAAATAAATCAGAAACACATGAGCAAAAATCACATTGTCACTCTGGTGTGAGAAACTGAAAATGTAAATAGAGACCCAAATGTGTAATAGAAAATGTGAAATAGGAAAAATAATTGTTCCAAAGGAAAGGGGAACTAAAGAGGTGGGAGGGGGAAGGAAGGAAGAAAAAAACGAAAAAAGAAGGAAAAAATAAAAATGAGGCTTTTGTAAATAGTGAAGGGAAGGAAGGGGAGGAAGAGAATTGGAAAAAAATTAGAGGCATCAAGATACATCATATACAGGTACAGATTTCCTGTGATGGATGCGATCATTATGTATATCTAAATTGTAACAATAAAATTAAAATATAAAAAGTACTTTTCTTCTTCTGCAAATTTAATTGATAATTGTTTTCTTCAATAATAATTCCTGTTATTTCTACAAAAAAATGAATTGACAGATTCTGCTAATTTATGAGTTGCTTTTGTGGAGAAGTGGGCTTTTGAATTTCTCTATTCTGCCATTTTCATTCTGAGGAACTCCGATGAGCTTGTATTAAGTTCTTAACTTTTTTAAGTTAACAAAAAATTTAAATACTTCTTCAGATCTAATTTTTTTTATTGAATCCAGCAGTATTTGTCATTTTTAATGCTGCAAGACCACTACTATAGCCTGAATTAGTGCCCCCACTAAATTCATATGTTGAAGTACTAAGCCTGTGGGTGACTGTATTAGGAGATAGAGTTTTTTAGGATATAACTAAGGTTAAATGCCATAACAATGGGGGAGTCCTATTATGATAGGTTTGATGGCCTTATAAAAGGACAAAGAGACAAATAGTTCTCTCCGTGCATATGCATAAAGGAAAGGTCATGTGAGGACTCAAAAAGCAGCTATTTAAAAGCCCGTAACAGAATTTTCACCAGAAAACCCTTGGAAGATTTTGATCTGGGACTTCAGTCCTCAGTATTGTGAGAAAATAAATTTCTGTTGCACAAATCACCTAGCCTATGGTATTTTACTGTTATAGGCTGAGCAAACTAGTATAAGCACGGTCAGACTCTATTGTTTTCTAACTTTAATCTCAAATTTAGCAGTTCTTGTCTGTGTGCATCCCATTCTTTAGACACTGCAAAATGTAGCAAGTAAGGACAATTACACACTAGTAACATTCCATTATCTAATCTCTCCTTCTAGAAATTCAGGCTTAGTAGGTCATTGCTCTGACTTCCAAGCTATCATGGATGATAAATGCACCCAATATTTTTTCACTAAACAATATGGAATTTATATCACTGGTTTTATAGAAGAAACACATCTTTTTTATCCAGTTTCCAACTGATGGGCACGTGGACTGTTTCCAAGTTTTAGCTATTACAAACTGTGCCGCTCTAAATATGGCTGTGCATATATCACTGCTGTATGATTTTTTTAATTCTTTTGGAAAGATACCCAGCAGTGGGATGGCTGGGTCAAATGCAACCTCTAGTCCCAGCTCTTTGAGGTATCTCCATATTGACTTCCATAGTGGTTGCACCACTCTGCACTCCCACCAACAATGGAGAAGGCTCCCTTTCTCCCCACAACCCTGCCAACATTTGTTATTGTTTGATTTCTTGATAACAGCCATTCTTTGTGGGGTGAGATGGAATCTCAGTGTTGTTTTCATTTGCATCTCTCGAATGACCAGTGATGAGGAACATTTTTTCATATATTTACTTGCTGTTTTTAATTCTTTGTTTGAGAAATGTCTGTTCATTTCAGATGCCCATATTTGAATAGGGTCTTTATATTTGGGGGTGCTGATTGTTTTGAGTTCTTTATATATTCTGGATAATAGCCCCTTGTCTGAGGAGCAGCTGATAAAAATTTTTTCCACATTGTAGGTTGTCTCTTAGTTCTGTTGATGGTTTCTTTTGCAGTGCAGAAGCTTTTTAAGAAGATGTGGTTTTTCTATAAAAGGGAATATTACTTAGCCATAAAGAATGAGAAATTAGATTAATTCATAGGAAAAGGGATACATATTGAGGATATACTCCTAAGTGAAATAAATAAGCCACACATGTAAATACCGAATAGTTTCTCTGGTGTGAATAAAATATAATAGTACATAAGATCTTAATGATATAATGGACAATGTGAAATAGGAAGAAAGGGGCTAAAGGGGTAGGGAAAGTGGGAAGGGTAGGGGAAAGCTAATAAGGGAAAAGAAAAAAAATATGAGAAAATGAAAAAATGGAAATGAAGTGTTTGTAAATGGGGAGGGGAGGAGGGGGTGAAGGGAGGGCAGGGATAAGGGGAAAAAATGAAAACCAAGACCTGTCATGTAAAGGTACAAGATCCCAATGATGAATGAAACTGTACTGTATACTTAAAATGTAGCAATAAATATAAATATGCTTTTAAGAATGCAGAAACAAATTTGAACTATGCTTAGTGTGGTTTGATGGGATTTTTGTTTTATTTATTTATTTATTTATTTTTTATGTTTTATGTTTTAACCACTTTTAAAAAGCAGTTTTCTGGGCATGGTGTCTCTTACCTGTAATCCAAGCACTCTGGAAGAGTGAGGGGAGGAATAGCAAGTTTGAGGCCAGCCTAAGCAATTTAGTAGAAACCTGTCTGTAATTTGTTTTAAAAGGTGAGGTTCTGAGAATGTATCTTAGTACGAAGACACTGGGCTTAATCCCTAATGCCACAAAAATTACAATTATTGGCATTATGTACATTCACAATGTTGAGCAATTATCACTCTCCATTTCCAAATCTTTGCTTATCATCCCAAATAGAAGTTGCATTTTTTCAGCAGCGATTCTTCATTCTCACTACCACTATCATAATCCTCCACCCCGTAAAAATCTATTCTACCTTTTGCCCCTATGATATTTATAGTTCCATGTGCATCATATATGTTGAATCATGTAATACTTGACTTACTCATTTTTCATAATGTGTCTGACTTATTCATTTTTCATGTCATAGGATGTGTCACAGCTTCATTCCTCTTTATGGCTGAATAATATTCTGTTATACATATAGACCACATTGTATTTATCCATTCATCTGTTGGTGGACACCTGGGTTGTTGCCATCTTTTACCTGTTGTGAGTCATGTTGCTAATGAACAGTGATGTACAAGTATCTCTTTGAGTCACTGCTTTTGGTTCTTCTGAGTAGTTAAAAGTGAATTTGCTGAATCTGTTGATAATTTTAGGGTTTTTTTAAGGGATTATTAAACTGTTTTCCCCAGAGACTGTATCATGTTTTATTCCCATCACCAGTAACCAAGAATCCAAATTTCTCCGCATTATTTTTGACGGTTATTTTCCACTATTTAAAAACAGTTATATTATTGGGTGGGAAGTGGTGTCTCATTTTGATTTTGATTTTCATTTTTTAATAACAAATTATGGTGTGCATCTTTTCATGGTATTTTAGACATTGGAACCTTTCTAAAGAGAAATATTTAATCAAGCCCTTTGTCCATATTTTAATAGGGTTATTTTTGTTGTTGAGTTCTTTATATGTCATTTTATATTTTATTGTAGGAGTTCTTTATACATTGTAGGTAAAACTTCCTGATCAGATATATGATTTCTAAATGTCTTGCTCATTTCTCAGGTGACTTTTTTTTCACTCTCTTGTTAGTATTATTATTATTTTTTTTGTAAACAGAACAGGTAAAGTTCATTCCTTCACTGAGCTTGCAATCAATTTCATTATCACTGTGCACACATCTTAGAAAAAGATGTACATTAATTTTATTGATACACTTTTGATATACATTCACTGTGGGGAATTTGTACCTGTACATAGTATGTCTTGATTCTGCTTTTTTCCCCATTCCCCAGCCCTCCCTTTAATCTCTTTTTCTTTCCTTATTTAAAATTGTTTCCACTTTTCTTTCTATTTACTTCTGATAGTTTTTTTATTCACAAAAGTTTTTATCTTTGAAGAAGACCAATTAACTTTTCCTCTTGTCATATGCTTTTGGCATCATATCTAATAAATCTTGACAAATCCAATGACATGCAGTTTCAACCCTATGTTTCTTGCTAAGAACTTCATAATTTTAGCCTTTAGGTTTAGTTGTTTGCTCCATTTACACTTAAATTTTCCATAGGGTATAAGGAACAGATAGAGCTTAATTATTTTGCATATGGATATATAATATTTCCCCTATATCATTTGTTGAAAAGACTGTTCTTTCTAAGTTTTTTTTTCTATTTATTTTTCTTTGATATTCCACACAAACTTTAGAATAAGTTTTTATATTTCTTCACAAAATGCCTTGGTTATTCTAGTGAGGATTGCATAAAATAAGTAGATCACTTGGAATAGACTTTTCATCTCAATAACAAATGTTTCAATTCATGAACATGGGATATTTTTCATAAGAAAATTCTTTTTATACTATTTATGTCCAAATTATATTTACATATTATTAAAAGTGTCAAATATTCTAAGTACAAAGAAAGAAAGCACAAATTTCTCAAAATCACACTACTTCTCTCTGCCTCTTTTAATCCACCTTCTCTTAATTGTTTGCTCTTGTTCTTAGGGGCAAGAGTTAACACTGAAAAATTTTTTCCAAAACAAATTCCTTTCACCCAAAATGGATAATTGTGCCTCAGAGTGATATATCATGTTTTCAGACTGTTTATTTAACCTCCCTACATTGTGAGGAATTTTGAATCATTTTCTAAGGACCATATTCAAAAGCATTGTGAGCAAATTAAAGTCAATCTGACACCCCAGAATGGAGGTTATTTACTCATTTATTAACTAAAAGTGCATTTTTCTGTGCACCACTGTACCTTACCCTAAAGTCCAGGAAAACATTTGTGGATGAGGGGGCATAGTTCTTGTGACCCAAGACCTGATCATAAGCTGCAAAGTCAACGTCATCCTGTTGTCCCAGGAAACTGTTTCCCCTATAACTACCCTCTTAATGGCTACTTTGATAGCTCGGTGTACCCATGGCACATGTATGCATTGGTTTTGACTGTGACCTGTAATGCATGCCTTATCAGAGCATTCTTATTGTCTTTTAAAGGACTTCATTTGGGTGGGGGATGTAGCTCAATGGTTTTACCAGCTGCTTCACAAGCACAAGGTCCTGAGTTCGATCCCCAGTACCAAAAATAAATAAATAAATAAAAGAAAAATAAATAAAAGGCTTCATTGTTGTTCTCTTTTGACCATGGATCTTGGACATGGCTATGCACGTAAATACATCAGAAACTTCCTCAGGCTGAGTTCTCCAGGACAAAATATATTCTCACATTTCAAGAGGCACCAGACTGTGCACAAAAATTACATTTCTGTACCACGTACTGTGGGAAAGAGATTAATATACGAGGCTTTGAAAAAGGAATCTAAAACACTCTGCTACCTTACTTCCTCTACCTGCCGATTGGAGTCCCAAGTAAAGAGCTCAAAATAAATTTTATATAAATTTAGGAACAGTGCTTTAATTTCTATTATTTCATTTGACAGTCTGAAGTCTATGTGGATAAGCCATAAACTCAACATGGTATTTTAGAAGAGTAGCAAGGGCTGAGAGAAGTATTGTGGTGTGCATTCGTGAAAACAATCTCTGAGATACTGGAAGTCTATGTGGTGTAAGGAGGATAACTCACAGTCTTCACGTCACAAAGGGTGCCTAAAGGCATTGAAAGAAGACGATAATTTAAGTCGGCATAGGGAAAATGCAGTAAAAAGGCCTCTATGAAATTCTGGGCAGAAAAGAAGCCAGCAGAATCAGTCCCAGTAGGGAGAAGTAGCAGCGAGTAGGGAAAGGAAATATTAGCAGAAACCAATGTGGAAAAACATTAACTATCTTGGACATGAAGCTTTGCCTCATATCAAGTGAATACATGGTTAAATCCTTTCATTCTATGTTAATTAATTCATCATGACGTAATGAGGTAAAGGTGGGAGAAATTCTGGACTTTAGACATATATTCAAGTAAAATTTTCATAAGTGACTGAACTTGCCATGAAGTGACTAGATAAATTCATTTGCTATAAAAATTGTGGGTGAAAGCAGAGTTATAGAAAAATAAAGCAACAATAGTTTTTTACTTCCATAAGCAACTTCAGAGAAATGTTCCCAAATTTACTAGATTAGTTTCAAGAAACTTCAAATATATAATTATTTATATGAGAAAGACAAATACACACGGGGGGGACAGAGGGGAGAGAGAGATGAGAGGGAGGGAGAGAGAGAGAGAGAGAGAGAGAGAGAGAGAGAGAGATTTGCTTTATATGAGTATGGGAGATAACAAGGCCAAAATCAGCAAGGCCAGAAGGATGGAGTCCCAGGAGAAAAGCAGATGCTGCAGTTTCAAGTCCAAAGCAGTCGGAAGGCAGGCTTTTCCCCCAAAGTCTTCAGTCATTCATCATAAGGCCTTCTACTGAAAGGTAACCCTTTTCACTCAAATTATTCTGAATAAGACAATGGCAACATCAAGGTTTTGGTTAAACACCCACCTGAGTGATAATGCTTAGCTGAGTTGACACATAAAATTACTTGTCACAGTCAACATAAGAAAGAAGACATTTCAAGTAATTATGTGTAAAGAGTTTTTGGCCCCAGAAAATACCCTAACACTTGTTCTATATGACATAATCCATCACTTTCTGCAAGGCAGTGTTATGCGCAAAAACCAAACCAGACCTTTCAAGGATGTAACCTCTGGTTATAAGGAAAGCTGTGATTTAATATGATCTTTCAGAAGAGCCTGTTGCTGTCACTGTGTCTGTGGCTGATAGTGAGTTAGTTTTTTTTTTCTTCTCATGGTCTTCCTAAATGGATGAGCTCATGTTAAAATATTAACAGGAATGCCACAGGTGCCGTTCCATGGTCATACACAAACCACTAACTTTATGGCATTACTTGTGTAAAGTGTTAGACATAAAAGGTGACAAGGGAGACCCTCACTCAGCCTTCAGGAATCCTTTCTTTAATGAAGCTCAAAGCCAAAACAAAAATTTTTACCCAGGCTATGCATTAGAATTATATAAAGTCCTTAAAAAAATACTAATGCCTGGACCTCACCTCAAGTTACTCTGATTCAGTTAAACTCTCTACCTACCAGAATATGAGTTAGTTCCTTGTGTAATTTTTCATAAGAAACTAGCAACATGTGAACAATAGTTTATTATAGTAGATTGTAGGTGGTGGGATGTAGCTCAGTAGTAAAAGCACCTGCCTACCATTTGTGAAGCCCAGAGTTCAATTTCAAGCATGGACAAAAATAGTAGATCATACCTAGTGGCACCATATTAAATGTCTAGGAGAAGACGCTGTGGGACTGGGAGATGAAGCCCATTAAGTCTTATTATGGAAATTGGGACCACGTTCACCAGAGAGAACTGAGTTTTTGAATGTCTCAAGACCACAGAGAACTATTGCTAATAACATAACAACAACCAGAGGGCAATCGTACAGCTTTAAAAATGGTTGCATGTTTTCTTTTATTCCTTGAAAATTAAGTGAAAATAAAATGAATGCTTGTAGATATACTTGAATTTTTCATTATTCTCTTAGTCAATCTCATCACCACCTTTATTCTTGCAGAATTAAGCATTAATTTGAATTTGGTGTATCTATTACCAATTTATATTTTATGCTTTTCTTTTATATGTATGCATTCATGAAGTGCTTAGATATTCTTTCTTATAAAGATATAATTAATGAAAAAATGGAAACAAAGTCTTTGTAAATAGGGAAGGGTGGAGGGGGGTGAAGGGAGGGCAGGGATGGGGGAAAAATGAGAACCAAGACCTGTCATGTAAAAGTACAAGATCCCAATGATGAATGTAACTGTACTGTATACCTAAAATGTACCAATAAACTCAATGAGAATAAAAGACATAATTGACAAATTTGTAAGAATTCATGATATGCAATGTGATGCTTTGACGTATGTATGCATTGAGAAATGAATACCACAATGAAAGTAATTAACATATTTATCACTTATCATAGTTATCTTCTATTATTTGATTGAAAATATTAAAATCTCTTTCAGCAATTTTTCAGTATACAGTACGTTGTTACCGTCTAATGCTGTATAATAGATCTTCCAAAATGATTAGGATTTTTGTGTGGCTTTAAGTGATGTGAGTAGCATCATATTTTTTATTGCTCCTTATCCTATCTTTTACTAGACAAGATTATTTTTTGAGAATTTCGAGAAATATTCATGTTTAGACATATGGTTAAAATTCTTTAATTTTGATGTTTGAACGATATTATATTACAATTTAATCATTCATTCCCAGGCTGATAGTTCAGTTTTTTGCAGATTTTCCTTATTCCACAGTTACTGTGACCTTCCTGCTACATGTCTCTAAGTACATACATTCAAGTGTTTCTCTAGGATTTCTTTCCTTAACCTGGTCTGCACATTCAAATGACCTAGAAAATATTAAAGAACACACGTGCATTTCAGCTTCTATATAAAAGAAGTAGTTCATGGTAAGCCAGTGTTTTTATAGCAAACTAATAGAAAAGCCAGCTGAATCACTAAAATCCAGTTTTAAAGCACACAAAAGCCTACAAAAGTCATGAGAGCTAAAGGAAAAATTGCATAGAATAGAACCTTTTTACCTTCTACTAAGTATCTGAGATTTATGTTTTTTTCTGATAGGATTTTGGCAAATCTGGCCAACAGCAAGTTGCTTGTGAATCAATAAAGCATGTCAGCTTTTAGTGGTCACAGGAAAATGAAGTGACAGATCTGAAGAACTAGGGCAACTCAAGCACACAACCAAAATATTTCTCAAGAAATTTAATAATTTCCAAAGATGCAATGGGAAAGAGGCTCAGCAATTGATTAGAAATATCTCTGAAAAGCAGAATGGAATTCCCCACACCTCTCAGGTTTTAGAACACAAAACTCCCCAGGATGAATGTAATCATTATGTGTTGCAAACATATACTAAAAAATTAAAAGTTAAAAATAACAAATTCCGGTGGTTCTGCCACCTGCCTCGCAAGCACAAGGACCCGAGTTCAATCCCTGGTACCAAAATGAAATAAAATAACGAATTCAAGTGGCAGGATGTGGAAATCCTTGAAGAGAAGAATGACTTTTGAACAGATTTCCCTAGGGAAACTTGCCAATTAAAGCTGCACCAGATACTGAGAATCTGGGTGTTACCCCAGAAGATGTCTATGGAAGGAAGCTGATTATATACACATCTGGTGATTCTACCCCTGGATTTATAACCATAAGCAAGATATTTTTGAGAACTTTGTCACCAAAAAAAATCTGCTCAGCTATTACTTATATAATAGCTTGCAAACTATGAAAACACCAAATTGTCTATCAACATTAGGACAGATAGATGAAATGTGGTTGGTGTTTTTATACAACAACCACACAACAAACAATGAGACTGAAAAATTTGTAACTACTCACTACCCAGTGCTCAAGAGAAAGAACAAAAGAAAACGTCAGACACCTAAGATATAACCTGTATGATTCAATTTGCATAAAGATTAAAACCATGGAAAAGTGACTTGTGTTGAGTCAGGATAGCATCTATTACGTATTAGGGGTAACTTTAGGGTTTCTAGGGTGTGGATAATGTTTCCTTTTTGGTTCTGGGTGCCTACTACAGAGATATGTTCATTTTGTTAAAAGTCACTGAAGTAAATGCTTTTGACTTGTGTACATTTTGTATGTGCACCATACTACAATAAAAATGGAAAACTAAGGTACAACAAAGCAAACAAACAAACCTCTGCCTCCAGCGATTTGGTTCTATTAGTATTTTGGGGGACTGGTTTAGCTACCAGCAATCCACAAATTTTCATAGCTTTATTGAATAATTTTTTCCACTCTCAGCATTGACTCTTTTTGCTGATTTCTGCCTATTTTTATCTTGGTCTATGACCCATTTTCTTATTATTTTATGCGCATTTATTATATGGGTAATCATGTGCTTTTTGTACTAATTTTAAACACCTTATTGTTGTCTATAATTGTCTTTCCACTTAAATTGTGTTTATTTAATCAGAAAGATTTATTTATTTAGGAGGTCAAATTTTCTTATATTTTTCTGTTATGAGCTTTGAATATCATTAATATACAAATATCCTTCCTCATACACCATTTCATAATATATCTCACATTGCTAATGTTACAGGATTTTTTTACATTTCAGTGTCTAATCCATCTAGAATTTATTCTATTGTACAGCAAAACTTAAGGTATTTTCTCCACATGGTAATTCCATGGTCTGCCTGCTAGTTTAAATCAATCATCATTTTCCTTTATATTTTTATTCTAAATCTATCATATATTAAATTTCCATTTGTTTGTGTTTGTTTTGAGATTTCTATCCTCTTTGACTGGCTTGCATGTATATTAAAATTAAAATGTTACTTATCTTTTCTTTTTTGGGGGGGCTTTTTGAGTCAGGGTCTCACTTCATAGTTGAGACTGACCTGGAACTCACTATGTAGCCCAGGCTGGTCTCGAACTCACAGTGATCCTCCTGCTTCAGCCTCCCAAGTGCTGGGATTACAGGCGTGTGCCACCACACCCGGCAAAATGTTACTCTTCTGATTTATGTGATTTCATCATATTTCCCCTACCACAGAAACATAAACTTGTTATTTCTCCAAATTTTATTAATTATAGATTATTATCCCTTGCATATGAATTTTGGAGTCAATTTTACTATAGCTACAATAATTATTATTGGGAGTTTAAATAAAATATACTAGGTTTCTAAACTGATTTTTTTTTTTGAAAATTCTTTTTATACTATTTATGTCCAAATTATATTTACATATTATTAAAAGTGTCAAATATTCTAAGTACAAAGAAAGAAAGCACAAATTTCTCAAAATCACACTACTTCTCTCTGCCTCTTTTAATCCACCTTCTCTTAATTGTTTGCGCTTGCAAGGCAGGCAGTAGAACCACTGAGCTAATTCCCCGGCCCTCTATACTGATTTTGAGAGAAATTACACTTTTATAATACCAATATTATAATCCAAAATAAATAAATAAAACAAATTAGCAAGATGAAAACATTTTGGTGAAGGAAGTAGGCTTGTACAAAGGAGTTTATTTCACTCTTGTTTTCTCTCCTAAGTTTATTAGGACACAAAAGCTACATCCCTAAGCATAAAATCTCAGTCTGTCATTTAGCCATATAGCAGGAGAACCTAGCAATGGAAATTCTGGCAAGAACATAGAGAATTCTTCCAATGATTTGGAGGGAAGAAGGTCGAAAAGTTCAAATCTAAGCCACAACATTTGTATAATTTAACATTTTTTGATATTATTATTATTGAAATAGATAGGCAGGGCCTGCATCTCCACCATTCTCCAGAGGGCAAAGGCAAAGACATTTGTCATCTAAATCATATTTCCTGTAGTTAACTGACTCGTGGTAAATCTGAGGAATACACTAATATAGAACCTTCCTGTGCTTTGGATACTAATGAAACACTTATTGACTATCTCAGTGCTTAGTCACACGATTACCCTCTTCCACAGCCAGTTCTTCCAGGATTCGATCTTCTCCCCTGCACAAGGGAAGACAAGTGCAAGCCCATGTCAATCACCCGCACTACATTATTTATTTATTTCCCACATGCAATTACCCAGTGGGCTCTTTCCCAACTATACTTCTGTTGGGTCCATAACTTTTCCTAGAAAGAGAAGGCTTCTGGTGTTTTTCTCCAAAATCATAAACAGAAAAGATCTATCAAATCGGATAATAGGATGAAGGAGAGTGATTTCAGATTGATCCATGGATTTGACTTCAGAGATAGTGACATCGTCTGATCCCTTTTCACCAATGTGCAGCATAGCCTTATGGGCAGCCTGTAGTGAGAAAATAAACACTATTGGTCCCCTGAAGAAATAGCAACAGTTTTAGAAAGGATTTGGAAAGCAGGAAAGAAAAAGAAAGTTGGAGCTACCCCTTTGCCTTACTGTTCTGATGCTGTTTGAATATGAAGGATACCTGGCTAAGTATAGTTTATAAATCTCCATGATTTTAGGGCTAGTTTTAGGGAAGTACTATAGCTTGTTCTCCATGGCCTTTTGTTTCCAGGAGTGACCTCTTAAACACTCCCCTTTTCCAGAACTTTATGGCACCAGAATTACTTCGGATCACTAAGCTTTTCCATTAGAATCATTTTAGACTGTGAAGTGCAAGGGTGGAAGGAATTCTACAATAGCTTATTTGGAGTAATGGAAATGACCCTTGTGACACTATGATCTAGGAAGAGTCAGACTCCCTCTCTAGACATCAAATTCCTCATTGATAAAATTAAAGGGGTGAATTATTTGTCTCTAAATGGCTTTTCCAGCTTGTATAGTCAAGGGCCCTAATCTACCAACTTACATAGGAAAGTTTTAGACCGTTGTCATCTGTGAGTCCAGAAAAATCAGCATTGTCAGCAAAGGCATCTTCAATGCCCATCTTTAAAAGCATGATTCTAAGGTCATGTGTGGCAGAAATGGAAAATTTTGGAACAAAAATATTAACCCACCTGTAGGAAACAAAGAAGGCAAGACATGGCATTCACCGTAATAAGCTCGTGATCCTCTCTCTCTCTCTCTCTCTCTCTCTCTCTCTCTCTCTCTCTCTCTCCTTTTCCCTTCCCACC
>NW_022900951.1:82389804-82409906 GCF_012274545.1 Fukomys damarensis
CCTCTCTCTCTCTCTCTCTCTCTCTCTCTCTCTCTCTCTCTCTCTCTCCCCCCTCTCTCTCCTATCTCCCCCCCAGCAATTTATTTCACTCTGCTCCCCTGCTGAATATTGACAAACATTGCTATATAGATCAACCTATTTTACAAAAACCACAGAAGTTATTGTAGAAGAAATTTTTAGAAGAAATGCACTCTGGTTCAGCCAGTGTTGGCTATAACACTGAGAAAATGTGCATGTAACTCTTTTATTATCAAAAAGGAACATTTTGTTGTGGCGCTGCCAAGGGTATGAGCCCAGTGGCAAGAAAGTCAATACATAGCTTTACTACTCTCAGCTCAGAATGATTGCCTACCCAACTCTTAATATTAAAATCTTATCTGTCCCCAAAGTTCTAGATGATTGCTAGGGAGGCTTCAATTTCTTAGCAGTATAACTTTGGAGAACTCATTTTATATTCTAGGCTTGACTTTCTATTTAGAAAAACACCAATGGTACTGCACCATTTTCAGATTTGTCAATGTGCTTAGATGAAAGGCAATAAGCAAAGTCTAGAGCAAAGGACCTGGTACATGATATGTACTTTGTATACTCTAATAATATTTACACATCTGTTAGGCAGTTCAGGGGAATTCTTCTGCCTCTGAGTTTCTGCTGAACTCAATGCCACCTGCACTGGTATACCCATCTCTATCCTTCACGTCCTCTAAATCATTTACCCCTTCTGTAGTAAGCGGTTCCATTTCTTCAGTGTTTTAGATGACATGGATGCTTCGACCCATTCCATCTGTCCCTTATTGGGAAGGACAAAGAGAGCCAGAGAATTTTTGTTGTAGTCCATTTGCAGCACTGTGCAGTTCAGTTCCATATCCACCAAGTAATGGTATTGCTCTACCTGATGCATCATGGGCACTTTCACTATGATGGTCTTATCCACTAAGAAGTTGGAACTGTCTTCTGTCTTGGATGGATGAAAAGGATTTGCCCACTGTGCTTAAAATACAAAGAGAATAGAGTTGCTTCTTTAAAACCAGTATTAGGGCCACCGAGAGTTTTTTCCATTAGTCACCTCCTTTAGTAATTAAGACTACCACAGAGGTATGTACTCTCAACCAGTTTTACAGGTGAATAACTGAGGATCAGGGAAATAGAGTCACTTGACAGGCCTCCCAGTTAGCAGGCAGCAGAGCTAGGGGGCACATCTAGGGCTGTTGGATTCCAGTCCATGCTCAAAACCTCTTAAATTACACCTAAGCCAGTCAGAGCCAGTTTCCTCTCCCATAAAAAATCTATATGGATATCCAAGACAAAGAGAAAAATGAGAAAACCAATCTTTTCTTCCATTTCCCTACCAAGTGTTACTGACATGTGCTGTAGAAGCAAGAGAAATAATTTGTGCACAGCACCGGCAAAAAATCACATGATACTTGTCTTTACAAACACCAGCTTTAGACCTGGCTGAAAATAGTAGTTTTGAAATGGATTACATAAATTTGGGTGCTTGTGAGGGTTGGATGGACGTCGTGTGTAAATTACACAAGTATCATAGTATTTGTTACATAGTGGCTATTAATACATGATAAAAGTATTGATGTAGCATGCCAAATGTGCACAAGTGAAAGCCAAGTAATACTTAGATATAAACCTGTCTTCTTGTCAAGTACAAATTTGTCCTACCTCACCAAATATTTTGGAAACAATAATTCTTTAGCCAAATATGAGCAGGATCTTCATACCATTGTCACCCACATCTCTTTGTTTCTCTCTCTCTGAAAGTGTGCTCTCCCTAGAAATCTCTTGGACTCATTCACAGAGCCATATGTATCTCCGGGATTATCCAATATACCGCAGAGCTGTGTCCACTGGAGTAGATCACTGTGATATGAGGGAAGCCTACTGATGCTTGTAAAAGAGACTATGAGCTCCTCCCAGAACTCTACTAAAGTATCTGAAGTCTAGACTTGCAGCTGATATCTTGGCCCCTTACCTTTAAAGTGAATATAGTTCACCAGGACCATGATGGCATTCAATTTGAGGTCTTGGATTAGGTCCACAATTTTCCCTTTAGTTCGCTTCTCCACCTGACTATTGATTGCTTGTTGGGCTGCAGAAACATTGGAAAAGTCTGTAGAAAACACATCAGTCTCATATAGGGTCTTGACACTATCCAGGAACTTTGGCAATGGTTTCAGCTTCTTCCCAATGAAGAGGGCATTTCTTATTTGCAATTCCAGTCCTTTCTTTGGAAAATTCAGTGAACATATCAGGTGCTGGAAGCCCTGCTGTATCTCTGCCATTGAAGTATCTGTGAGGTTGAACCCCAAGACTTCCAGGATCTGAGTTTGGGTGCTGGAGCCAGCTCCAAATGAAAGCATAGCCAACGCTGCAGAAATGCTCACGGGGGAAAAGAAGATGTTCTGATCCTGGGTCTCCACAGTGAACTTCCGGTACAGGTTGAATGCAAAATCAGCATTGATAGATGACATTTTATAGAGAGTGTCATTTTGTTGTGGCAAATAGCATGTAGGTACTTTGCCTTCAGAGCTCCTAGGTGGTGCACCATTGGTTGTAGCATGAAGCCCAAGTAAAAAATGAATCAGATACAAGAAGAGTGACATTCTGGAATGAAGGTAATCTATAAGAGATGAAGGGAGAGAACCATTGGGTAATCTTAACTGAATGAAACACTCTCTGTTTCAGGCATAAGAAATCACCTTGATCATTAAAACAATAGCAAATGTTTGATGATGTGATCATCAAGGAATGGGTGGTCTCTCGTTTCCCTAAAAACATGATGCCACATCCACTGGTGGCAGGAACTAGGAGAAATGGCTTGCCAGAGCCAAAGAAATAATGCCTTGGATTCTCATTAAGATGTAAAAACAACAAATGGCAATATTTTGAATAGATTTAATATATGGACATTAAATCCCTTTTTATTTTATATAGATGCAACTTTTAATAAAGGAAGAATATTTACTTAAAACTAGCACTCCTTCTGCTTACATTATCACATGGAGATTAGAATTTTTGAGTGTGTGTGTGTGTAAGTTAATTTTGCATTTCCTTCAGGTAACATCTTTGACATGAAAGGAGAAAACATCTGTACTTTCCTTAGATAAAAGACAAAATGAGAAAACTTTGTATAAGATTAGTGGTTGGAATGGCAGGATAGTGTTTTACAGAGCCATGTCCAAAGTCATGAACTAAAATTTGTATATTTTAAAAAGGCATGGAAGCCATGGGAATACCTTCAAACAATAAGCAAATGAGAGTGCATCATTATGTGTTTTATATCTCTCTTACCTTCTGTACCACAGTGGTTTCTAAATTAGAAGATATCTAAACACTATTCTTAATGCCATGCATGTCATTTTTTTAAGTATTAGAGAAACCAAAAAGATGTGATATAAACATCTTTGGCTCTGGAAGAGTACAAGGAATCAGAATTGGAAGGTCAGCTGTGGAATCCCCAGTGAGCATGAACAAGTGGTTAGAAAGAAAACAAATATGAAGGCAAGACAAGGATCCTTCCTTAACCCTCAGTCTTCTACTTTGGGATTCAACTCCTATCACGAAACTCTTTCTTGCTAGTCTATATCATTCTCCTGAGTTCTTTCTTTTTATTATTTTTCAAAAACTGGCGATTGAACCTAGAATCTTTGAACTCAGCAATATCACTCTCACTGTTTATTATTTATTGACAGAGAATACCAAAGTAACTAAGTTTCCCAGGCTGGTCTCAAGTGTGCCATCTTCCTGCTGCATCCTCCCAGAATACTATAATTGTAGCTGTGCTGCACCACCCCCAATTTTTCTTGTGTTCTTAACCATCTACCCAGATGCCTAATGGATACAGCCATGAGGAAGGTCCCCTCATGCCTAAGTGTCAAGTCAGAAGTTGCAAAGTTTAAACATAAACATATCATATTCCCACCTCTCAAGCCTGCTCCTTCGCCTTCATGCCACATCTTTGGCTATTGCAGAACTGTCTGTGGAGAGCCCCAGGCCAGAAACCTGGGAGCTATTCAAGGGCCTCCTCTGTTCTCTTTCACCACTTCTAATGAATCATCATGCCCAGTGAATATCACCTGAGTTTATCTGAAAACTTCACTCTTTTCTCCATCATTACTGCTACTGTCTTAGTTCACAGGTACAATTAACGCTTTGCTCCTAGCAGGTCACACTGTCTCCTGCTTTCTCCATTTCATTCTCCTTTCTTTTACTACCACTTTCACTACCATTCCTTGTCACCTGAGTCCCCTTTCTGTAAAAGTCATAAAGACTAGTTCGAAGTGACCATAATTATCAGATGACCAAACTTATACCTTGGCCCCTAGACCTAGAAACTTGGAGCTCACAATTAGATTGGATTTTGGCTTACTGATACAGATGTTCAAAGTTCCCAAAGAAACAAAAAAAGTACTTACAGCACAAGCCAAAGAAGCCACTCGCACTTCTCAGAAAGCAGTGCCTTTTTGTCTTTATAACATGCCCTCTATTGCAAAATCAGAGCACATTTAGTTACAAATTAACCCTCACATGAACCTTGGGATGATGTTTTCCAAGCTGATGCAGAGAACCAAGGCCAAGAAGATAAAAGCACGACCAAAATGATAAGGTTTGAACTTTGGGTGACAACTTTGTCTGACACATCCTTCATCATAAACAAATGAGAAAGAAGATTGTCAGAATTGGAAGGGTCCAGGTTTATCCCAGAAAAAATTTCTTGTGTAGAGAGAATGACGTCTATGAATAAAAGTGCCAAAAGGTGGCAAGAGAAATACCGTTATCACCATCAAAACCTGGATCTGGCAGCTTTTGAGGGAAAGGTAAACATGGCCAGAACCTAAATGAGCCTCCTTAATAGGTTATATAGAAATGATTTACATGCCAGTGAAGTATGTGATGCCAAATGTAGTTTCTAACCCTAGAATCATGACACTATACGCATTTCTGTTTCCCCAGGAAGAAATCCTGATTTGTTCACTGATTTCCAAAATCTCCTGTACTCTCCCTTGGCCAAAGGACCCCAAAAGTGGGTGGAGAAAGAATCAAGGAAGGTGGAATAGAATATTCCACTACCCAGGATCAAGTGTTTATTAATTATGTACAAAAAAGCAGCAGGAGCAAAGAACACTGGGTTCAGTCTGTTTCTAGATGGAATAGTATGTAGTAGTAGCAGCAGTAGTAATAGTAGTGATAGCAAAATAGTGATTCTTGACTATGTGCAAGACATGCCCTGCGGCATCATCTGATTGCAAGCTTTGGGATGACATTAAGGACATACTCACTATATGCATCTGGCAGGCACAAGGAACAGAACCCAGTTTGAGTTAAGCATTGGTGCAGTCTGTTGTGGGACTTAGGTGCAGAGCAAATAGTGCAGACTTCACGCTCAGACCATTGGGAAGCCACTGGAGGAATTTTGCCAGTACAGTGATTACAGAGAGAGTGACTGTGCTGTTCCAATGTTCCTTCTCAACCAAACATACATTGAGCTCTTACACTGTGAGGAAAATACCATGTTCTTCACTGGAACTTCGCAAGTGAATTGGAAGTAAGTATCAGTCCTGGATCCAAGGGGTCTTTGTGCCCACTTGGCACCCACTGCCCAAATTGAATAGGATAGGGCATGTCTCACATATGGGATTGTTATGGGTGTATGGGTCCCACAGAAAGGCAGTGGCAAGCTCAGGTCTCTTGACTACCAAGTCAGTTCATATTCAGTCCTGGCAATTCAGCCTATTGTCTGTTCTCTAAATTATAGCAGGAAAAAAAAATATCTAAAGTGAAAATTTCCAAACCTGTGCCCTCTGGTGGCATAGTCAGACAATGGCACAGGTTGTTATGTGTAGCTTCTGACTCACCTTAGCTTAGCTAGAAACTATTAGCAACTACAGGGCTTGTCTCTGATATAAAAGAAAGGCGCACTTCCCCTTGCAGCTTCCCTTGCAATACGCTATGCTACAGAGTCAGAAGCACTACACTTACACTCCTGTCATGTCTCTGCTATGTAGTAATTGTAATTTGAGGCAAATTATTTAATACCCATAAACTTCAATTTAGTCACCTCTGAAGTAGAAATGATAATAATCCCTATATCATGGTTTTTGTTTCAAGTGAAACTTAAAGGTATATATTAGTCTGTTTTATGTTACTACAACAAAATTCCCAAGTCTGTGTAACTTTACAAGGAAAAGAGATTATTTAGTTAACAGTCCTAGGGCTCGAAGGCATAGTACCAGTATTATTTTAACTCTGAAGAATACAATGTGGAAGATGATTCTTTAATATGTAACCACTTTTCCACTTGATTTGCCTGGGTGCTTGACCGTGCACCCTAGTCTGGTGAAAAATGAGGCGATGTCATTTAATGGTGAAATTAGAACAATTGGCTCTTGTAATTTAAATCTCACAGACACATAAAATACTGGGTCTTTTTAAAGAGGAGAAACAGCCTTATCAGACTAAAAGAGAGATTTTTTTTTTCTGCTGGCAAGGGAGACTCAGTGGGGATTTGGTGTTACAGTTCTTTTAATTCTTTCAGTTTCTTTATGCATTAGTTCTTCTTATTTTTTTATTTTATTGAATTGATAAAAGTGACCTATCAATGCTCGAAAATCAACTAATTCTGAAATTTGGTTAGTCACAGAATCAAATGCTAAATATAAATTTTAGCTTATGTAGCCCTCCAGTTGCACTTAAATAAATTCTATCTTGACATTGTGTAATTTTAGTATTTTCCTTGAGTACTTGAGCCAAAAACTTAGGCTACTGAGACTGTCATTCTTTCTTTTTGAAGGAAAAAAATTGTTTATTTGTAAGTAAGCCTGTCATTCTTTTTAAAAGCTTTCTTGTGCCACAAGAATCTTCTACTTTATCACACAATGTTTGAAATCCTTATTTCTTTCATATTTCTTGTGGAAGCAACGAGATATTACAATGCTATGCTTCACAAAGGATATCCACTTCAGAGGGCCACTTAGACGTCATTCCATGGACTGTCATATTTTCCTTCAGGCACACAAATGGGGTTTTTAACTGCCTTTAGCTCTCCAGAACAGATAATCAGCTTCAAAGTGCCACGATTTCTTCAACCTCTTAATATCAATGTCTGTATATTTCATAGTACTTGGTTTCAAAAGCATGAATGTCTACAACTAACCTCAATATAGAAGAATATTGCTTAGAGGATATTATTATATACACTTTTAATAGGAATTTCAGAGAACTTTGCTCATTTTATGAAGAAGGAGTTGGAAAGAGAGTTATAAATCTACTTTGGTTCATGGACATTGGTTAATGATTTGGATGGATTTCCCTTAGAAAGCTCATGATTGTAAAATAGGTAGTAAAGAGGTGTAGAGAAGAGGCATACATGCAGATCTCTGCAAATGGGCAGAGTTTGAGGACGTATGTGCCCTATGTGAATGTTCACTAAAAGCAACCTCGGTAGAGTAAAATTTTAATAATTAGGTGACTAAGATGACTATGGATGTCAGTCAGTCTCTTTCCCATACACTCTTGTCTTTGCTCCATGGACTCATGAAGGAAGGGTTCATGTCATGAAATTTAAGCATGGAATCAGAAACATGGACCTACACTCATCAAGGCTGATGTGGTTACAACCTCACAGAAACCAATACTGAGATTCCTATATGGCACAGTTCCTCAATAGACAACAATACCAAAATTCCTATATGGCACCAATTATAAACCAGAAACCTGCTTGTTTTTTAACTTTATTACTTCCATCATGAAAGGGGCCTCATCTGCTCTCATAAAAATACACAATAATTCTAATACCTAAAATGTACCAATAAAGTTAATGAGAGAAAAAAATACACAATGATCTAAATGTGGCTTTACCCTCCATGCCTGCAATGTTTTGGGCAAAACTTACCATCTGCTTTATCCATCGTTATGGTATTCTACACACGGTACCTTGTGACTAAACAATTAATGTCATGACAAAATATGGCATGGTTTCATACTGATGAGATTCACTTGCCTTGTCATGTTTCCCATTATGCTGAAGCAGTTGACTTAATAGAGACTGCAATGTCTTTTTGAGGACTCAGTAACAGAACCAATTACTTGACAATATTTTAATTGCTAGGCCATAATTTCTGTGATGTGGAATATAATTTAAATCAGTGCGCAGAATCTGGTGCTTTATCTTCCGTCTAGAGTCACAGATACTGTGGGAATCCAAGATTGATGGTGCACAGTTCTTTTCACTATTCTCCTAATGAGTCACTAGGAACATTCTTGATTCTACCCTGTGACCTGGACCTTCTTGTTGCAAAGGTCTTAATTGAAATGACTGAATGTTTACATTAGAGATTGTAGCAAAACTTTCAATAAATTTGTACTTGAGATTGCCACTTGACACTTTGGACAACCAATCCCACTGAACAAACAAGGAAACACTTGAACTATAGTAGTGTTAGACTGGTAAATATTTTTTTTTCCTCATTGGGTTTATTTACATTTTAGGTATACGGTACAGTTACATTCATTATTGGGATCTTGTACCTTTACATGACAGGTCTTAGTTCTCATTTTTCCCCTTGTCCCTGCCCTCCCTTCACCCCCTCTTCCTCTCCCCTTTCACAAACACTTCATTTCCATTTTTTCATTTTCTCATACTTTTTTCTTTTCCCTTATTAGCTTTCCCCTTCCCTTCCCACTTTCCCTACACCTTTATCCACTTTCTTCCTATTTCACGTGGTCCATTATATCATTAGGATCTTATGTCCTATTATAGTTTATTCACACCAGAGAAACTATTCAGTATTTACACATGTGTGGCTTATGTATTTCACTTAAGAGTATATCCTCAATATTTATCCATTTTCCTATGAATGAATCTAATTAGACTGATAAATATTAAATACCAAGAAGATTATTCGTTGCTACACAAACTGAGGTTCTGTATTGCCAATGTTCATCAGAGATGCCTCTTTCTAATCCAATACCCTAAAATTAAAAACAGTGGAAAATTATAGCCACCTAAACAAGCAAGAGTACTACTGGCTAACATACTCTAGACATAAAGATAGTGTCATCAAAGCAGGTGGAGAAACCTGGCCAGCTAATGTGACTGTTTAGGGCAAAAAGAGTATGAAATAGGTTAGTAGAAGGTAGTTAGGAGCAGGTAGTGAAAACACAAATTATGACTATATAAATTTTTGCAAAATCCCAAACTAATAATTATAAGTATTATTCCTGTTAATAGCAATAAATCTACATTAATTGTAACCATGTTCTTTTACTTTTCTATTCCCATGTTCCTTTCTACTTGCATAGAATGCGTTAATTGTATTTAATTTGGTATGTGTATTAGTCTGTTTTTTATTGCTCTGACAAAATACTTGACATAGAAGAATTAAAGGAAGGAAAGGTTTATTTTGGTTGGCTCAAAGTTTTAGTCTGTGATTGGCTAAATCTGACGCAAAAACATCATGGCAGAGGATGTAGTACAAGGGAAGCCCATAGTGTTTAGGAAGTGCATAATTAGGAAAGGAACCAGGGCCAGAGACCAGATACAGTTTTCAAGGTCATGGCTGCACAAACCACCTAGACAGATCCAGAAATAGTCTTTACTAATTTAGATGTCTCTTAAGCTTGTTAACAGTCAAGATTGATAGTCATACGTATGATAGTATAAAAGTTGCAGAATTTCAAACAAGATTCTTAGGAAGAATGACCACCAGGAATGACCATCACTCAAAGACAGATAAAAGGATATGTTAGTTCACTTAGGCTGCCACAACAAGATATCATGAGCCAGGTGGCTATTAAACAAAAGGCATTTATTTTTAAAGGTTCTGGAAGCTTGGAAGGCCAAAATCAATGTGCTAAAGGATCCAATCTAATGAGGGAATGCTTTCTGGTTCACATATTGTGCCTTTTCCATATGTCCTCATGGTGCAAGGGATGAGCCATAATCCCCAGGCCTCCTGTACAAAGGCATTAATCTCATTCATGACAGCTATGCCCTCCTGAATTAGCTATAGACAAAATGACTCACTTCTTAATAAATTAGTGATTAAGATTTCTGCATAAGATTTTGGGACAACAAAACCCTTGACCATAGCAGGGACTTTGAGCCCTTATTTGTGGAGAGGTTTTGGGTGTTTTCAATTGCATCATAATATAAGAAATATGACTTTGTTCTTTTCTTTTCTTAGAATTGGTCCTGCATTAAAGTCCTGAATATGGGAGTCATGGAACACACACTAGACTGGGAGAGCTATGGAACCTGTTAATTTTTAGTTGAACTAAGCCCAACTCAAATGTATTTCCCAGAAATCTTTCTTTGTATGTGTCTGGTGAAGGTTGTACACAGTAAAAATTTGCCTAAAATTTGGAAAGAAGAACTGAAACCGTGGCTATATTTTTAGTCTTTGAAGGATGATGTTGATCAAGAACTCTGTTGTGGGTGAAGTGTCTTTATGCATGTGCTAGTTTGCCTTATTGCCAATGGCAGTAGCCAGGTTCATGGTTCTAGTTCCCAGAGTCGTATCACTCCAGTTTCTCTAGTTTAAGGGCCAGGTTCAAGAGCAGATTTGTGGGGCCAGGGATTTGGCTCAGTGGTTCTGTTGCCTGCTTCACAAGAGCAAGGTCCTAAGTTTGATCCCCAGTACCCCTCCAAAAGAGCAGATTTGTGAGAAGACTTATACTTCTGCAGATCTTACATGGCAATAAATTTGTATTTACAGTTGTAAAAAGTCTGTCATGAGTTCCAGGGAAAGAAAAATATAGTTTCTATCTTTATGTATTCCATTTCTTCTTACATTTCCCAGTTGATATTCATTCTTCCTTCCTTATCTTTTGAGTTGGAAAGCTGCATTAGACTCTAAAGAAGCAACTATGCCAAGATTGTTTTTACTATGTCCCACAGTAGTACAATATAAAAACTCTTATGAATGCCTTCTTCCAAAGAAAAAAATGTCTGTGTCCTTTATTGCTGCTATAAATATATACCCTTAGGAGATAGGGTAGAGTTTCAACTTGACTGGGTTTGGTATTCTCCCCAGGAATTAGTGGAGCACATTTCCAGATACGTTGGCCTATTTCAAAGCATAACCTTGAGGTCCATGAGCTGTTCCTTGCCCCTTTCACTCTAGCACTCGTCCCCTGCTCTGCTTACTTTTTGTCATGAAATAAAGAGCTTTGCTCTCCCACTATTATGCCTCTGACTTGCAAGCAGCCAATCATGAACTGAAACTTTGAGCAAGTTAAACATCTCCTCCTTAAGTTGTGGGTGTTGGGTATCATGTCTCAGCTACAAGAATCTAATGAATACAAGACCAGGAAAAAATATTTTATAATTAAGTGAAATATACTTCTTACATTTCTAGGATCTGGGGCATAGAAATTCAGCCACGGGTAGTTTTCATAACTGGGAAGAATGGCTCTCTGCTTCTGTGATGCTGCCTGTTTGTTGAATCATTTAGAGGGGACAGTTGCTGTTTCTTCATAGAATGGAAGGGATTAACTGACCTAAATCTTTAGTAAAGGCACTAATTCATTCATGAAGAGGAAATTATTAGGCACTGATCACAGTGGAAAGTTCCAACAGCTTAATACTGTTGACCGAGGATTAAATTTAAATATGAATTTTGGTGGAAATTAAATATTTAATACACTCTTGATAACTAAGATTGTTGTCAAACAACAAGCACATTATGAAGGGAGAAAAGTCAAAACTGTGTCCCATATTTTTCATTCTACCTTAAGTACTACCTCTCTCTTTCACAAGACAATCCTACCCACAGTGCACTCTCCTGCTACTTTCAGTTACAAAATGTTCAGTGAATATGGTACATGTAAATATCCTTAAGTAATGGATCCATTCTACATTTAACCTTTTTCATCAATCTAATTTGGAGTCTCTACTTTCTAGTTACTTTGACACCTACGTTTCAGTTTCTGGAAATGTTTCAGATCAATAGTGCAGAAAGTGAGGTGGAGACAAGTTTGTTTGGTCAACTCAGAGTAATGGATATTCTTTGTATCTGGCTAAATACCCTTTCTAAATTCCTTTTAGTATGTATTCCAAATGCTGTTTAACACTATCATGCTCCCTTCTTCAAAGCGTGAAAGTAAAACAATTTGTAACCCCTAAATTTGGTTGATTTTATTGTTATTTCAAAATATTATATTTCAAACTTAATTTGTTATGCATTTTTCCTAAAATAATTTTAGATTTACAAATTTTTCAGTATAAATATTAAATGGTTCTTGATTTCTCCATAATCTTAAAAGTTATTTAGATGTAAGGCCTTAGTTTAGGGAGGCTGAATGCAAAAGAAATATTATTCAGGTCATTCATTTTAATTCCTTCTGTGGCTATCTTTAAGCAGTGTACCTCTTTTGTGTACAGTTTTTGAAAGTTTGATGTGAATTTGGCCATATTAACCACTTCTCAAATCCTAATTTTGATACTTCTTCAATTTCAGCCCTCTGTTTTGACTGTATCCAATTAATATTTTCATCATATTTGCTGGGTAGCTTCAATAGCATAGAATACAAGTAATTTTCTCTTTTTCTTTTACTAATAGTAAGAACAAAGCTATATAATTATTTTAGGACTCTGTCCCTACTAGCGTGAGTCATCTGTAGTACAGATCAGGGACAAATTATAGCCACTGTGTTGTGACTTTCATCCATATCTAAAAACTAGAGTTTTGCTGACAGTGTACAATTTAAAAGGACCAAATTTGTGTGATCCTAAATGGTAGATGAGGCATTAAGCCTCAAAGGAAAGGGAGAATTCTGACATCCCTAGAATTTAAGACCTTTCTCATTTATTGGACACAAGACATGTCAATCCACGCTTCTCAGCCAATAAGTTTAGAGCTTGTGCAGAAGAAGAATGACCCTTTGTTGATACTTTCAGGTTCTGCCCTCATCACCAGTGTATCAGAATCTTTCATATTCTTTCAATCGCCGTTTTCTGGAGCTGCCCATGCGGGTCACTCTTCAGGCCTCCTTCTTTTCTAATCTCAAGACTTTTCACCTAATGAAAACCTTCTTTGCCACCCCACCACCTTTATAGCACACACACACACACACACACACACACACACATGCACACACATTCACGTGCATACACGGCCCAAGGACACTTCTTCTCTCAACAACAGCCACAAGTGTGGCCCCACCAGGTTTGCCACTGTTCTCTTTACAGCCTGCTGGAAGAAGAAACTGCTAGAAAGAACAAGAAAGGAACAATAAAAAGAGAGAGGAGAAAGACGAAAAAGATATGGATGAAAGCAAAAACATTAGTAAAAGACAAGATGAGCAGCTTGATAAGGAAGAACAAAATGAGAATGAACAGAACAGGAAAGCTGAAGTCATCCTAGGAACTTGTGAGTGTCCCACAACAGGGTTCTTGTCTGGTTCCTGGTCCCTAACACAGGATAGCTATCATGCTAACCATATTCTGGTTTCAGACCCATACAAATGGTATGGTGGTTGGGTTGGGTCCCTGGATCTCCCCCTCTAGGGCGGGCATGGCAGAAGAGCCCACACTGAAAACAAACAAACAAAACAAAACACAAAAAGCAAAACAAAACAAAAAAACCAAGGAGGCCTAATTCTAAGAGGGTAAATCCCTGACTCATGCTACTTGATCAGTGAGATGGGACTCTGTGCACACCAGAAAGAGTCAAGATTGGAGTGTGGCAGAAAACTCTGCAGGACCTTTTGATTCAGCTGGTTTACTTGCAAATCATGACACTTGTCTGTCCTGGCTCAATAGTGAATGGCTCAATATTCTCAAGAAACTTCATTCAGAATATGTCCAAATAAAAGAGATCTTATCAAGAGATCACCAAGATGGTGTATGAGCCCAGAGAAAATGAATAGCAGTGGTTACTTAATTTTCAGGAAGGAGGTTGAAAAGAAATTAAAGGAGGATACAAGCCAACTGGCAAACAAATGGCCTTCCTAATTTTTGACTGCTATATTTTCAAAATGTACAATTCTTTTGTTTGTGTGTGCGTTTGTTTGGTAGTTCAGGGTGGACTTGAACTCATTATAATCCTCCTGCTTCAGCCTCCCAAGTGCTGGGTTTACAGTCATACAGCTCCACACCGAACTTTAAAAATGTACAAATTCATGGTAGAATGAGCCAAGAAAAAGACACACTTGTACTAGAGCATTTGAAAAGTATAAAACCTGCATTTTCAAGGGTTGTGGAACCAATGAGCCCCACTACAAATTTTTGCCTTTAAATCAAACAAATACATTTTCAACAAGGGTCTGACAAACTGGAGGCTGCATAAAGATATGGTTTTTCTATAAAACTGACTATACTCAGCCATAAAGAATGAGAAACTAGAGACACTTGTAGCTGAATGGATGCACATTGAGGCCTTACATAGTCTTAAGTGAAGTAAACAGGACACACATGAGTAAATACCAAATAGTTTCTCTGGTGTGAAAATCTAAAAGTGTACATATGGCTCAAATGGTATAATCGATAATGTAAAATAGAATAAAAGGGCTAAAGGAGTAGGGGAAGTGGAAAGGGTAGGGGAAAGGAAAGAAGGGATAAGAAAAAATATGAAAAAAAGGAAAAATGGAAGCAAAGGTTTTGTAAATAGGGAAGGGTGAAGGGGGTGAAGGGAGGGCAAGGAAATGGGGAAAAAGTAAGAACCAAGATACATTGTGTACAAGTGCAAGATCCCAATGATAAATGTAACTGTATTGTACACCTTAAATGTACCAATAAACATATAGGAAAAAAAAGTTCTGACAGAAGCTTACCAAATGTAATCAGATCCAGATTATTCTGATCCTTTCTTGCATTAGGGGCCAGAAAAAAGCAGCACACAATTTGTGAGACTTACTAGAAGGATGAGGGAAAATACCATCATGAAAATTTCAAAGCAGCAGAAATGTGAAATACATAGAAGTATTAACAATGAATAAGGTGCCCAATACTCTTTTTTTTTCTACTTTCTGTACTACTGAGGCTAGAATAGCAGACAACACTGTTGATTATCTCGGAATTTTCAAACTGAAGATTCCAATTTCAAAGTATGCATTATTTTCACTAATGGTATGGCTGAATATAAGTTTGAAATCTGACTATAAAGCCCAATAAGCTGGAGGAGTGTGAAGAGAAGAGAGAGGACGAAAATGAAAAACCAGAGGTCATGATCCAGACACCCTGTGAGCAGGCAACCTGAGAGGATTCAGATACTCGCTCACCCTTCCTGACATGAAGTTATTTTTTTCCATCAAGTTTATTGGTACATTTAAAGCAAACAATACAGTTACATTTATCACTGGGATCTTGTACCTTTACATGATATATCTTGGTTCTTGTTTTTTCTCCATACCTCTACCCTCCCTTCACACCCTTCACCCTTCCCTATTTACAAAGACTTTGTTTCCATTTTTTATTTTTTCACATTTTTTTCTTTTGCCTTATTTCTTTTCCCCTACCCTTCCCATTTCCCCTTCAGCCATTTTATTCCTATTTTACAATCTCAATTATACCATTTAAACCTTATTTACACTTTCAGTTTTTTCACATCAGAGAAGCTATTTGGTATTTACTCAAGTGTGTCCTATTTATTTCACTTAAGAGTATAGTCTCAATGTGCATCAATTTCGTTATAAATGTTTCTAGTTATCCAGTCTCCAGTTGATGGGCATTTGGGTAGTTTCCAAGTTCTAGATATTATGAACTATGCCTCTATAAACATGGGTGACCATATGTCACTGTGACATGATCCTTTTAATTCGTTTGGAAAGATACCCAGCAGAGGGATATCTGGGTCAAATGGAACCTCTAATCCTAGTTTCTTTGAGGTATCTCCATAATGATTTCCATAGTGGTTGCACCAGTCTGCACTCCCACCAACAATGAAGAAGAGTTCATTTCTCCCCACAATGCTGCCAAAAGTTGTTGTTGGTTGATTTCTTAATAGTGGCCATTCTTTCTGGGATAAGGTGAAATCTCAGTGTTGCTTTTATCTGCATCACTTGAATGACTAGTGATGTTGAACATTTTTTCATATATTTATTTGCAGCTTTTACTTCTTTGAGAAATGTCTGTTCATTTCAGATGCCTATTTTTTAATCAGGTCTTTGTATTTGGGGGGTTTGATATTTTGAGTTCTGTATATATTCTAGATAATAGTCATTTGTCTGAGGAGCAGCTGGTAAAATTCTTTTCTCATATTGTAGGTTTTCTCCTAGCTCTATTGGTGGTTTCTCTTGCACTGCAAAGACTTTTTAGTTACAGTGAGAGCCCAGTTGTTTTTTTCTTTGTGAAAGTTCTCATGCTGCTGAGGATTTGTTCATAAAGTCTTCTCCTATGTCAATGTCTTAGAGAGTTCTACCTAAGTTACTTTCTAGTAAGTTTAGTGGTTCTGTTTTGATATTTAAATCTTTAATCCCCTTGGATTTTAATTTAGTGCATGGTGAAAGATAAGGCTCTAGTTTTAATCTTTGGCAAGTTGGAAGCCAGTTTTTCCAACACCATTTATTAAAGAGGCTACCTTTTCTCCAGTGAGAACGGCTGGCTCCTTTGTCAAGAATGAGGTAGCTGAGTATGTCTTGTGTTGTTTCTGCATCTTCTAATATATTTCATTGGTCCTCGGGTCTTTTTCTTTGCCAGTGCCATTCTGTTTTTATCACAGTAGCTTTGTAGTGTAGTTTCAAATTGGGAATTGTTATACCTCCTGCCATGTCTCTGTTGCCTAGGATGGATTTTGCTATTCTAGGTCTCTTCTGGTTCCAAATGAATGTTTTGGATTGTTTTCTCAAATTCTGTGAAATAAACTGTTGGGATTTCAATAGGGATTGCATTGAATCGTATAGACATTTCTCAGACAAAAAAGTAAATGCATCAAGTAAATATATGACAAAAATGTTCCACATCACTGGTCATTTGAGAGATGCAGATGAAAACAACACTGAGATTCCACCTCACCCCACAAAGAATGGCTGCTATCAAGAAATCACACAATAACAAATGCTGGCGGGGTTGTGGATTGAAAGCAACCCTTCTCTATTGGTGGTGGGAGTTCAGACTGGTGCAACCACTATGGAAATCAATATGGAAATACCTCAAAGAACTAGGATTAGAGGTTCCATTTGACCCAGATATCCCTCTGCTGGGTATCTTTCCAAAAGAATTAGAAGAATCATACCACAGTGGCATATGGTCACCCATGTTTATTGAGGCACAGTTCATAATATCTAGAATTTGGAAACAACCTAAATGCCCATCAACTGGAGACTGGATAAAAAAAGATGTAGTTTTTCTATAAAATGGAGTACTACTCAGCCATAGAGAATGAGAAACTAGAAATATTTATAACAAAATGGATGCACATTGAGGCTATACTCATGTGAAATAAATAGGACACACTTGAGTAAATACAAAATAGTTTGTCTGGTGTGAAAAAATATAATGGTACATAAGATCTTAATGGTATAATTGACAATGTGAAATAGGAAGAAAAGGGCTAAATGTGTAGGGGAAGTGAGAAAGGTAGGGGAAAGGAAATAAGGGAAAAGAGAAAAATATGAAAAAATGAAAATAAAGTATTTGAAAATAGGGAAGGGAGGAGGGGTGAAGGGAGAGCTGGGATACAGGGGAAAAAATGAGAACGGAGACCTGTCATGTAAAGGTACAAGATCCCAATGATGAATGCAACTGTGCTGTGTACCTAAAATGTATCAATAAACTCAATGAGAAAAAATTATAATGTTTTAAAAATTTATATAAAATGATTTAGATCTTGTCTGTACTACGTTTGAATTAAAAAAAAAAAAAAAGAAAAGTCAAGGTTCTCTGGAAGCCAGGTGGTATTACTGAGGCATGTGGAAGTTTAGCATCAGAATACTCTGGGAACTTGTTAGGAATGTTAATCCAAAGCTCCTACTTTAGACCTAGGGAGTAGAAAATTCTGAAAGAGATATGGCAGTCAGAGTTTTTCAAGTTCTCCAGTTTATTCTGAATCTCATTAATATTTGAGAACTTCTGCTTTAATTCACTGACTGGAGTCTGTTTAGATAAATTGAATAGAACACTAAATACTGGATGGAAATACACTACATAATTCAAAGTTCAAAAACACAAAGAAATATCTCAAGGGGCAAAGACTGGGTGGTGGCTTTGGGAGAAATGGATAAGGAAAAATTTAATTCCAGAGTATACACTATGATATTTTTGTAGTCAGTATTTACAAGAGAACAGATGTAATGCAGGACACAGAATTTTACAAGAGTAGCTTGCAATGTTTGCCCACAGAGTCAAATGTAGAAAAGTGCAAGAAATCTGTCTGCATGCTAGAGATCCAAGGAATCCAGCAGAGAGCCTCAATCCCACAGCAATGTCCCATGTAAGTCCATATCAGCAGACCTAGGAATGCTTCCTAGGAAGGGGAGTTGGGCAGTCTCCCTAGGAATGGGAAACTGAAGGGTCTGTCCCAGAAAGTCCGAGGGACAGCATGAAAGGCTAGAGAATTTCTGCTGGCAGTCTAAAAGGCTGATGCTGGAAGACAGAGAATTTGTGCCAAGAACCGTGAGATGTTGCTTGAGGCAAAGGGGAAGACCAAAGCTCCTCCCAGGTGAACAACAGACATCCTTGGTGAAGGTGAAGACCAGAACTCAGCTGAAGCTTCTCCAAGAAAAATAGCCTGAAATATTTCCCTCTCCTTCTCCTTTTATACCATTTTGACAACAATTCTCCTTAAATAGGACATTCATGCCCAGAACCATGCTAACTCAATTTAGCTGGGAATTTTCACTCAAGTTGACCATTATTTAATTACCATAGAAACCATGTATATCACATTTTAAAACATGAACTAATAATAAATTGAATAAAAGTGTGTATATATATATGTATACACACACATACATATATATAGACATGAATGCATAAGTATGATACACACATATATAGCATGCAGAGAATCATAATGAGAATGATCATACCTTTATTGAGCACTTTTCCCTTGCTAGTGCAAAACATCTAACATACACAACTCAAAGTAGAAAAGCTTTGCTTTGACTCACAGTTTTAGAGGTTTTACTCTAGCTGACTCTAAGACAGAAACATCAGGATAGATGGGCATGTTGCAGGAAAGCTGCTAACTTCATGGCAGCCAGGGAGCAGACTATATGAGAAGAGGCAGAAAGGAGGAGTAAAGTACCCAAGATCGTGCCCCTGTGACACTTTCAGACACACTTAAATGTGTGCTTTACTAATTTCCTAGGGACCTCCCAAGCCAATGACGATGATGATCAAGATCAAACATCAAAAGACCTGCTTAATGATAGTGGCTGTGTCTTGTGGAAAAATAGGGGAGACTATTTCATTGGGGGGATACATAGTGGGTGGGCTTTACCTGTATTTGTAATACTTTATTGCTTAAATTGTGTTAGTACACGAATGCAAATATTCTCCATAACTTTGGTTGGGTCACCAATATTTCCTAGTAATAAATAAGTAAAAAAAGCATAAGAAGAGAAAAAGGGAAACCTGGCTTATAACTGTAATGTTTCTGGACAAGGGGAAAAAATGAGAACCAACACCTGTCATGTAAAGGTACAAGAGCCCAGTGATGAATGTAACTGTACTGTATATCTAAAATGCACCAATAAACTCAATAAAAAAGTGAACTTATAGGTCTTCAGAGTAGAAGATCAGAGGAAGAGGAAGAACAGAACTTTGAATCTGAAAGGCCTCATTCTACGCTCCTTTTAACTAATGTTTTTTAGTTAATCATAGTACCTTTTCTGGTATCCCATAGTAACACTTCTCATATCCTAAATTAAATACTATTCTTCTAATATGCAGTACCATCCTCTAGAGGGTATGTTTCCTAACTGTGTGAACCTTTAAGTGTTCTACTTAACTGTCATCCATAAAGTACTTCACACTGTATTTTTCACTTAGTAGATGTTTGATAACTATCTGTTACAGGAAAATTAACTTTAAACATTTACAACTTTTTTCAGTTACCAGTATTGACATTTAAAAATAAATTATTAGGGAGGGGAGGAGGGGGTGAAGGGAGGGCAGGGACAAGGGGGAAAAATGAGAACCGACCTGTCAT
>NW_022900951.1:82409994-82418048 GCF_012274545.1 Fukomys damarensis
GGGAGGGGAGGAGGGGGTGAAGGGAGGGCAGGGACAAGGGGGAAAAATGAGAACCAAGACCTGTCATGTAAAGGTACAAGATTCCAATAATGAAGGTAACTGTACTGTCTACCTAAAATGTACAAAAAACTCAATGAGGAAAAATAAATGAATAAATAAATAAATAAAAATTATTAGGTGTTTTAAAACAAATCCTTGAATACTGTTAAGAAGGAATTGACTCTAGTGTTGTATAACATAATAAGATAACTATAATCCAGAACAATTTATTATGCATTTCAAAATAGCTAGAGGAGAAAAGTTGAAGGCTCCAAACACACAGAAATTATAATCTTTGAGAAAGGAATGCTAATTATTTGGATTTGATCATGACACATCTTACATATACACAGAATTATAACATTGTACTCTACAAATAAGTACAAATATATAATCCAGAGGTGGTGACACAAACCTGTAATACCAGCAGTCAAGAGCCTGAAGCAGGAGAATCACAGTGAGTTCAAGGCTATCATGAATTACACAGTGAGACCCTGTCTCAGAAAATGAAAAAAGCATAAAATATATAAATGTGTATATTATCTCAAGTAGTGTTATATATTTCTGGCAGGTAGAAGGCACAGGGCCACATCATAATAAAGGAAAGCCTTTTTTCATCATTTAAACTGAATGGAAAGTCCAAATAGAAACTTATCTAGGTATTGTCCTTTGAAGAGCCTTACATGGGTTCTAATTGATCAATGGTGGAATTATTGCTGATAACTTAAAATTAAATTTTGAACTTTCTATGAATTTTATTGACTTTACTGCGTTATATAAATAGTACAACCAAAACTTTCAGATAATCCTTTTACTTTGAGATTCTGTTGAGATTGCTTAGAGATATCAACCTTTAATCTTAGAATATCTATTGATTTACCAAATGTTTCTAGATAGAGAATAATATTTATGAAAGAATTTGTTGCACAGCAATACAAAATTGATATCCAGGTATCTGTAGTCTTGATATCAACCAACCACTTTTTATACAAGCCTGTTATGTCTCTTTGCTTTTAAATTTTCCTCAGTAAACTAAATAAGAAAAGAAATGTTAAATTACCTCCAACATTCAAAACTCAAATCTGGTCTTTCAGGATAATAGAAAGGCATATTTGTTAGAGAAGATACTTGGTATCTTTTTATCTAATTCTTTAAAATATTTTTATATATGATATGTGGGATCCCAGATAAGCTCTTGTGCTGAACCATGCAAATCTTACAAAAATCACAGGGGGTTTACTGTGCATACTTGGTTTATCCCCCTCCCACACTTTCCTCATTCCCTGTCACACTGTGCTACCAAAGCACCAAAACAGCACTGTACCTTGGTTTGGAAAGGAACTTTTCTGCTTTATAGATATCTGTTCTTTCTGTAGAACTTTGGACCTATAAAACCTAGTTTCTGGACAGCATTAAAGTGTATAGCCACCGATATCTTGTTCCTCTACTCAATCTCAGTCTCATCCACCCTCTCTGCCACAAATTGTACTTTTTGCTCCACCTCTTGTGTGATCATTTTTTTCTTTTACTCAAGAACTCTTTTCTTCCATGTAAATAGCTACAATGAGGCTACATGCTACCAACTAGACCACGCAAACTTACAGCAGAGCACTTAGGATCAACACAAACTTTCTTATGAACATTTTGCTTTTCTGACAGTCCTCAGTTCTGAGCTGCCAATATCATATTTTCTTTCCTTCCATGGTTACATACAGATGGAAATCAGCTAAACAACAGTTCCTGGTTCTGCAATTTATTTTCTCATAGTGAAAATACCAAAGAAGCTAAAGAGAATTTGGAAACTTGTGTGCATGTGTCTCAGCATCTAGACACGCTTAATCTCCCCATTAAAAGCAGCAATCATATTGCTTGAGAAAATATTATTGGAGAATTTTCAGAGTGAGATTACCTAAAATTTTTCACTCTGAAAAAAAGTCAGGTTTTGTAATGGCATGTTACAATTATCTATGTATTGGCATCAATACAAAAAAACTATGGTATTAACTATGAGCGTTAGAAAAATAATCAGATCTATTATCTATAGGACTCTAAAAGTATACCACACCACATCCCGATTTGCTAATCATGATTAGTATTATTGGATCTGCTATTAACAACCAAGTGGCAAAGCATCATGTATAATAGCCTAGGGTTGTCTAGAGACTTTTCTTTCTGTGAGCCCCACTCAAAACTGCTGCCCTTTTAGATGATTCAAAAAATGGATATGCTTTGTAATTCCAAATAAGGTATACAATGACTTCAGAATAAAAAATTCCACTAAAGTTTTGTGTCTGTAGTGGAGACCAGATGCAACAACTTGTATTTACCCTTACAAGACATCTAGACCTCTGAGCTGTTGAAAATCATCAAGGAGGCTATTGCTTGAATTCAGGGAGGTTTATTTTCTGTCTGTTGGCATGGACGTGTCTTACCAAGATGTCTAGGTCAATCACTACATCTTGCTCAATATGTCCAATCAGCACAATGATTTAACAGAACGTCTGGAGGAATTAAGAGACGATCAAGCTCTGTGAGGAACAGATTTTGACATTGCACTGGAGAGTTAATTTAGCCTCAAGGTAGGAAACTGATGAACTTTTTCACCCAACCAGCTGAAACCAACCTGTATGAATTTTATTATGATACTTATATGGGAAGGGAGCTCAACATCAAGTATCATGTGATGTGGTATTTCTGCTCCTGTGAAGAAACAACATCTTAAATAGTATATGTAATTGAATTCAGCCTCTGACTACTTTTATAGTAACCTATTGCCATGTTCAAAAATCTATCTCCTGCATAAGCCAAATAGGAGAGTTGAATCTGATTGTGGAGATAATTTCCACTTTAAATGGTTCAAGACTTTGAGATGGTATTAATTTCTGAAGTTTCCTCTAGAGGTACAACATTATTTGAGATTTATACATTGGGATATAGAAGCATTTTATTGGTTTCTGCTTGTCTTTGTAACAGTTACCCTTACTCTATGCCTTAGGAAAACAATGAAGCATCCTGTCAGTACTTTGGTATGACTGCCTCACTGATGCATTGTGTAATAGAGGCAGCAATAGGCTACCCAGGAGATGTTTTACTAACCTGGGCCAAATTCTATGGTAACAATTGTAATAATTAGGCTTATTTCCTTAACAGCGTCTATAAAGCCCCCAAAAGTCTAAAAATGTCCCTTGTCCCCAGTGTAGAAGCACTGTGGTTCACAATATTTCTTTATGCTGGGCATAAATCTTATGCCTCTTATTCCATAGCACTTTCAATTTACAAAGTGCCTCATGTGTGGGAATTATTAAGCAGCAGCAGCAGCGACTAGTTGTAGTGATTCAACTCAAACTTTCATTCACTATTCCTAGAGTTGTTTCATTTATGAAGGCAACATAAAATTTAGCAATATTCCCATCATTTTGATCCAGAAACACCATGAACAATAACAGAGGTAACTGTTAGTTATGCAGTACTTATTACTGGTTAAGCTCTGCTACTTATTAGGGTAACTACAGCTACCTAGTTTTTGTCCACTATGTGATGCTACTTAGTTCCTTTCATACTAGGAATACAATATCCCTTTTCAGTTCAGCAAAATAAATTTATTAGCATACTTGTTCATAAGCTACAAGTTCTATACACTATATAATATTTTATGATTCTAGGGCTCCCCTCAAAAATGTGTTTTTGACAATTTTGAATTTTACTTTTGGTTTCTGTTTTTAGATTTTGAGGCAAGGTATCTCTATGTTGCCCAAGCTAGCCTCAACCTTCTAGGCTGAAAGGACACTTTCCTGAGCCTCTCAAGGAGCTGAGTATATAAGCATAAACCACATAACCCCCCATATTTCTGTCAGCTTTGATAAAATGAGTTTCTTAGTTACTTTCTCAATGCTGGGACAAAATACCTGACATCCAGAAGTTAAAGAAGGAAAAGATTATTTTAGCTCATAGTTTGTCATGGTTTCAGTCCATAAGCAGCTGGCTCCAAGGCAGGGCAGCATTGCAGAGGAGAAAAAAATAATCCATGTAATGGCAAGTAAGAAACAGCAAGAAGAAATTGTCCTTGTTTCAACCACTTTTTATTCCATCCAGGCTGCCAGACTATTGCTTGGTACCACTCACACTCAGGGTGGGCTTTCTGTCTTTAGTAAATCCATTTAGCCACATGCAGAACTATGCTAATCCTATTAAGGGACTGATACTGTTATTGCACCCTTAATGCAATATCACATATCCATGAACCAGCCACCTTCCAAAAACCACATCTAGGAGTACCTAAGTCTTTGAGGGGACATCTATATATAAGCTACAAAGGAAGGTGTCCTCTTGACCACTCTGAAGATTATAGGGGGTTAATGAAAGGAAAATTTATGTAAAAAATGTACTCTATCTTTTCAATCTTATCTATGCCTTCATCTCCGGCATGCCAAAGAGTGTCTTGTATTTTAACCCCATTTAATACACGGTGTCTTTGGGAAGATGTTTCAGTCAATCAACCAAGCAAACGATGAGGCCCACTCCAGCTACTCAAGGTAACATTAAATATGAACTGTTTAGCAAGACAATATCAATATATTTGTCCCAATTCAGCATATTTATTTTCTTCATCTTGATCAAAGCTTAGAATCTATTTCCACACATATTCCCCAAGTTTACAATAATATAAATTGAAAAAACCATGCAACTATTTTGATATGTATCACACTTTCTCATAGGCCATGTTTTTTCTCACTTTCTGGAATCTGGTGATACTTGAATCTAACTATAGCTCTAAAAGCAATAATATATGACTTGGATAGTCTCTAAAGTGGATCACATTCTTTTGCAAGATGTATTACAAACCTTCCTGTTGCTAGGACAAAGATTTATTTTGACTCTCAGTTTCAGAGATTTTAGTCCTGTGTTCGCTGGCTCCAAGCCAGAAGCATCATGGTGGAAAATCAAGGAAGAGGAAAGCTGCTTAATTCATGACAAGTAGGTAGCACACAGAAGAAAGCAAGAGAGCGAGAGAAGAAATACACCCTTCAAAGGCATGCCTCCAAGGACCCATAAACTCCAACTAGGCCTCATTTCCTAATAGCCTACTTAGCTATGAAGTCATTAACAGATTTATTCACTGATGAGTACAATGCCCTCAATACATGAGTCTTTGAGAGACAACTCATATTCCAAACATAACACAAGGCAACTGTAAAAAAATTCATTGCAAGTTTATTCCTTGCCAGGGGAGATTGACCTTCTCAGACATGAGTTTAAAGGTTACTACTAATGACAAAGGTAGATAAATTGAATTTAGAATTTCAAGGATTCTACCTTTATCATATTCTCCTTACCTGCCCCTATCAAATTTTTCATTGCTCAATTCTTTCCCTATTAATATTCTAACTTTACCAGAAGACAGTCATTGGGAAGGAAATTTTCATTGTATTTATAGCGGGCACAAGAAATTGCAGATTTGTTTTTCAGAAATCTCAGCTTTATAACTGTAAGAGATAATGATTAGTTTTAGAGCAGACATTGGTATAGTTTGGTCCTCTACCTGGAAGTTGGTCAGGGAAGGTAAAACCCTGATTTAATCATTTTCTTTCCCAAATTTCATGGAACACATAGATGAAAACAACCAAAACTGTTATATTCCTCACTTTTACTAAATTGTTTCATGTCTGCAAGTGTTACTTTGTTATCCAAAACTGTGGCTCTTGAGTTTGCATTATGGGTCTGGCTTCTGCTTTCTGAATCACCTTTCCTATTCCCTAAGAAGTGTTCTGTGTTTAAAACTAAGTAAATTTAGTCTTCTATGCTTCAGTAAAAATATTGCGAAACCAAACATCTTGTTTAATTTTGTTTAACTCCACTATCAGTTCAACTTGAGTTGATTCTTTTAGAACCACATCTGCTCCCGACCCAGCCGCCATCGCTCAAGCACCGAGAAGGTAGCTGCGGGGTGCCACTGAACACCCATAACCCCCCCCCGCCCGCCTGCACTCTCAGACCTCCTGACTGTGCAAGTCTTTGGACCCACTCTGCAGAGGCAGAGGTGGTCATCAAGGGTATTTTTCTGAGTTCCCAACTTTGAACATCTTTAAAGAAAGGGCATGGGAAACCTGTAATAGAACGTTGTGGAGTTCAACCATTCAGAAGGATGGGGAACTCAATCTGGGCCTTGCAGCCTGAGGTCAGTCAGCATCAGGGGGTTCAGCAATCAGCTAACTGAGATCAGGGGTCTTGCATCCTCGCTCTATCTGAGCCATTAAATGGTAAATATACTATATTGAAAAGTTTGTTCACTACAGACATGTTCTGGACTGCTTCTTGATTTCAATTTAATTCAAATGATTTAAGGGTGATAGACTAGTGACTACCACAGGTGGTCAGTGTCCAAGTTGTGCTTGATCTTAATGTGTTGCTGATTGTATCAGTTGGGGTAAAGCATTGCCGTTGATTTGATGAGCTGTTTTCTCTGATGTTATGAAGATGAGAATGTCTGTGGGTCGTTAGAGACACAGAAGCTAGGGTGCAACTATATCAGGAAGATTTGGGTGATAATCCAGAGATTAAACCAAGGACAGTCCGACAACAAAAATTAAAATGAGAAAACACTTAAGCAAGACACAAGGACAGACTTCCAGTTCACCAATGGCAAACAGTAGGGCAAATGAGGATGAAAAGGCCGATAGTGAACCACCAGGACACCCTGAACTCAAAGCACAGGAAGTAACAAAACAGATCAATCAGGCTCTAGAAAAATTCAAAACAGAAATAATTTCCCAGATAACCATAGAGATAGTGAGCAAAATGGAAGTCGTGATTCGAGACTCTAGAGCAGAAACTGACAGAAAAATGGATGAGCTCAGGACCATGATAGAAGCCATGAAGGCCCAGCATAAGAAAGAAATGGAAAAAATAAACGCCCAACATAGGAAAGAAATGGAATCCATAAAACAGATTCAAACAGATATCCAGGAGATTAAACACTCTATTGAAAGTGTACGCAACAGAATAAAAGAATGCGAAGATAGGCTCTCAGATATAGAAGATAAGATTGCAGTCAGTGACCATGAAAAGAGAGGTCTCTTAAAAACAGTAAGAGATCATGAGAAATCGATCCAACAACTCCTAGATGATGCAAAGAAGAATAACATAAGACTGATAGGAATACATGAAGTAGCAGGAGAAAATACAAATGACTTAAAAAAGCTGTTTGCAGAATTAATGACAGAAAACTTCCCAAACAGAGGGGAAGAATTTGACATTCAGATAACTGAGGCATATAGGACCCCAACTAGCTACAATCAAAAAAAATCTACACCTAGACATATAATAATCAAGATCCCAGAAACCCAACAGAAGAACAAAATACTACAAGCAGTAAGAGAAAAGAAACAAATCACATACAAAGGAAAGCCCATCAGAATCACAGCAGACTTTTCAACACAAACCCTTGGGGCAAGGAGAGCCTGGAATGAGATATTTCAAGTACTAAAAGAGAACAACCTCCAACCTAGACTGATGTATCCAGCAAAACTCTCTTTCAAAATGGATGGGGAAATAAGACACTTCCACGACAAAGAACACCTGAGAAACTACATGAATACCAAACCAGCACTACAAGCAATTCTAAACAAGATCCTAGAAAAAGACAATGAAGGCAACAACACCATGAGGCCCAACAGAGCAAATCAAATAGGCAAGGCAAGAAATTAAAAGGAGAAGGTGAAAAAGTAAAAAGAGTCAACAAAAGGCCAATAACATGTCAATAATAAGTCAGTACATATCAGTTATAACCAGCAATGTCAATGGCCTCAACTCACCAATCAAGAGAAATAGACTGGCAAAATGGAATAAGAAGCAAAATCCAACAATATGTTGTATACAAGAAACACACCTAGTGCAAAAAGAAGCCCATAGACTGAAAGTGAAAAGATAGAAAACAATTCTCCATGTGACAGGAGCCCCCGCAAAAGAAAACAGGAGTAGCAATCTTATTTGTAGACAAAGTAAATTTCAAACCAAAA
>NW_022900951.1:82418382-82427130 GCF_012274545.1 Fukomys damarensis
TTTGTTTGTTTGTTTGTTTGTTTTTTAATGGAATGTGCTGAATCTCTATAATTTTGTTCAGATGACTGCAGAACCTGGAAAAGCTGTTGCTGCTATCGATGCATAACATACTATTATTAGTCTCTCTCTCTATATATATATATATATATATACACACACACACACACACACATACATATATAAATTGAATTTTGGGAAACTTCAACGGTGCTGCCAACTTTGGAAAAAGTCATCCCAATTTACTGTGTTGACTTGGCATTGTACAGAAATGGACAACCATATTGGTCTAGAAATGTTAATTTATTCTAATTTTTATTTATTTTTTTACCTGTATACAGGGGTAACACATCATACTAAATATGTAAGGTCATATCTACGTGGGTTTTATTACAGAAACTAATAAAGTAGTCTCTAAATAATGAAAAAGGAATAAGATAAAACTATAAGAGCGAGAAGCAATTTAAATATGATCAGGGACCATTTTCATCTTCAGAATTAAGGATTATTTTGATGTTACACCATTGCCTTTTCTCTTTTACTTTCCTTTTTAGTTTTATTTTAGGATTCCCTGTTTTTAATGTTCATACAGAGATTTCTTTAACTGAAATACTGAATAGTTTCTTTGGTGTGAAAAACTATAATAGTACACAGGATCCTAATGAAACAATTAATAACGTGAAATAGGAAGTAAAGGGCTAAAGGTGTAAGGAAAGTGGGAAGGGTGGGGGAGAGGTAATAAGGGAGAGGAAAAAAATATGAGAAACTGAAAAAATGAAAATAAAATGTTTGTAAATGGGGAGGAGAGGGCGTGTGAAGGGAGGGCAGGGACAAGGGGAAAAATGAGAATCAAGACCTATTATGTAAAGGTACAGAATCCCAATGATGAATGTAATTGTATTGTATACCTAAATTGTACCAATAACCTCAATAAAAAGAAAAAAAAATTAAAAAAAAAACCTGTAGGGACTTCCTGTGTATCAGTGTTTATTCTATTCTATTCTGTTCTGTCATAGTAAAAAAAAAAAAAGACCACATCTGGAAAGCCCTTTTGTATCCTGTGCTACTGTGAGGCCTCTTAGAGACACCACAGTGAAATTTAAAGAAATATGTAATTTCATGTGATGTGCATTTTCATGCTCCTTACAAGGTATTTTATCTATTGACTGTGTCTATAAGGCACTGACTAAAGTTATTCTAAGATTAGGAAAAAGAAAGTGTTCTGCTTTGGATTTTAAACGTACCCTAAAAACTCATGGGATAAAAGCTTAGTCTCAGTAAGGGTGCAATCAGTAGTACTATTAAGAGGTGGTGGAACCTTTAGACCCAGGGCCTAGTGGGATCTTTTAGTTCACTAAAGGTGTGGCTCCAAATAAGATTCCAAGACCCTAGCCCTTTCCCTTCTTTTTCTCTACTTCCTGCCTGCCACAAGGTAAGCAGCTTTTCTCCTCCATGTATTTTCTGTCATGGATCTGCCAAGTGTCCAAAAGTGAAAGAATCAGCTCACCATGGACTGAAATCTCTGAAATTATGAGCACAAATAAGTTTTTTCTTGTTCATTATATTTTGTCACAGTGACTGGAAACTAACACAGAAGGTTATATAAATGTTCATAAATAAATGTGTATGTATTTTTGTTGTTTTAATTGAGCATTGAAATACAAGCATGTGTACTAGTATATAACAGTGTAAGTGTGTGAAGATTTGGGAGAATTGAATACTTTGAGTATGACAGAGTAAAATCTCAAAGTGAGAGGCAGAATGAAAGAAATATGAACAGCGATCACTGAAAATAACCAAAGTTTTCCAAGTTTTCCAAAAGTGATGATAAGGGATGTAAAATGAAAAAAGCCCATGCTGAGACTAATGTTGTTTTAATGTGCAACAGCTCAGTGCTATAGCCAAGTGTTACAGCTCAATGTCACAACCAAGTGCCACAGCTCTGAGGCACAATTGAGTGTTACAGTTCATGTTACAACTCTGGGTCGAAGCAGTCACAACTTGAAGACGAGAATCTGATGGTCATTTGAAGACACGGATAAAAACTTTTATTATGCCAGCAGGCTCAGTGGAGTTCATACTCTGAAGACTGAGTGCTTCACCAGAAATGAAAGCCTCCTTATATAGGGATCTACAGTGTGTGTGAACATGTTCACTGAAGCAGAAAGGTGGAGTCATAGAACATCCCTAAAATACATACCATGTGGGCATGCTCACTGTAGTAGAGGGGCGGAGCTACAGAATATTCTTGAAAGGGAGTGGAGGTTAACAGAACATTCTTTTAAAGCAGCAGAGCTTACAAGATCCCAATGATGAATGTAACTGTACTGTATACTGAGCTGAGGAATGCAATTTACCACATAAGACAGGCTCAACTTCACCAGAGGTTAACTTTAACTTAAGGAACATTGGTGAAGTTTATTTCCTTTCCCTATAAATCTGATATTTTTCTTTACCACCATTGTGTTTATCTGTTGAGTGATTATCTTGGCCCTTTTGCCCTGGAATTGCCTTAGTGTTGGTTTATTTTCTATGAAACTCTAGGGCTTATCCATAATAAATTCTCTCATCCATTCTAGAGTTTCCAGTGGCTATGGGAATCAGCAGTTTCACTCTATATCTAATTAAATAAAAACATGTACTCACATATATTTCTTAGGTTCTTCTTCCCATTGTCTCTGTCTAAGTCCTATCCTTTTCACTTTTCTTTCTTTCTTTCATTTATTTCTAGCCTTGGAATAAATGTATGAGCATTGAGGAGTGTTTTGAGGTGGTGGTTATGAAGGTGCCGTAGAAAGAATATGTTAATCTTCTGATCTATGTGTATTTTAATTTTTAACTTGCCTAGGAAAAAATAACTTATGGCTGAAGGTTCAGATATAACCACTTAAATTTCCTTTGTACTAGGACCTAATATTAGGAATACAAATTTAGCCAGTCTTTGAAAATTTTAATGCATACATTTTTTTTTTTTTTGAAATTGAGACTAAGGGCCCTTGACAAGTTGTCATGAGATGGATTTCAGGCATCTCTTCATTTTCTCCATCTCTGAGTCTTGGGATCACTGTGGCAAATGAGTATATGGTTTAAACCTCAGTCTTTGTGGATTTTATGACCTGTTCCAACTTGTGCATCTCTTATGGCTCTTTTTAAAAGGGACTGAAATTGAGTTCGCTCTACATATTGGAAAAGGCAAACCTATTAAATATGTTATTTTGTTGCCTCCATGACACACTGTTTGAAAAATATTTTTTCAAGGCCTTTTATTTTTCATAATCACTAATATTATCTCTAATATTTTATTTACGAATTCACTAATTGGATTAGAAGGACTATAAATTGCTGACATCTAGATTTAGGATCTACTTTTGAAAATGAATTTATATTTTACTGTTTACATAGGAACCTCACAACATTCTGTTTTCTGTAACATCTGGGTTATATTTATATATCCTGGAAGTGGAAATATTTAGCAGCATATTTACAGGAGGGAAAAAGTAACTACATCAATCTAGTCTTCTTTTTTTCTTTTTATTGAGGTTATTGGTACAATCTAGGTATACAATACAGTTACATTCATTATTGGGATCCTGTACCTTTACATGATAGGGCTTGATTCTCATTTTTTCCCCTTGTCCCTGCCTTCCCTTCACCCCCTCTTCCCCTCCCATGTACAAACACTTTATTTCCATTTTTTCAATTTCTCCAATTTTTTTCCTCTCCCTTATTTCCTTTCTCCCACCTTTCCCACTTTCCCTACACCTTTAGCCCTTTACTTCCTATTTCACATTATTAATTATCTCATTAGGATCCTGTGTACTATTACAGTTTTTCACACCAGAGAAACTATTCTGTATTTCAGTTAAAGAAATCTCTGCATGAACATTAAAAATAGGGAATCCTAAAATGAAACTAAAAAGGAAAGTAAAAGAGAAAAGGCAATGATGTAAGATTAAAATAATCCTTAATTCTGAAGATGAAAATGGTCCCTGAACATATTTAAATTGTTTCTTGCTCTTGTAGTCTTATCTTATTATTTTTTTCATTATTTAGACAATACTTTATTAATTTCTGTAATAAAACCCACATAGATATTACATATTTAATACATATTTAATTACATATTTAATACAGTGCATTACCCCTGTACAAATGGAAAAAAATAAAAATAAAAATAAAAAATTAACATTTCTAGACCAATATGGCTGTTAATTTCTGTACAATGCCAATTCAACACAGTAAATTGGAATAACGTTTTCCAAAGTTGACAGCACAGTTAAAGTTCCCAAAAATTCAAATTCTCTCTCTCTCTCTCTCTCTCTCTCTCTCTCTCTCTCTCTCTCTCTCTCTCTCCACAGAACCATTCAGGCTTTCAGGCTATTAAGTTCTCTTTTATTTATATGAAAAGACGACCAATAATAGTAGTATGTTATGCAGCAATAGCAGCAATAGCTTTTCCAGGTTCTTCAGTCATCTGAACAAAATTATACACATTCAGCACATTCCATTAAAAAAAAAAAACAGAAAAACAAAGAAAAGAATAATATCCAGAAAACAGCAAAGTTCTGTTGCTGCTGTGGTACCTGGCACCATTTTTTTTTTTTTTTTGCATCTAAATCATCATCTGGAAAGAGAACATTCTAGAGTAACATCACTAAAAATAGCTCTGATAAAGCACGGTCACTACTGTGCATCATAAAGCAAGTACAAGCTATTTTACATTCACAGAAGTATGATACAGTACCGTCCCACATCAATAATACTAGAATCAGTTTTGGTTTGAAATTTGCTTTGTCTCCAAATAAGATTGCTATGCCTGCTTTTTTCTGGGCTCCTGTCACATGGAGAATTGTTTTCCATCCTTTCACTTTCAGTCTATGGGCTTCTTTTTGCACTAGGTGTGTTTCTTGTATACAACATATTGTTGGATTTTACTTCTTTTTCCATTTTGCCAGTCTATTTCTCTTGATTGGTGAGTTGAGGCTACTGACATTGATGGTTATAACTGATATGTACTGATTTATTATTTTCATGTTATTGGCCTTTTGTTGACTCTTTTTACTTTTTCACCTTCTTTTAGTTTTTGGCTTTGCCTATTTGATTTGCTCTCTTGTGCTTCATGGTGTTGTTTCCTTCATTGTCTTTTTCTAGGATCTTGTTTAGAATTGCTTGCAGTGATGGTTTGGTATTCATGAAGTTTCTCAGGTGTTCTTTGTCATGGAAGCATCTTATTTCCCCATCCATTTTGAAAGAGAGTTTTGCCAGATACATCAGTCTAGGTTGGAGGTTGTTCTCTTTTAGTACTTGAAATATCTCACTCCAGGCTCTCCTTGCCCTAAGGGTTTGTGTTGAAAAGTCTGCTGTGATTCTGATGGGCTTTCCTTTGCATGTGATTTGTTTCTTTTCTCTTACCGCTTGTAGTATTTTGTTCTTCTGTTGGGTTTCTGGGATCTTGATTATTATATGTCTAGGTGTAGATATTTTTTGATTGTGGCTAGTTGGGGTCCTATATGCCTCAGTTATCTGAATGTCAAATTCTTCCCCTCTGTTTGGAATGTTTTCTGTCATTAATTCTGTGAACAGCTTTTTTATTGTATATACTTTCAACAGAGTTTTTTTAAAATCTCCTGGATATCTGTTTGAATCTGTTTTATGGATTCCATTTCTTTCCTATGTTGGGCGTTTATTTTTTCCATTTCTTTCTTATGCTGGGCCTTCATGGCTTCTATCATGGTCCTGAGCTCACCTCTTTTTTTGTCAGTTTCTGCTCTAGAGTCTCGAATCACGACTTTGATTTTGCTCAACATCTCCATGGTTATCTGGGCATTTATTTCTGTTTTGAATTTTTCTAGAGCCTGATTGATCTGTTTTGTTACTTCCTGTGCTTTGAGTTCAGGGTGTCCTGGTGGTTCACTATTGGCCTTTTCATCCTCATTTGCCCTACTGTTTGCCATTGGTGAACTGGAAGTCTGTCTTTGTGTCTTGTGTAAGTGCTCTCTCATTTTTATTTTTGTTGTCGGGCTGTCCTTGGTTTAATCTCTGGGTTATCACCCACATCTTCATGATATATTTGCACCTTAGCTTCTGGGTCTCTAATGACCCACAGACATTCTCATCTTCATAACATCAGAGAAAACAGCTCATCAAATCAACCACACTACTTTATCCCAACTGATACAATCAGCAACACATTATGATCAAGCACAACTTGGAAACTGACCACCTGTGGTAGTCACTAGTCTATCACTCTTAAGCCATTTGAATTAAATTGAAATCAAGAAGCAGTCCAGAACATTTCTGCAGTGAACAAACTTTTCAATATAGTATATTTACCATTTAATGGCTCAGAGAGAGCTAGGACTCAAGACCCCTGATTTCAGTTAGCTAATGGCTGAACCCCATGATGCAAACTGACTTCTGGCTGCAAGGCCCAGATTGAGTTCCCCAATCTTCTGAACGGTTGAACTCCACAGCGTTCTACTATAGGTTTCCCAAGCCCTTTCTTTAAAGATGTTCAAAGTTGGGAGCTAAGAAAAATACCTTTTATGACAACCTCTGCCTCTGCTGAGTGGGTCCAAAGACTGCCACAATCAGGAGGTCTGAGTGTGCTCCCAGGGGTGGGGAAGGGGGGGTAAAGGGAGATGGGGGGTCTAACCTCTGCCTCTGCTGAGTGGGTCCAAAGACTGCCACAATCAGGAGGTCTGAGTGTGCTCCCAGGGGTGGGGAAGGGGGGGTAAAGGGAGTTATGGGGGTTCAGGGGCACCCCCGAAGCTACCTTCCTAGTGCTGGAGGCTCCGGGTGGGAGAAGGCATGGCTCTCCATTCTAGTATTCTTGATTGTCTACCATAAGTTCATATTGTTATCAGCTTTTCTCTTTTTTTGAGGGGCAGAAGATATAACTGGACACAAAAGCATTCTGACCTCTGTTGTATGGGAAAAGTTATTTGTTTCTGCTGGGTAGAGACTGGATTTCCAGTTGTATCCTATATTTCTATTATGGTGTGATTTAAGATGGCAAGAAATGTGAAATAGTAGAATCTTGGGATTTTTCAGTTCTAAACAGTGGAACTTTCTATATATTGCTCCTGTCTTTGCCTGCTTTGTAACCTATTTCTACCTCTGTGGTAGATTCTTCTTATTCTTTCCCTTGTAATGTTTCTATTTTTTCTTGCCTGTATTACCATTCAGAATTCCAAATATTCATAACAATTCATCGTTAAATTAAATTTAAATAATTTCAGTTAATTGTATTTCATTACATTTGATTTTCAGTATTTTCATGATGAACACAAACTTTATAATTTAGGTGTTGATGGTCTTTGCAGTTGATGGTCTTTATATTAATGTTGTACCGTTTTCTGTGGTGTTTGTACCAGTTCTTCTATGTGTGTTTTGATACCTTCCAAAATTTTTAGGCATTCTAAGATATTTTCACTTTACTCATTATGTATTTTCTTATCTTCTGAGACTGTTGGTGTTTTACCTCAAGATAAAATGCTGTTGTCTTTGTTAAAGAAGATCTTTATTCAGGCAGATGATTCAAAGGTGAGATTCAATTTGTAGCAGAATGATCTATTTACAGTTGATTTTTATTCTTAGAACCTAGTCTTTCATAAGTTAATACTAAAATTATTGGGCATGCATAGGTCTTTTTCTCTGTGTTATACACAGAGATGTAGTTTTATATCTCAATTCTTATGGCACTGATGAAATCTCTGTTAAATTCTACAACCTCTCAGTGTTACTTTCAAACAAGAAAATGTCTTATGGGAAAATGCCCTGACAATTTTTTTTCTTTTTATTGAGTTTATTGGTATAATCTAGGTATACAATAACGTTACATTCATTATTGGGATCCTGTACCATTACATAATAGGTCTTGATTCTCATTTTCCCCCTTGTCCCAGCTCTTCCTTCACCCCCTCCTCCCCTCTCCACTTGCAAACACTTTATTTCCGTTTTTTCATATTTTTTCCTCTCCCTTATTACCTTTCCCCCACCCTTCTCACTTTCTCTACACCTTTAGCCCTTTACTTCCTATTTCACATTATTCATTATCTCATTAGGATCTTGTGTACTCTTATAGTTTTTCACACCAGAGCAACTATTTGGTATTTACACATGTGTGGCTTATTTATTTCACTTAAGATTATATCCTCAATATGTATCCATTTTCCTGTGAATGACTCTAATTTCTCATTCTTTATGGCTGAGTTGTATTCCATTTTATAGAAAAACCACATCTTCTTTATACAGTTTCCAACTGATAGGCAAATGGGCTGTTTCCAAGTTTTAGCTATTCGAAACTGTGCTGCTATAAACATCGGTGTGCATATATCACTGTGGTATGATTCTTTTAATTCTTTTGGAAAGATACCCAGCAGAGGGATAGAGGGATGGCTGGGTCAAATGGAACCTCTAGTCCCAGCTTTTTGAGGTATCTCCATATGTCCTTTCTTTTGTAACTCTGCCTTATTTGTACAAAATAATAAACAGCAACAATAAACTGGAAATTTTTGGATAAACTAATTTTACAATAGTCAGTAGAATGAATACTTTAGAACTCTAGAATTCAGCAAAATATTACTTTGTAATTTTTGATTTTATGCTTAATTATAATGATCTGCTAAATCTCTGTATGAACATTAAAAATAGGGAATCCTAAAATAAAACTAAAAAGGAAAGTAAAAGAGAAAAGGCAATGATGTAAAATTAAAATAATCCTAAATTCTGAAAATGAAAATGGTCCCT
>NW_022900951.1:82427458-82438595 GCF_012274545.1 Fukomys damarensis
AATAGCAGTATGTTATGCATCAATAGCAGTAACAGCTTTTCCAGGTTCTGCAGTTATCTGAACAAAATTATACACATTCAGCACACTCCATATAAAACACAAAAACAAAAAAACAAAGACAACAATAATACCCAGAAAACAGCAAAGTTCTGTTACCGTTGTGGTACCTGGCACGAATTTTTTTATTAGCATCTTAATCATCATCTGGAAATAGAACATTCTAGAGTAACATCATTAAAAATAGCTCTGATAAAGCACGGTCACTACTATGTATCATAAAGCAGCTAAAAGGAGTGCCTGGGCCCCATCCACAGTGGGAAGGTAGCCACACCCTCTCGCACTGGGAGCTGCCATGGCTCCAGCGCCAGGAGGAGTGCCTGGGCCCTGACAAATTTTGGTCTCCTTTTTTATTTCTTTAAGAGTACTTGTCTCAAATAGAAAGAAAAGGGCTAAAGGTGTAGGGAAAGTGGGAAGGGTAGGGGAAAGTGTATAAGGGAAAAAATATGAGAAATTGAAAATAAAGTGTTTGTAAATGGGGAGGGGAGGAGGGGGTGAAGGGAGGGCAGGGACAAGGTGAAAAAATGAGAACCAAGACCTGTCATGTAAAGGTACAAGTTCCCAATAATGGATGTAACTGTACTGTATACCTAGAATGTACCAATAAACTCAGTAAAAAGAAAAAAAAAGAGTACTTGTCTCCTCCAGTATCGACTGCCTTGATACCTTTCTAATACCATCCAGTAGGTAATTTTTAAACATTTCTTCTATTTTCTTAGATAATTTTATTTAGCCATGTTCTGGAAGAAGTTAGTCAATTACAAAAACAGGAATCAGGATAAGCTAATTATACATTTCTGTAAAGACTGCTGTTTGCAAGGTGCCCTGTCTATAAGTCCCCAATTTAGTTTATGTGTTATGTGTGCACTCAATACTTATATCTTCATCAAGAGATAATAGCACTAAATAGTTTAAAAATTCAACCTATTGGAAGCTATGTAGTATGTCACTGTAGTTTTAAAGTGTAAGTTTTGTTTCCAGTTATTATTTATACTGAGCATATATACTTGAATGTATTTTATATTAGTTTAGTTCATGATCATGTGGTTTGCAAACAATATTTCCTATATACTTATTCTCTATATTTGTATATAATTTATTTTCTCTGTATTTAAATATTATTTTGGTACATTTATAGGAACATAGGTTTTAATAATGCATTTATTTAGTGATAATTGATTTACAAGTTATGTTCAACAATGGCAGGCCAGATGATGTTAGACTTTTGTATTTTCAGAATATATTTGGTTAATCTTTTGTTAGATCGTATCTATGCTCATACATAAGTGTAAGAATGTCTATTGTCTATTTGTTCTTTCACCTGGATGCAATGTTCTATACATTTCTGTTAGATCACACATGGTCCTTATGGCTTTTATTTTTTTTGGATGCTTATATAATTTTTTTCATAATGTTTCTTATTTTATCAGAGTTATATCTTAACTCCCAAGTTATCACATCATTTTCATAGTTTTATCAGTCATTGCTTTGTAGTATAAATTCATATAGATATATTTTTCCATCTTGTAGTTTCAAATTTTTTTTTCTGGTACCAGGGATTGAACTCGGGTCCTTGCGCTTGTGAGGCAGGTGATGGAACCACTGAGGTAAATCCCCAGCCCCTAGTTTCACATTTTTGATATTTCACATGCTACTCTAAAATTTATCTGGCAAAGCAGAGGGTCATCAAGAATGAAGACTGAAAGATTAAAGACAGTATTAAGAACTTAGCAATTAATAAAATAAAAAGATTTGCTAAATTCTACTATTAGAAAATATTTATTTGGGCAATTTCTGCTTTTTTAAAAGGCTGTAGTCCACAAGAAGAATCAAACTAGTGACCGACAGTTTCAGGCACTGAGGGAAAGAGGAGAAAGGAGGAACCTGTATGTTGGAATCATAATTATATTTGGGGTGGGATTAAGGAAACTATAATCATCTGGGGGCGATTCATTACCAGGATTCACCACCAGTATATATATTTTCAATCTATGTAGAAAAAAGAGATAATTACTCCTTGTAATATAATACTATAATAAATCCTTTCATTAAAAATTTGCAGGGTGCTGTTTTTATGTTGTTGTTTTTTGTTTTTGTCTTTTTCATTTTCTTGAGCCAGAGTTTCATTATGTAGTTCAGGCAGGACTTGAACTCACTATGTACTTCAAGAACTAAACTCACAATAATCCTCCAGCCTAAGCCCCCTGAGTGCTGGGATTATAGGTGGATGACACCACACTAAGATTGCAGGATAATATTTCCCAAGCAATTTTTAAAATCAAAATTCAATAATGAAGGTCAAAAAGCATTAAAGAAAGAGAAATCTTTTGAAAGGGGAGTATGATTCACATAAGATAAAATTCACTATTTTACAGTGCACCACTGAGTGTCTTTTAGCACACTGATAATGTGCAATCATCATCAAGATCTAGTTCTAGAATATTTTCATTATCCCCAAAGAAAATCCTTATCCACTAAGTAGATAACCCCTATTTTTGCTATCCCCAGATACCAGCCATTAGTCTATTTTTAAACTGTATACCTCCTTTATTGTTGGTTGGAATGTAAACTAGTAAAACTATTATGGAGATCAGTATTGAGATTCAAAGCACTGAAATAAAATATTCCATATGACCCAGTTATCCCCTTGCTAGGTATCTTCAAAAGATTAAATGATCACACCACCATGATATATGCATACCAGTATGTATACCAGCACATTTCATGATAGCTAAATCCTGGAAGTAGCCTGTATACCCATCAACAGATGACTGGAAAATGTGGTATCTATATATAATGGAATACTACTTGGCAATAAAGAATGGCAAATTTCCATAATGACTCTACTGTACTAGTTTACATTCCAACCAACAAGAAGGAGGGTTCCATTTTTACTACAGCTATGCCAGAATTTGTTACTGTTTTATTTCCTAATGTTTAGTGTTGTTTCCAGAGTAAGACAGAATCTTATGGTTGTTAGTTAAATCCTGGAAACAGCCTGTATATGCGTCAAAAGATGATTGGATAAACAAAATGTGTTATCTATGTATAGTGGAATATTACTTGGCTATAAAGAATGAAAAATGTGAGAAATTTGTGGAAAAATGGATGCACCTGGGAAACATAATGTTGAGTGAGAAAAACAGACACCAGCTTAAATGTCATATGGTATCTCTTATTTGAGTGAAGAAAACTACAAAGAAAAGGATAAAGAATGGATATAAGGATGCAAGGGCATGGATCTCTTGCAACAGGGAAGTGTTCCAAGGGAACTGGGATGAGGGGTAAGGAAGAGGGGAGGTGGAAATAAGGAGAATAAAGATATGCTATGTACAGGAACCTAATAACCTCAATAAATGTCAACATTACAGGCAATAATATGAGCTAAGACAAATACTATCAATGGGATAGGGGGACTGGAGGAGAGGAGAAGGAAATGGTAAGGAAGGAAAAGAGGATTAAAACAAGAAAGAAACTACCTGTAATATGTACATGTAACCACACCGGAAGATGATTGTAAACTACATGAATTGTAAACATATGCAAATAAAAATTTTAAATTGTACAGATTTTCGTGTTCTGAAAAATTCATATGAAATGGACAGTGTGTCTTGTTTCACTGAGCATAATATTTTCGAAGTTCATCCATGTTGCACCACATATCAATACTCTATTCTTTTAGTATGACTGGATATTTCATTCCATTAATATATCACATTTTATTTATCTGCACATCGATTCATGGGCATTCTTGTTTTCACTTTGGGGATGCTTTGAATAATATTGCTATGAACATTTGTTCTCAAAGTATTTGGCAATTTGTTTTCATCTATTTGAGGTACATCATAGAAGTGGAATTATTGAGTCATATGATAAGTTTATGTTTCATGTTTTGAGGAGCCAACAAACTGTGCACCATAATACCTTCATAAAAGGGCTTTCCAATTCCTTCACCACTTAATGACATTTGGTGTTTTCCATATTTTTTATTATAGGAGTTGTAGTGGGTTTGAAGTGCACTATGGTTTTTATTTCCGCTTCTCTAGTGAATAATGAAATCAAGTGTTTTAGTCACTTTCTCCTCTCTAAGACACAATATGCCACACTTACAACTTAGGGAAGAGGTTTATATGGCTCATAGTTACAGCTCCGAGTCAGGTGGCTTCAAGGCAGAAAAGGCATGGTGGAAGAGCCTGGTCAGAGGAAATTTACTTGTACAATAGGATCCATGAAGAAGAATATGAAAAGAAGACCTGAGAGAGATATACACCCCTCCAGATCACATTCACAGTGATCTGTCTCCCAAATCTTATGAAATCTTAGTGGAAGCCTCCATGGATTCATAACTTGTATTCTATAAGCCTGTGAAATCAGGTTTACATGGATGATTCCAAGGTCTTCTGTCAGCTGAAGAAGTAGCTATAACCCCTTGGATCACGACTACAGAGAACTCTGAGTGCTTGGATGACTGAGCATTGTGAATGGAATCTGGCTGGGGGGATCTCTTTTTAAGTGAAAACTTTCCAGTTTTGCACCCCTGAGCCTGAAATGGGTGGTATTTTGCTGATTTCTGTGTGCCCTCATGGCATCTTTCTTATTGTCTTGATGTAAAGCAGTTGGGCTTCTTATTAATATTAATATTTTTATGAACCAGGGTCTATGCTACACCTACTTTTAGAGATGTTTCCTTTTTTGTAAAATTGAAAGCCTTTTAAGTGAGCTGTTTACTCTGTTCCTCAGTTTAAGTATTGCTAAAAGGAGTGAGCATTACTCGTGCTATTGCTTGAACATTTGGGCTGACTCAAAATTTTCTCTGCCTGATTAATTAGTTAACTTAACCTTAATCTCTTTCAAAACCTCAGGATACCAGCAAAATGTAGACAAACTTTCTGCTGTTGTGTTATACACATGGTCCTTAGTCTAACTGCCAGTGCAGTTCTTGTTCTCAGCTGAAACCTCCTGAGCCTGAAATTTATGATTTAATCAGAATTATGTTCTGAGTGCTGATTGGAATCTCTATCAAGCTCAGCTTACAGAAATTATAGGGTTTCTCTAGGTAGCATTTCTAAACCTTTCCAAATTTCTTCCACAAGCCACTTCCATAGGTTTCTAAATCATATGGTCATGTAGGCACAACAACAACCCTACTATTAATACAAAAATCTGTGATAGTCACTTTCTAATCACTGAGACACAGTACCTTCATGGCAGCCAGGAAGCAGAGGGTGAAAGGAAGAGCTACAGAGGGGGATATACTCTTGTAGATCATATCCCCAGTGGCCTGTCTCACACCAAGCCCTCTTTTCCAACCACACACTTAGCCAGTGGATAAATTCACTGATAAGTATAGTGCCCCCAATACCCAACCACCTTCTCAAGGACCCATCTTTGGAGTGCATGAGAATTTGAAGGGCCTGTCTTATTTTAAGACAGGCTCTCAGCCACTAAGTTTCCCAAGCTGGGCTTAAACCTGCAATCCTCCTGTCACAGGCTACCAGGTTCTGGGATCAGAGATCTGCCGTCATACTTGACTTTCCCATTTTTAGAATTTCATTGTTCATTTTTAGTATTAATTTATAGAATTGTTTATGTGCTCTGAATACAAGAGCTTTATCAGAGATATAATTTGCAAATATTTTATCCCATTCTATTGACTGTCTTTGCTCCTTCTTTGTTGTATGTTTCAATGCTCAGATATTTTTACTTTCAGTGAGTTTAATTTATTTTTATTACACTTGTACTTTTGTTGGCCTATCTCAGAAATCTTTGTCAACTTCAAAGACATGAAGATTTACCACTATGATTTCTTTTAAGAGTTTTCCAGTTTTGGCTTTTACATTTGGGTTTTATGCATTTTGAATTAAATTTTGTGTATTATATGAAGAAAGGACCCAACTTACATCTTTTTAGATGTTTCAGAGCTTTCTCGAAAAGACTGTACTTTTCCCATTGAATAGTCTTGGCACACTTGTGAAAAAAGTAGTTGATTTTATATGTATGGAGTCAATTATGTTCCCTTGATTCTCTTCCATTTGTTTAAATATTTCTTCTTATGCTAGTTCCACACAACACTGATTATGCCATTTGTAATAGGTTTTGACAATAAGAGGTTGAATCCTCCAACTTTATTCTATTTTTCAAGTTTTTTATGCTACAAGATTTCTTGAAATGCCTTTTTAGACCAGTCTGTGCGGAGAGAGAGAGAGAGAGAGAGAGAGAGAGAGAGAGAAGCAGCAGACGCAGACAGACAGACACACAGACAGACACACAGACAGGAGGGTCAAAGATACAGACAGAGGGAGAATTTTCAGAGGAATTGCATTGAACATATAGAATAATTCAGGAACTAATTCCACATTAGTGATATTATATCTCTCCATGCAATAAATTCCATATTTTTGAATTTATTTATTTTTTTGTTTTTTAGCAATCTTTTATACATTCTGTGTACAAATCTCACATCTCTTGGTTATATTTATTCCTAAATATTGCACTACACATCAGCACTTTCCAGCGACCTGTTGTTTCAATTAGTTTTCTTTACCCTTATTGTTAACAAGACACTTTGTATATATTACCAACTGAAGGCAATGAGGTACTGTGAATTGATATCCCATTTTTGTCAGAAAATTGTTTGAAGAGTTGAAGGGAGGATGAACTTCTACCTCACTCAGTTCAATGAGACAGTGTGATTCAGTATTCTGTATGGCCCATGTGCTACACTTCAGTAGAGGTATTCCTACAAAAAAGAGATTAAATATGATCAACAGTCTTATAATATTGAAAATCTCCAAGACAATATAAAAAAATCTCATCACATCTTAACTAGAGAAACCATAACTTGATTGAGAAATGACAGTCAAATTATGCCTAAATCATGAAGAGATGTTGGAATAAACTTATAAGGATTTAGATGAAACCATAATAAAATATATCAAAGAGCAATTACAATTCTCTTTAAATTTGAATTCGATTCATACAATGAAATACAATGCAACAATAAAAAGATGGAACTATTGATAAATTCTACATAGATAAATCTCACAGATAATATCTAATGAAATATTAACGCAAAATTTGTACAGAAAAGAATACATTAAGCATGATTCCACTAATATTAGTTTTATTTTATTTATTTATTTTTATTTTTTTGGTACTGGGGATCGAACTCGGGTCCTTGCACTTGCAAGGCAGGTGGCAGAACCACTGAGCTAAATCCCTGGCCCTAATATGAGTTTTAAAATGAGACAAAATTAGTTTTTGTTAATACTGGTTAGAAAGATTGTTGTCTCACAAAGGGAGGCTGTTGATTAAAAAGAAGCAAAATGTAAGTAATGTATACTAAACAGTCCTTTTTTTCGGTGTCCCTGGTGCCACTAAAGTCAAGTATGGACTGCAGAAGCTCCACTTCAATCTAGCAGCAACAAGAATGAACAAGGAGGGCAAATGCAAGGCTAGTTGACAAAATTTTTCTCCTTCCTGATATCAGTGGGGTCCTCTTATGGTTTTAAATCTTAAGTCTCAAGTGTTCAGAAATGGGGCTTTCAAAAAGTGATTGGGTAACAAGAATTCTAACTTCATCAGTGGACTAACCCATTGACATAATATCATGGCATTATTGAGAAATAATGGAAATTTAGGAGGTGAAACCTGGCTGAAGTGAGTGGTGGATCATGGCAGCATGGCCATGAGGACTGTATCTCATCCTTGACTCCTTTGATCCTGGCAATCACACCTTCTCTGCCTCTTGACTGCCATGAGGTGAACACCTTTCTACCATGCCTTTCTAGCGTGACTTTCTACTTTGCAGTCATTCAAACATAGACTGCCATATGTGAAACAGTAAGCCAAAAATTAAAACTCTCCTCCTTTGAATTGGCATACTCTTGACCCCCACCCCAGGCTCTGAGCAGTGAGCAGACCAGTGAGAAGCTAAGCTCCATAGAGCTGAGCTGTTCCTCCACCTCCACCCCAACCCACGGGCCTCCAAGTAGCTCAAGTGGATCCAGGAGGAGTGGAGTTGAGCTGCGACCACCCCACCATATACCCAGGCTTCCAAGCAGCTTGAGCAGACCAGGGAGGAGCAGAGCCACATGGATCTGAGATTCTACCCTACCCCCAACCCCCCCACCACTTGGCCTCTAAGCAGCGAGCAGACCCGTGAGGAGTAGAGTGCCTCCCCACTGCCTCTGTCCTCCTGGCAATGCCAGTACCCAGACACACACCACAGAGACACAGGGGGTCATACAGGCCATTGTTCTGAGCTCCAGAAGACAGAGAAGAAGTACACAATAGAAAGAGGGCCACTCTCAGGCTCCTTGAAAATGGAAGCCTAATGGAAAAATGAAGAGAATCCCTACAATAAAGCCATACCAGACCACCATAGTTGGTAAATTGGAGGAATCATCACCACCCATAAGAAGCTGGACTATCTTGAGGGGAAGGGCAGCTGAAACCTTCTCTTGATTGTCATTAGGATCAAAGGAAAGTGAATACAATTTCCAGCTTCCCTATTACTGTTAGGTTTTCCTGTTCATGCATTTGATTTTTCTTTCTGTCTTTTCTTCTTGTCTTCAGCAGTTTCCTAGAGATTGTTCTGTGGCCTCACTTCTAACCATTCCCTGTCCTTCTACCAATCTATTACTCTCTCCCCAACTCCTTCTAAGTATTGATCCTTGGGGCTGGGGATTTAGCAAAGTGGTTTTGCCACCTGCTTTGCAAGCTCAAGGTCCCCAGTACAAAAATAAATACATAAATAAAAAACAAAAAACCCTAAGTCCTGATTAAAAGGGGTAAGTTGCTATATTGATGAGTTTCTTCACTATAAACATATTTTGGTCTGGTCCTCAATTTTTATTTAATTCACACGGTGAAAGGTGATAGATAATAACTACCACATATTGTCATTTTCTAAAATGTGCTTGATGCTATTATGTTGCTGATTGTATCACCTGGGCTAAGATATTGTTATTGATTAAATCAGTTGTCCTGCCTAGTATAATATAAATGAGATTGTCTTAGAGTCATTAGAGACTCAAAACCTAAAAACCAGTTAAATCTGGAAGATAGAAGTATTAATTTAGGAATTGAACCACGAACAGTACCAACAACAAAAATAGAAATAAGATGACATTTAAGCAAGACACAAACCCAGACTTCCAGCCCACCAAATTCAAATTCTGAGGGAAACAAGGTGGAAAAGCCTAATAATCAACCATCTGGATACCCTGAGCTGATAGCACAGGAAGTAACAAAACAGATGAATGAGGCTCCGGAAAAATTCAAAACAGGAATAATTTCCCAGATAACTACAGAGATGGTGAGCATAATGAAAGATACGTTTACAGACTCTAAAAGAGAAACAGATAAAAAAATAGATGAGTTCAGGACCATGATGGAAGCCATGAATACCTAGCTTAGGAAGGAAATGGAATCCATGAAACAGATTTAAACAGATATCCAAGACATTAAAATCACTATTGAAAGTATACATAGCAGACTGAGCAAGTCTCAAGACATAATATCAGATATAGAAGACAGAATGGTGGTCAGTGACCATGAAAAGAGAGATCTCTTAAAAATAGTAAGGAGCCGTGAGAAATTAATCCAGTAGCTCCTAGATGACACAAAGATGAATAATACAAGACTGATAGGAGTTGAAGAAAAAGCAGGAGAAAGTACAAATGATGTAAAAAAACTGTTCACAGAAATGACAACAAACTTCCAAAACAGAGCAAAAGGATTTGACATACAGATAAGTGAGGCATATAGGACTCCATTTAGCCATGATCTAAAAAACTGTACATCTAAACATGTAATAATCAAAATCCTAGGAACCCGGCAAATAAACAAAATACTACAAGCAGTCAGAGAAAAGAAACACATCACATGCAAAGGAAGCCCATCAGATCACAACAGACTTTTCAACACCAGCCTGCAAGTCAAGGAAAGCCTGGAAGGAGATATTGAGATATTCCAAGCCCTAAAAGCAAACAAACTCCAACCTAGACTGATGTATCCTGTAAAAATATCTTTCAAAACTGGATGGGGAAATAAGATACTTCCATGACAAAAAACACCTGAGAAAGCTCATGAATACTAAATCAGCAATATAAACAATTCTAAATATCTTTTTTAAAAAATGAAGGTAAAACCTCCATGAGGCCCAACAGAGCAAATTCAGCAGTCAAGGCAAGAAATTAAAGGGAGTGGGGGAAAAATTAAAAAGAACCAACAACAGTACAATAACATAACAAAGATAAAAATACATATAATAAGACAATAAGACAAAGATAAGTCAATACATATCAGTTATAACCATCAATGTTAATGGTCTCAATTCACCAATCAAAAGAAATTGACTGGCAGAATGGATTAAGAAACAAAATCCAATAATATGCTGTAGCAAACCAAGTACAAAAAGAAGCTCAAAGGCTGGGAGTAAAAGGATGGAAAACAGTTCTCCATGTGACAGGAAACCCAGAAAAAAAGCAGGGATAGCTATCTTATTTGCAGACAAAGTAAATTTCAAAACAAAATTAATTAAGAGAGACAAAGAAGGTCATGAAATCCTTGTAAAGGGAACAATCCAAGAGGAAGAAATGACAATCATAAATATATATGCTTCAAATGCTAATGCCATCAATTATACAAAACAAATATTAAGGGACATGAAAAACTGAATAAGTGCTAATACAGTTGTAGTGGAGGACCTCAATACCCCACTGTAACAAATAGACAGAACATGTAGACAAAAAAATCAACAGAGAAATACTAAAACTGAATCAATCTTTTGAACAAATGTTCTTAATAGATATCTATAGAATGTTTCACCCCACAAAATCAGAATATACATTCTTTTCAGCTGCACATGGGTCATTCTCCAAAATAGACTACATATTAGCTCATAGAACATGTTTAAAGGCAAAGGAATTGAAGTTATCTCATGTATATTATCAGACCATATTGCAATTAAACTGAAGATCAATAATAACCCCAAGAACTTCACAAACACATGGAAATTGAAAAATACTCTCCTGAACAATCAACGGGTCACAGAGAAAATTAAAGCAGAAATTAG
>NW_022900951.1:82441767-82466512 GCF_012274545.1 Fukomys damarensis
CTCTGGAAGACATTGGTATAGGAAAAGACTTTATGAACAAATCCTCAGTAGCACGGGAACTAGCAGAAAGAATCAACAACTGGGATCTCATCTTACTAAAAAGCTTCTGTACTTCAAAAGAAACCATTAGCAGAACTAAGAGACAATCTACAATGTGGGAAAAAATTTTTACCAGCTGTACCTCAGACAAAGGACTATTATCAAGGATATATAAAGAACTCAAAACAATCAGTCCCCCCAAATATAAAGACCCGATCCAAAAATGGGCATCCGAAATGAACAGACATTTCTCATACAAAGAAGTGAAAGCAGCTAGACTGTTTTGCTAAATAAATGATAATGCCAATGTAGCATACAGGAATCTCTAAGACACATTGAAAGCAATTCTATGAGGGAAATTCATAGAATTAAATGCCCATAATAAAAAAACAGAGCAAGCTCATATAAACAACTTAATGTTGAATCTTAAGCTCCTAGAGAATTAAGAGCAATACAAACTTAAAGCTTTGTAGAAGGGAGGAAATTATAAAGATCAAAGCAGAAATCATTGAAATAGAGACTAAGAGAGTGATATAAAAATCAACAAAATGAAGAGATGCTTTTTGGAAAGAATATATAAAATTGGTAAATGTTTAAACAAACTTATCAAATAAAGGAAAGAAAAGGCTCAGATCTATGCAATTAGGAACTGAAAATGTGATGTCACAACAGATACAGCAGAAATGCAGAGGATCATCGATACTTACTTTGAGAACCTATACTCTAATAAAATGGAAAACACAGAAGAAATGGACAGATTTCTGGGTACATATGAATTACCAAAGTTAAATGAAATAAAACTACTGAACACCTCAATTACAATCAATGAAGTTGAAAACATAATCAAAAATTTACCAGCAAAGCAAAGCCCAGGCCCTGATGGCTTCACTGCCAAATTATAGAAGACATTTAATGAAGAACTATTGCCACTACTCTATAAACTTTTCAATGAAATTTAAAGGAAAGCAATACTTCCAAATTCATTCTGGTAAGAAAGTGTTACTTTGATTCTAAAACCAGAGAAAGAACCAATCAAAAAAAAGAGAAATGTAGGCCAATCTCACTAATGAACATAGATGCAAAAACCCATAAAAAGATACTGGCAATCAGGACACAGAGGATCATCAAGAAGATCATACAGCCTGACCAAATCAGATTTATCATAGGGATGCAAGGATGGTTCAACACATGTAAATAAAAAAATGTAATACACTATATTAACAGGTTCAAGGACAAAAACCATATTATCATCTCAATAGATGCAGAACACCCATTCATTATAAAAACCTCACAAAATATTGGACTAAATAGTCTCTATCTCAACTATGAGAAATCAAGAGCCAACATCATACAAAATGGTAAAAAACTGAACACCTTCATGCTACAATCAGGAACATGACAAGGATGTCCACTATCACCTCTCCTGTTCAAAACAGTTTTAGAACCATTAGCCACAGCAATTAGACTTCTAGACTTGATTGGCTGATTTTGTAGAGTACCTGGATACAAGGTCAACACTCAAAATCAATAGTCTTCTTGTACACAAATAACAGTCTCACTGAGAGAGATATTAGGGAAATAATCCCTTTTACAATAGCATCCAAAAAATGAAAAATCTGGGAATCAGTCTAACAAAAGAAACAAAGGACCTCTATATTAAGAAGCAGAAACTCTGAAAAAAGATATTGAAGAGGACATAAAAATGGAAAAACATCCCTTGCTCCTGGGTAGGAATAACCAACATAGTGAAAATGGCCATACTTCCAAAACTGCTATACAGATTCAATGTAATCCCAGTTGAAATCCCAACAGTATATTTCACTGAACTACAGAAAACAATATAATAATTCATTTGGAATCAGAAGAAACATACAATAGCAAAAGCCATTCTAGTCAACAGACATGTGACCTGGGGTATCACAATCCCAAACTTGAAACTATATACTACAAAGCCACTGTGTTAAAAACAGCATGGTACTGGCACAGAAACAGAGTTGAAGATAAGAGGAATAGATGAGAAGATGCAGAAACAACCCCAGATGTGCTCAGCTACTTCATCTTTGACAAAGGAGTCAACCATGCTCACTGGAGAAAGGATAGCCTCTTCAATAAACTGTGTTGCAAATACTGAATTACAACCTGCCAAAGATTCAAACTACACCTGTATTTCACCATGCACTAAACTAACATCAAAGTGGATTATAGATCTAAATATAAAACAGAAACACTAAACTTGCTGGAAGATAAGTTAGGTAGAACTCCCCAAGATATTGAAATAGGAAAAGACTTTGTGAAATAATCTTCAGTAGCATGGGAGCTAGCAGAAAGAATCAACAACTGGGATCTCATCTTATTAAAAAGCTTCTGCACTGCAAAAGAAACCATCAACAGAACTAAGAGACAACCTACAATGTGGGAAAAAATTTTTACCAGCTGCTCCTCAGACAAAGGAGTATTATCTAGAATATATAAAGAGCTCGAAAAAATCAGATGCCCTAAATATAAAGACCCAATTCAAAAATGGGCATCTGAAATGAAAAGACATTTCTCAGACAAAGAAGTAAAACCTGCAAATAAATACATGAGAAAATGTTCCACATCACTTGTCATTTGAGAGATGCAGATGAAAACAACACTGAGATTCCACCTCACCCCACAAAGAATGGCTGCTATCAAGAAATCACACAATAACAAATGTTGGCGGGGTTGTGGGGAGAAAGGAACCCTTCTCCATTGTTGGTGGGAGTGCAGACTGGTGCAACCACTGTGGAAATCAATATGGAGATACCTCAAAAAACTAGGATTAGTGGCCCCATTTGACCCACTTATCCCGCTACTGTATGTCTTTCCAAAAGAATTAAAAGTCATACCACCAGAGCATGTGCACCCATATTTATTATATATATAGGAGTACTGCTCAGTGATAAAGAAGGAGAAATCAGAAACATTTATAGGAAAATGGATACATACTGCGGCCATACTCTTAAGTGAAAAAAGTCACACATGTGTATATACCAAATAGTTTCCCTGGTATGATAATCTAAAATTGTAAGTAATGTTCAAATTAGATATTTGATAACATGAAATAGGAAGAAAAGGTCTCAAGGAGTAGGGGAAGCGGTAGGGTAGGGGAAAGGAAAGAAGGGAAAAGAAAAAAATATGAGAAATGAAAAAATATGGAAACAAAGTCTTTGTAAATAAGAAAGTGGAGGGGGTGAAGGCAAAGCAGGGGATTGGGGAAAAATAACAAGGATAGGTCATGTAAAGGTACAAGATCCCAGTGATGAATGTAACTGTACACCTAAAAAGTACCAATAAACTTATTTTTAAAAAGTTGGCTTTCTCACCTTTTTTTGTTGTTTGTACGGGGGATCAAACTCAGGTCCTTGTACTTGTGAAGTAGGTGATGGAACCACTGAGCTAAATCCCCAGCCCTCACATATTTTGTTACAGAAAAAAAAAAAAGCTGACTAATATATGCCTAGTGTGAAAATGAACGTCCATGTGTCTTATCTGCTGCAATGAGGCAATGTGTGCCAATGCCATACTTTTGCCTAGCTGCTGTTGGTTGCCATGACTCATATCTACATGTCTCCTCAAAGCCTTATGGGCTCATAGGTGGAGCTATTTGGAGGTGGCTGGGTCATGGGTGTGTGAAGCTAGATTTGTATGCTGATGGGTTTATAGGTGGGTGTGATAATGAAAAGTGAAGTTGGGTGGGAACAGGTAGGTCACTGAGAATAATGTCTAGAAGATATATATCCCTCATCATCCCTTGATGGCCCGTGCTTCCTCCTGTCTGCCATACCATGAGCTCTTTCTTCTCTGCCATGACCCTTGGCCATGCCACCCTGCCTTGGAGTCAGCTGTCTGTAGACTGAAACCTCCAGAAACTGATATAAAATAAGCCTCTCTTCCTTTAAATTATAAATGTCTGGAATTTTGTCCCTGCAGTGAGAAAGTAACTAAGACATGGTGAATTCTAGACAGAAACTGCACATTTCCGAAGTCTTGCACTAAACTTTAACAAAGAGACCCTCTACAAAAGAATAACACTTACTAGGATAAGCTCTTTGTTATCATGTGTATAGCATTCAGAATATTTAAAAATATGAAAATCACCAAAATTATAAGTGCCAAGAAAAATAGAAGTGATACTAGACAGATGACAATATTGAGATACATCAAATATTGAAAGTAACAGAAAAGGATTTTGAACTAGTTATGAAAATGCTTAATTAAGTGACTAGAAATTCTTTTTTTTCCAATTTTTATTTTCTAATACATAATGATTACATTTCTTTTGTGGAGTTAATATGTGCACATAATGCATCTTCATTTTTTTCATTCTCTTTATTTCCTTCCTTCTCTTCTCCCTCCATTTCTTGGTCTTCATCTCCTTTGCAAACATCTACCTCCTTATTTTCTATTATCTATTTTTTATTTTGCTCTTTATAGTTTGGGTTTTTCATATAAGAGCAATCATGCCATATTTAAACTCATATGTCTAACATATTTCACTTAACATCTTGCATCAAATGAAAAGAATGTAAATCTCAGTAGAAAAATAAGTTGTATATTACAATAATATAGAAAAATTTGAAATTAAAAAGAAAAAATTGAAATAATCACACTGAATGGGCACAGATATTTTGTTTTGTTTTGTTTTAGATTCCTATCTGATTTAATAAGAAAATTTGTTTGGAAACAGAAGCACTTGGAGTGGAGACAAATGGATTACAGGGCCCTATTTCCTGGGCGTTCCCTTACCGGCTATGGGCTCCCTCTTGCTCTCTGGCAGGGCTCTCTGCTGTCCCCACAGGGACACCCCTGTCCTGGCTATCTTCTCTCCCCTTGTCTTGGGTGAAGCCTTTCCCTCTTCTCAGCTCATCTTCTTTCCTTCTGGGAAACCTGTCAAACTCAGAGTGACCATTGTGCTTTCTGACATCATCTGAGTGACTTAATTGTTAGTGGAAGAATAGAATTATTGAACTTGCACACAATCCAATGAAATTTACACATTCTAAGCAACAGTGAAAAGTCAATTTTAAAAAAGTGGGCAGAGGCCGGGCGTGGTGGCTCATGACTGTAATCCCAGCCCTCGGAAGGCTGAGGAAGGAGGATTGCTGTGATTTAGAGACCAGCCTGAGCTACATAATGAGTTCCGGATCAGTCTCAACTACACAGTGAGACCCTGTCTCAAAACCCCCCCCCCAAAAAAAGGCAGAGATACAAACTGTGAGACAATAACAAATATCAACATCCATATCTTCAGAGTCTCAGAGAAGAAAGAGAGCCTAAAAACGTATTTAAGGGAATAATAGCTGAAAAAATTTCCCAAATGTACTAAATAAAACTAAACAATGAAAAATTTTGAGAGTAACCAGAGAGAATACAATTACAATGATAGTATTGTTACTCTGAAATGATGGAAACCAAAAAGAAGTAGCACAACATTTTTCACACATTGAAAGAAAAGAATTATCAGCTGCAAATTTCATATCTGAAGAAAATGTCCTTCATGAATGAAGGAAAAGTGAATACAGTGTCAGATGAAGGAAAACTAAGACAATGTGTTGCTTAGGAAGCCTAACTTGAAAAATGACTAAAGATTTTTACACATAAATGAAATGATAGCAAAAGAAAATTTAAAACGTTAGAGTATATTAATAGATAAAACAGTGAAATGATGTTTCAAAAATAATATGTCATATTTGAAGCAAAAGTTACAAATCTGTGTGAATTGGGGCTTTTTATGTATAGAAAAGAAATAGTTGAGCCAACTATATTTAAAAAGTGGATAGAATAAGGGGGCCTAAATTCATTTTGTCATTTTATTCAAAGTGGTAAAATGTTGATACCAGTAAACTATGCTGAGATATATACACACTTTTCATATAGAGCATCTACTAAGAAAATGATTCAAACTTTTATACTACAAAATATTATAAATAAGTCAAGAGAGAATCAAAAGTTTTTTCAAATAACTCACAAAGTGGTTAGAAAAGAAAAGCAAAGAAACAAACACCAAAATAAACATTTGAAAAGTAAGTAATCACACAGTTCACATAGGGCAAACAAAACAATAATTGCTTTAAATATAAATGGCCTAAATATAACAATAATAAATATAATAAATAAATATATTGTTACATGGGTTCCTTAAAATGATCAAGTAATATGCTGCAAATGCCAAATAGTTTATCTGGTATGAGAAAATGAAAGTGTAAATAAGAGTTAAAATGAATAATTAATAATGTGAAATTGGAAAGAAAAGGTACTAAGGTGTAGGGAAAATGGGAAGAGTAGGGGAAAGGAATGAAGTGAAAGGAAAAAAGTATGAGATAAGAAATAAATGGAAACAAAGCTTTTGCAAATAGGGAGGGATGGAAGGGTTGAAGGGAGGGCAAGGTAATGGGAAAAAATAAGAACCAAGATACATCATGTAAAGGTACAAGTTCCCGATGATGAATGTAAATGTATTGTATACATAAAATGTGCCAATAAAAGAATGTAAGAGAAAAAAATGCTGTCAATGAGAAATTTACTTCAAACTCAAGCTAAAAGGGAAAAATCATATAATCTTATCAATTGATACAGAAAACCCATCAATCAATCATGACAAAAACCTTCAGTAAATTTGGGAATTCAAAGCAGTTGTCTTAGTTTGATAAAGGTTACACAAAAACTATCCCAATAACACCATATTTAATTGTCAATGGCAATACTTTCCCTCAAAGTTTGGGAACAAGGCAAGTGTCTGCTCTAATATCCTCATTTAACACAATACTGGGAATTCTAGCCAATGTAAGAAAGTGTGGAAAAGACACGAAAGGCACACATATAAAAAAAGGAAAAAAATGAAAGTAGTGCTGTTTGCAGATGACTTAATTATCTACACAGAAATTCATGATGAATGTACAAAAAACTCAGTCCTAAGTAGTGGGGTCAGTAATGTTTTAGTTTCAGTTAATGACATGTAGAAATCAATAGTTTTTCTATATAACAAGAAATGTAAGGAAATTCAAATTTAATAAACAATATAATGTACAATAAGTCCAACAATAGGTTATTTTGGTTTAGGTCATAGGTGGGGATTTGGGGAGTGACTGGATTATGGGTGTGTGCATGATTCTGGATTATGGGCATGTGATACTGCATTAGTCCACTGATAGGTTTATAACTGGGTGACTTGTTGGGAGTTGAAATCTTGTGGGAAGAGGTGGGTCACTGTGCATGTGGCCTGGAATATATATATCCTTCATCCTCCCTTGATGCTCATTGCTGCTGCATGCCTGCCATGCCATGAAATTGTTCTCCTTTCTCAAGCTACCTTGCCTTGAGCCAGCTGACATTGGACTGAAACCTCTACAAAGTGACCTAAAATAAATCTCTCCTTCTTTAACTTGTGTATGTTGAATATTTTGTCCCAGCAACCAAAAAGTAACTTAGACAGATTTTGGTACCAGAAAAACTGGCTAGTTTTGGTGTTGCCTCTTGGCTGTGTGGTTCATTTGCCTTTGAAATGGCATGTGGGAGGAGTTTGGAAAGTTATGGAGATGCTAATTAGAGAAGCAGTCCTAGAATGCTGTGAGCAGAGCTTGATGGAAGACCTAGTCAGAGCTCAGAAGACTAGAGTGCTGAGAGTAAGGAAGCCTGTAATACCAGGCTCAGGAACAAGGAATTAACTGGCAGATGGACTCCAGGCCAACTCTGGCTGAAATTTTTTCTGCATTTTTCTCACATCCAGACATCTTGTGTGAGACAGAAATTAAGGGCAGTAGACTAATTAATTCAGAGGAGGAAATTTCAAGACAGTCTAATGTTGAGGATGTGGCACAGCTACTGTTTGGGGCTTTTAGCCAGCTGCACCTTGAGAATCAAGAGCAAACTGCTCAGCAGAATGATTTTTTGAGTTGAAGTTTTGAGTTGGCTGGAAAGGAAGTTCTGATAAAGCTATGGCCTGCAAAGATGGAGCGGAGGAAAACTTGTTTGCTAAAAAGACGAACATTAAAATCCCAAGTACTTTGGAACAGGACAATAGAAAAGCAGGCATCATGAAATCCAACAGGACTCCACTCTTTACAGCCTCAAAGTTGCAAAGGTGAAACACTTGCTCCAGAATGACAATGACTTAGGCACTTGACCGCTATAGCCAAGAGATCATGCAGCCTGGCTACTGCTTCACCTGATGGAAGACTTTGGCATGATCCACATGATGATGGTTTTAGGTCCATGCAGAATGCAAAAGTTGTGAAGTCAGGAATGCTTCTACCCAGATTTCAGAAGAAGGCCTGGGAGGCCAGGCCGTTTGCCCCTGAAAGGGCAGTGTGTGAAGCTGTTAGTGTGAAATTGAAAGTGTAGTGAAGACCCCAGAAGGCTGAAGAAGCCAGGAACATGGATACTCTGAGGAAAGCCACAAGGATTGAGCAAAACCAACCCAAGAGAGAGGCCATGAAGGCTACAACCACCTGCATGGCTGTAAAGGAGGGACCAACCAAGCCCTTTGGAGTTCACATCTTGCCACAGTTTGCCCTCCATTCTGGACATGAAACTATATAATTTACTCTGTTAGATTTTAAGCTAATAGCACTATCTATCAAATCAAAAAATACAAAATTAAATTTTTCCAAAATTAGTTTGATCATTATAAACACATGGCTAAGAGGATGAAAGTATAACTTATACATCATATTTGTTGAAGGACTAAAGCCTAAAATATCTAAAAGCTCTCAACACTCAACTGTAACAGACAAGCTACTCATTAGAAAGCAAACATTACATTGAATAGGATTAAAGATAGCAAATAAGTATATAAAAAGATTAGCCATTTGGGACATGCAAATTAAATCATAATTCAATATCATTACATATAACAGAGGGCTATATTTTTCTAAAAATAAATACAACCCAATTCCATGGAAGGTGCAAAAGAACTGGATATATTGCTGTGTGAAATGTAAAATGGTACAGCCATTATTGGAAAAGTTTTTTCAGTTTTCATAATATTAAATAATCAGCTATCATATAAACAATCAGTTGTATGCTTGGACATTTATTGCACAGGAATGAAAACTTATTTTAACAAAAATAGATGAAAGTTCATAGCTTTATTTGTAGTGCCAAAAATTGAAAATACATAGATATCCTCCAATGGGCAAATGATTACAAAATGTGTTACACCCCTCAACATGCAATACTACTCATCAATAAAAGAGATTAATTATGCAAACTTAGGAGAATCTCAAGGGAATTTGTATGACAAAGAAAAGCTTATTCCAAAATGTTCATACTGTCTCATTCTTTTAAAAAATTATTTAAAATGGAGAATAATTTAGTAATTGCCAGTGGTCATGGATAGAGTAGTGGCCAAAACTATGGCAAGTTATGTCATATTCAAATTGCTTGAACTGAGAGAGTACTTCAGAAGCATACATGATCTCACCCATATGCAGAATCTAAAAATGTTGACCTCATAAACTTGAGACTTAGAATAATATATTTTTAAAAGTTGAAAGAAAGAGCTTTGAATATTTTCACAAGAAATAATGTTTGAAGATATAGATATGTTTATCCTGATTGGAATATTTTACAATGTGTGGAAATATCAAAACACCAACTGATACCTGTAATATATAGAGTGTTCATAATTTCATGCATTGGTTAATAATTAATCTAATTCAAATTAAAATAAGTTAATTATGTGAATCATCTCTTCACCAAAGGTTTACAAATGACAAAACTATAAAAGATGTTCAAGATAGTTATTAATTCAGGAAGTACAAATCAAAACCATTGCACACTTTATTTTTCTTTATTTATTTTAAGTTTATTGGTACATTTAAAGCAAACAATACAGTTACATTAATAATTGGGATCTTGTACCTTTACATGATATATCTTGATCCTTGTTTTTTTCCCAACACCCCTGTCCTCCCTTAACTCCTTTCACCCATCCCTATTTACAAAGACTTTGTTTCCATTTTTTACTTCTTTCCCATTTTTTTCTTTTCCTTATTTCCTTTCCCCTCCCTTTCTTACTACCCGTTTAGCCATTTTCTTCCTATTTCACATGGTTGCACACTTTACAGAGCAGCAAAATTCATTTCTATGCTAAATGGTGGGTATAACTTGAAAGACTGAACTCATATACACTTCTTATAAGATTGTAAAATATCACAACCACTGTGGAAAATAGTTTATTTCTTAGAATGCTAAACAAAATCCTCCAATATGATTGAGTCATTCTACTTCTAAGCATTAACCCAAAAGGAAAAAAAAAGTGTGTCCCTACAAAGACATTCACATAAATATTTGCAACAGCTTTTACCATTAAACTGGAAACAACCAAAATGTCCATCAAGAGTTGAGAGGATAAAAATTAAAATTGTGGTATATCAATTTGATAGAATACTTAATAGGCAATAGAATGAATAAACTGTTGATACAACAAGAATAATCTCAAAATAATTATTCCGAGTGCAAGGGACTGATAAAAGAGGTTGCTATACAAGTGCGTGTATATAAAACTCAAGGAAAAATGAATCTATAGACACAGTACATCAGTGCCTGGAGATGGAGATTGGAGGAGGAGTATTATGAGGGAGTGTTGTATAAGGTCATTATTTTCACTGTGGCAACAATTTCAATAATTTATATTTGTAAAACTTATTTAATTATGATCCTTAATTATGTACAATTTATTTTATGTCAATCATAGTTCAATAAAGCTGTTTTTTAAGAAGCAACTTTTGAAACATTAAGATTGGTCATTTGTCTTTTCCTGCTGCAATAATTTAGAATGACTTATTTATAAATTAGAGAATTTTCTATGTCGCAGCCCTCATCAAAGTACCAGGATATGCCCAGTGAGGCCATACATCTTGCTTCACCCTCTCCTGGCAAAAGGGATCAATACTTCTTCTCATATGGTAAGTAAGATGGAGAGGCCAGGCAGTTCTGTGAAATTTGTTTTATAATAGCATTAATACTATTTTCAAGGGTGGAGAACTTCTGACTAAGTCAATTCCCAAACAGCTTCACCTCTTAATAACATCACCATGGGTTTTAAGTTTCAACATATGAATTTTGGATGGACACATACATTCAAACCTTTGAAAATCATCTATCAATAAGATGGTATATATGTAGCAATACAAAAGAAGATTTTTAAAGCAAAATGCACAATGGCATGCATCCTATAGCAGCATTTACAAAACAGAATACATGTGTTTGACCAATACAGTAAAGATCTGGAAAACATATGCCAATAATTAAGAGTATATCTGTGTGGGAAGACAGGGGTTGGAGGTGGTAATAGACAGGATTATATCAACTTCTGTATTATGTAATTCTCTCATATCAAATTTTTCTTTGAAGTATGAATGACATTTGTTACATAAAAAGGAGATATTTAGAAATACAGGAAATGTATCACTCAAAATAAAATTTAAATGATGAAACATGTTTCATACAAAATGTTCAAATACATTATTGAATTAAAATGCCACATTTCAAAGAATATTCACATATTATATATTGAAATCATGAAGAGTAAAATCTACAAATACAATTCTCTGGTCTGTTACACTGTTTTTCTTACATGAATGTTCCTTAAATTATTATACAGCTATGTCCTGATAAATTAATCATACATTGAAAATATGAAGAAAATGCATTTAATACACCTGACCTACTGAACATTGTAGCTTAGCCTAGCCTACTTTAAATATGCTCACAATGCTTACATTAGCTGACACTTGAACAAGATCTAATGCAAAGTCTCTTTCATAATAAAGTCAATTACTTCATATAATTTTTTCTCTACTATACTAAAGGTGAAAAACAGATTGGTTGTATGGGCACTCACCACATACACAGCCAAAAGCATACTGGGCCTGAAGAATGATAGATTGAAGTAAAAATTGTCTTTGATGTGAATGCTATGGTGAAAGGGTCATTAATTTCTCCTTTTCAGAAAGTACAAGAAGAGCCAGTAGAAAGGACAAAGCCATCAACGGTTGAAGCAGGCATAACATTCTTCAAAAAGCTATTAAGATTTGACTGTACAATGTGTTTCTTCTTTTCATTAAGTGTTTCTTTAGAGCAAACAAGAACATACTGTACCTACCAGTTGGGTCTAAGGAATTTCTCCTTAAATCTATGCCACTTGTGACAGTAGCAAACATTTCCTTCACTTTCTTTCCTATGAACTTTCTTGGTGCTTCTGGTATAAATTCTACTTTCTCTGTCTCAATTTCTTTATTTCTTCCTCCACTTGAATCACCTACTCTTTAGCTTCAATGCCAATAAACTCATGAATATTCATGGATGTCCAATTCTACCTGTTCCTCAAGCACTGATACCTTGTTGCTTCCTATTTGATCAACAGCAACATATTTGTTAAAGCCTTAGAATGTGCATGTCCTCAAAACTATATCCCAAATGCTATTCATGATGGCTACATAACTCCTTCCATGAATACAGCAGTAATGTTCTGGAAAGCAATTCAAATGTTAAAACCTTTCCAAAAATCTAGGAGCATTTGGCCAGAAAATCATGTTAAAAGCCTCCACAAAAGTTTGGCATAAGTAATATGATTTGAAGACAGTTATTGTGCCTTGGTCCACTGGATGAAATAGTACAGTTGTGTTTGTTGGCAAACTCACAACCTTTACATTAAGATGCATATTCATGATATACTGTAGATGTCCTGAAGCACTAAGATCGAAGAATCTTGAGTGAGATATCATTTTGCCTACAATACACTCTTGCCTGCAGAATAAGACAGTTCAAAGATTAGTCTTCAAACAAAGCTAATGTCATCCAGGGTTTCTTCTTATGGCAATTATAAATTCTACATGTATGCTAGGTGACATTTTTGAAAGCTATAGGATACTCTGAGGGGAAGATTAGGAAATAATTTAATTTGAAGTCTTGCAGCATTCCACCCACAACAGTGTCATATGGTCTCTGAATGCCTTGAACGATTGCATTGTATTAGAGTCTTGATAAATGTGTACACACCGATATATGCTTCCAGAACAAGCATGTTTTGTTGACACTAAATATTTATTCTGGCAAATATTTCTCATCCTCAATATTCCGAGCTACTCTTCAATAACAGCTCTATCACCTTCAATAGTGGCACTTTATGCTTCACAGCTGACCTTCACAGTATGGATAATTTTAATTCCCTTTGTAGCACTGGAACCGACTACAATATGTATAAACAATTCTATATATGAAGCATGATTGTCATATTCCTTTAGCACATCAAATAGCATTAACCTTAGCCTGGATTATTCGTAGGTCAAGTGATATGCACTTCTGTATATGACCTTTCATATATGGTATTCTACTTCTGTGATTTTTTCCACATTATCAATTGCCCCAGCTCTTTTCTTAGTAATGAGTGTGGATTTAAGCCATGTAGATGATTTCATTGTATCACAGATTCACTGAGAATTTAAGGTAGTTGAGATTGTTGATTGCAAGGTTCTTTCCATGTGATGCACATTACTAGTTTGCTGCCTCCATGGTAGGTAATTAGCTTGAATTTCTTCTCAAAAGTAAATGCCTTCCTCTTCTCTCACAAGAAGTAGGAGACATAATATAATGTAGTAGACTTAATGCAACAATAAGAAAGAAAATCTTAAAAAAAGCACTGTAAGCACAGTACAGTATAGAGTACTAGTTGTTTGCCCTTGTGATACTGTGGCTGACTTACTGTTACTGCCAGCATTCTGAAAGAGTATTGTACCACTTATCACTAGTCTTGGAAAAGATAAAAATTCAAAGTTTGAAATAAGGCTTCTACTGAATATGTATCACTTTCACAACATTATAAATTGAACCAACATAAATCAGGGATTGTCTATATATAATTTATAGTTTTGCATTTTCTATAAGCATATGAAATTATTTTAAAGAAAACCATTGACAATAAAGACCGTATAATACCAATGTATCTGGTGCTTTCAGGTTCTTTTCTATCCTTTATTACACATAGTAGAAGCTCATAGACTACTTTTTCCAGACTCTCTTGCCAGCTTGAAATCTGTTAGATTATGTTAATGGGAGACATGGGTAGGAGGTTGGAAGATGGAAGAAAAAGAGAAGATATTGTTTTTCTTTTTCTTTTTTTTTTTCCTTTCTTTTTTTTTCTCCTTCTATTTGTACTTCTTCAGTGCTTCCTGCAACGATGGCAGCATTAGTTGAGAGTTGGGTTCCTCAGTAGAAGTGAGGGTTCCTGGGCTCCTAAAAGTGCTAGCTATGGTGATAACTTATAGATGCTCTGCCAGCCTCACATTAGGGTGCTCCTGATTGACTGCAATAGAGGAAATGGGAGTTCTAGTAGCCTTGATAGTGCAGCACTTGTAAGTTTTCATTCCCATAGATTCAGGAACTCATAAACATTGGGTCTGACAAATGTGACAGATAATTTTGAGCCTGTAAGGCATCTATACCAATGTTGCTCTTGCACACATGAATGCAGACATATACCTACAACTTGAAGAATAATGAGAAGTTATCAGTCTTACAATGGTACTCCTGCAGTGTTTTTTAACAGTATGTTTCATTTATGAGGTTTTCTCTACATAGTCCTCATTCTTTGCTCTTTATTCTCTGCATTTCTCAGTGACAGGATTCCTTATTTTCTCTAAGGGAATCCCTTGCTGATTCTTCTTCTCAGTTTTGTACTTAGCCTAGTATCCTTGAGTATTGCCCATGTAAAACCAGTGTTAAAATCCCCTGGAGTTTTAGAAGGAAAAGGTTGGTTAGAGCAATTAGGAATCCAAAACCAAAAACTCTTATAAAATGCATTGATTCAGGAGAGAATCAGAAATTAAAAAACAGACCTAAAGAAAATTCCTAAGGAAGTTTTCAGAGTATAGAGAATCCATACTTGATTTCTAGTCTATATTCACGTACATCAATGAAGTACATGTATCTTCCGATTCTCCCTGGCTCATTTGGGCTCCACTTTCCCTTCTTCTCATTCTTAAAATGTCTCTATTAGCTGCTTGCTGCATACCCAGTTAGTTTGTTACTAAACACTTTTTGTTTATATGGCTTACTTACACTTCTTTTCAAGTAATTTCCTAGAAGTTGTCACATATTTTTAAATCAAGCAAATTATTTCTATCAACTCTAGAGATAGGTATTGAGTTTAGCCACATGCTAAAGTTAAAATACACAAAAATTAAGAAATGGACGTAAGATGACACAACTCTCATGGATCATGTGTAGATGTTCCCCCAAAGCCTCATCTGGTCATAGGCTTTTTCAGACATGGCTGGATCTAGAGTGAGTGATGCTGGAATTGATTCATGGTGCAATGCTAGGCTCAAGAGCACTAGGATTAAGGGTGTGAGTGCTGCCCACCCTAAGTAGCCTGACTAAGATAAAAGGGGCAGAGAGACACTTAAATTCCCTTGTTTGCTTGCGTTTGCTGTCTATCTTTCATCACCATAAACATTTGTCCTCTGCCATGTGCCACTCTGCCTTGGAGCCAGGCAATTATGGACTGAAACCGCCACAAACTATGAGCTAAATAAGCCTTTCCTCCTTTAACTCTGGGTGTTGTGTATTTTGTCTCAGCAATGAGAAAAGTAACTAAGACAATTCATGGTAACTCTGGGATATAAACCCCATTCCAGATTGCCTGGCATAGTGAGAAAAATATATATGAAAGTAATTATGTGGGCATATTCTTCCTGGCAATTTATAAACTAAACAGTGGTGCTTGCCCTGTATCTCCTCACTAGAAACTAATAATGACTTCTATTCAGAGTAGATGCAGGAGAATTTCTGATCCAGCCTGGACTTTGCTTTGTGGGTCTCCTGAGGAATAATATGGTTCCTTTTTGCTTTACAATTCCTAGAATTGATCACATAAGGTCCTGCTCTTTGCTTACCAATTCCAAGAAGAGCTACTACATGTTGCCTATGATCCCAGCACGAGGCAAGAACTAGTGATTTTTATTTCTTTGTTTGATATTTCCTGTGCACTTTGGTAATGCAGTTATCAGGTCTTCAGCAAACTAACTTACATTGAAAATAATGTTAGTATGTCACCCTAAGCAATCTAACACGTAGTCTAATTAGCAATCTAATTGCAACATTACCACTGCAATGTGGGTTTTAATATTGACTCAGGCGCACAAAACTGCCAAATGTTACAAACTCCAACATGTATCTCTGTAGTCCATGTGTCAAGGATTTTGTGTGGAAGCTAATCATCTGTCTTCAGAGGGAGCACTTTTCCCCTCTCCTTCTGTTTCAATGTATTTCACCAGTGACTTCCAGGCCCCTTTTGGCAGTGGCAGTTTACCTTTCTCAATATCCAAGAGTTCAGCTGCAATCAATTCTCTTCTTGCTCTTGTACCTAAGATGAGCTGACATTCAGCCAGCTTGCCTTCTTATGGTGATGACATTTCTTTTTAGACAGCATCTGTGTCTGGGAGGTTGCTGTGGACTTTGTTTGTCACCTGATAAAATTTTGTTGTAGGCAAATTTATCTCCAGCATGTGTCAAATTTTCTTAACTCACCAGAATTGGAACCACTGAGATAACAAAAATATTTATTATCTCAAATCAGAAAGGGAGCTAAAATGGTATGATTACAAATTTGGAGACTACGAAGGCTTACATAAACATAGTAATTAAGACGATTTCCTTTCACATAATCTTAAACACATAATGTTTTTGCCAGTTGTTACAAAGGAAGATTGTGGCAGTACAGAACACGCTATCACTTGGAAGATTAAAAACAGAACATTTCAGTAATAAATGTTAAGAATATATCTGCTTGAGATTAAGTGTTTATTCTCCAGAAACAGTACATAATAGAAACATAGAGAAAGCATGAAACAAAGTCAATAGAGATTAGAAGCACAGCCAAACACCTTATTGCCAGTTTTTTTGTTTTTTTCTTAAGTAGAAAACAAACTCTCAGAACAGTTTGCCCATTTCTTATTTTGGTGAGATTGTTTTTGTTTTTTTTTTCCTTTGACCATCTTTTTTGTGATCTCTTTTCCAGAAGAGAAATAACCACTTGCATTTTAATTAATTCTCCACTTCTCATAAAACAGGGGCTTTTTGGACAATAGAACATTTATCACATTTTCCTAGGAGGACATTTTTATCAAGCACGTTCTTGTCCCTTGGTGGTCTTGTCAATGAGGATTAACTGATTTTTACCTTTAAATATGACATTTCTGTTAGAGTTACTTACGAATTTGTTTTCTGGTGAACCACTATAGCGTTTTGATGATTTCTGCTAACTCTAAAAGTAGATATTACTAGAGCACACATTTCATACAAGAGAAAACTGAGGTGTACGTCTAAAGGGAAGCTTATTTTTGATTATGCAACTAGAGGACTACTCCAAACTTTGAGAGGGCAAGTATTCATCAGTTACTTTTAACGTACCGTTGAAAAGAAATTGCCATCACTTTTTTATTTTTTGCTACATCACTTTATTATTAAAAGCAGACAAAGCCTCCAAGTTTTGGCAAAGGAGAACCCTGTAAGGAAAGAATTATGGAGAGAAAGGGCTAATTCCTCCAGTTTTCCCAACCAGAATTATACTTTCACACTTGTAGCCAGACTTCAGGGTATGGCTGGGCACAAAACCAGCACTGCTTAGACAATAATTGTCAAAACCAGCACTGCTTTCTTTCGTTGGTTCCACTTATTGTTAATATTTTAAAAATGAACTTTACCAAATAGTAAGGAAGAAAAAAAGGGAATGTTTGTCTAACATACAAACAGTACAAATGCCACAATATTCCCAAAGAAAAAGTTGCTGATGATAAAACCTAATTCCTTTTTATTTACTGGAAACTGGTACAGTTTGACACATACCTTGCTGGCTCTTTTAATGCCTTATTCTTAACAAGATGCCTTCCCCAAAGCCTGTTTTCCTGCCCATTCATAAATGTAAATGAAACTAATTTCTTGTTTAAATTTTTTTTAAATTACATAACTAATACATGGCAGAGATGGGAAATAAATTGACATCTGAAATACTGCATGTCATATTGAAAATGGGAAACATGTAACCATCCTGCTGTATGCCTCCCTGGCAACATAAAAAGGCTAAATAGTGGGCTTAATGAACAATATCCTATATATTCAGAATCCTCCTCTTTGAATTTTTATTCCCTTGAAAAAGTCATATTTGCAGTCTTTTTACACTAAATTTCTTAATATATCTATATCTATATCTAGATATATAGGAAATTTTATGTTTCTGGATTCTGATGAGGTATACCATCTGTTGTGATATCTGTAGAATTAACTCTGTTTCGTCTTAAAATTTTATACCATGAGCTGCACACAAAATCTCTTTTGCTTTTTTGATCATTTGAACTTTAAAGCACTTAAAAAGTAAAATATCCTTGTTATTCTGTTATCTTGAGAATTAGAATTTTTAAAAGAGGAGAAATAGGATGAGAATAATAAAAAGAAAAATTTCACGGTATAAAATCAAACTAGTAAATACTAAACACAGTACCTAAAATGTCCCAAAGTGAATAATCACAATTAGATTTTTCTCATTCCTTTCTTTTAATCCTCCCTCAGTCTCATGTAACTAATTTTTGTTGCATTTGTCTTGAGATTAGCAGTTGACCTTTTGAAGTTCCCTGCTTCTGGACTGAAACAGCCTGGGAAACTTTGAATCTCAGGCCTTTGTTTAATCCATTTCATTATGAAATGTTTTGTAAACCATCGTTTCACAATAAGGCTGTTTCTAGATCTTTATTCCATAATGCCCAATCCTTATGAGAGGATCCCTTAAATTCATAGGCGGGATGCCAAACTGATAGGTTTTAGTTAATTTATTAGAGTGATTGAATGCATCAAAGTGGAGGAGCAACACTTCCCTGTTGGGTATATACATAACCATATGGACCTAACCATGACTCTTTGTCAAAGGCTTAGACAATAATTGTCATAAGTAATTGTAAAAACATTTTGTAGATTTGACTAACAAATCTCGAGAGCTTTTAAAATCTTTCATAATATGCGCTCATCATTAGGAAACAAGAAATAATAAAGGAGGAATGAATTCTTATGCATGTATTTGTAAAGTGTTGTGTTTTCCATCATACATGAATAATAACAGGCTTTTACCCATCCTGAAAAGATTGTTACCATAACATAGTTATTTCAATAAATGATTAGTTGTGCAGAGTTAATCTAGGCGAAGATGAATTTCTCTTTAAGAGGTGACAGTGCATTATCTGAAAAAGATAGTAATTTTTCTAGTATTGTGCATCTAATTATAAAATATGGAGCACGCCAAATACAAGTAAGTACATTTTTATCCTTTCTTTTATAAAGTGGGGCAGTACACCTTTTGTATTATTTTCTAGCCATCTGCAAACTGAAAAAGATGATTTGGAGTGAGAGATACCTTGAAATTTTTATTTAAACTTATGGTTAAATTGAAAGATAAAAGAGGCTGCTAAGGGAAACTAGCTGCTCAAGTAAAATTCAAACATAAATACCTCAAAACAGAGAATGGCTTTTTCCATGTCTATATAATTAACTATAGTGACAATACTATGTTTAAAATAAATATAGTAGAATGGGACACAGCAAATAAAACCTGCAGCTTTTCCTGAAATAAAGAATCTGTGAGCAAATTGAAGCGGCATAAAAGCGCACTAATTCTTGTGCATTGACAATCTACATATGGATTAAACATTAAATCCTTTCCTGTCTTGAAGGAATAAATGAAAAATAAATAATAAATTCACATGATTTCACTATGAGAACAAATTGTGTATTCTAAGGTTATTTTTTATTTTATTTAGCCTGCTACTTTCTATTCTCCCAAAAATACTATTTAAATTATTGTACCATTATATATGTATTAAAATATATAGGCCCATATAAATAAATATATGAGCTCATGTAAGTTTATGTTACAGAAAGCCTTAAACTTGAGCTTTAAAATATAATTAGCCTCTTAATATGTTAGAAAATGATATATATATACATTATTATAATTTTAATTCATTCTTTATAAAAATAACTTCATATGTAAATAAGAAATTAAATAAAGATTGTTTTATACTTATTACTTTCATGATCTAGAAATCAATAAAGAACCTAGAAATCAAATTAAGGTCGACATTAAAAAAAACAAAAATTGTTGGTATTAAAAGCTTGCCTGTATAATATTAGAGTCTAATGAAATAGCTGTTACCCACATATTTTACCTCATTGTCTGAAGTTTATAAGAACCATTCCTTTTTTTAAAAACTTGCCTCATTATAATGCAGTTTCTCATTATTACCTTAAACATTTCATGAGAGTAGTGTCAACTTTTCTGAGCAATGAAATCAGAATATGAGAAATTTAATAAGTTCAAATTAATTAGTCTTTCAATGAGAAGATAATCCCAAATCATCCAGAAAAAAGACAAATGGGAAGGCGTTGTGTGCTTATAGCCCTGTATCTCCATGTATTTAATTATCCCGATTCTCAGATTTTTTACATTCGCCCCCAATAGTTGGACTTTTTTATAAAATCTTAATTGCATTAAGTAAGAATTTGTTGTGTGCATTTAAAAGCTTATTTATAAATAGCTCATAAAATAAATAAAAATGAAAAAAACTAAATTCTAAACATTTACTTCCTATGCCTTGCTGGATAGTTTAATGTAGGCTCTGGAGTCCCAACTGTATTCTGTGGAGCTCATTTCTCTACTGTTAATTCAGACTTGCCATTAGTCCACTTATAAGCCCTAAATGGCTTTCGGTTGACTTCTATAATGTTTAGCTTTAGGTAATAATGCCAAAACATTTCCCGAAATCTTGGTTTCAATGTATACACCAGCCATCATTGTATGAATTTTATTTTTTGCTCCTCATCCTTGCCAACATTTCTATTTTCAATATTTTATATTTTGGCATGTTTATGATTACTGTTTTTTAAAACATTTAATACTAAAAAAACAAAAAATGATAACAAAAATAAAAAAGCAACTTCTCAGAGATTCAGTTTAGTCTAAATAATAATGTTTCTCATGGTCTTGAACATTTTTTAAAAAAACAAAGTTTATCAGTTCTCTGTTCCTAAGGTTTCTATTTCTCAATGAACAATGGTATTCAGTTTTTCATTCTTGATACACATTAGCAGAAATGATTTGACAATTTTGTACAGACTCTCATGAGCAGAAAATATTTTTATAGAGTTGCAGTATTGATATACTTTCAATTTTGAAATTATATCTGAGCCTACAAAAGAAATTACTATTAAAAGTCACATAAATGTACAAGTGGGACTACATCAAACCAAAATATCTTTTCACAACACAGGAAGCAATCAATAAAATGAAAAGACAACTCAAGGATAGGAGAAAGTATTTGTAGACCAGACATCTATAAAGAACTCATGACCAAAATATATAGGAATTAACAAAATTCAGTAGCTAAAAGCAACCCTATTTTAAAATAGAAGAAGGTGCTCAACATCACTAATCAGGGAAATATAAATCAAAACCACATTAAGATATCGCCTCATATTTCTTACGATAGATAGTTATTATGTAAAAGTCACAGCACAACAAATGCTGATAAGGGTGTAGAGGAAAGGGAGCTCTTCCATATGGTTGGTGGGAATACAAATTGATATATCCATTTTAGAAAATAGCACAAAGTTTCCAGAAATCAAATTACCATATGATCCAGCAATCCCACTTCTGAGTACATATCCAAAGAAAACAATAACACTATCTCAAAGAGGTATCTGCAGCTCATGTTCATTGCAGCACTATTCGCAATAGCCAAGATATAGAGAATCCTGTCTCTGTAATGAAGAAAAAGCAGCCCTCAAAGTTGCATGCACTGCTTTCTTCGCTGAAAAGTAACTATCAGGAGTAACAGTAATTAGTGAATTGTTTGCTTGTGTCCCTTGGCCCTTTCTCCACTCTCTTATTCATTTCTTTCCTTTTTTTGGGGGGTACCGGGGATTGAACTCGGGTCCTTGTGTTTGCAAGTCAGGCCACAGAACCACTAACAAAGTCACATCCATGTGCTCCATGCATTTTTCTTTTTTTGCTACCAGGGATTGAACTTGGGTCCTTGTGCTTGCGAAGCAGGCGGTGGAACCACTGAGCCAAAGCCCCAACTTATTTCCTTTTTTTTTTATTTCTTTCTTATTGAAATATAAAAACCACCTTAAAGATGTTTCTGTTTAATCACTTACATTAAAAAACACTTCTACATTCATGGGTGTTTTCTAAATTTGGTTCACCAGAGTCCTACCATTGATAGGATTTTTTTCTGATTTAAGTAAAATCAGCTTTTGAGAGGTTTTCCTCAGCAATTACCAAAGTAAGCAAGCATAACAAACTCAAAGCAAAGGAGAGACATTTTGTCTTAGGTTCCAATTCAAAACTATAAAGAATTACTTCTAACACAAATTAAATACCAATTCATTGCTATCCCAATCAAGATACTTAGCATGTTTTATTGCTTTTGTTGTTATTGTGTAGAACTCGATTAGTCTTAAATCTACCAGAAATAAAATACAAGAGAGGGCTGGAACAAAAAGCAAGAAATGTTTGAAATGCTGTTTTTATTACAAAAAAAATTATCCCTTCTTTAAAAATTATTTTTCCAGGAAATCTCTCACCCTAGGGTATTGAATGAAACTTGAACAGATATCTTGCCACTAAGCTTTAAAATTCAAAAAAATGGTACGTTTCTTCTCTTTAACAGAGCTTTGGTTTAACTTGGTGACTCTTCTCCCTGAGCAAAGACCTGCGTTCCTCTATCACAGAGAGTGGGCGGAGCATCTTTTAAGCTTGGAAGCTCGCTAAACTGGCAGTTTGCGGGGAAGGACCGTGGTACAGACTGAGGAGGCTTCAGCTGAAGAGAAGCTTAGAGGTAAGGGCTGTAGTCAAAATGAGTTATTTTCGGAGACTTCTAGAGGATTTGGTATAAAGGTGAAAAGAGAATGCTGCTTTGGAGTAATGGAAACAGGTGTCTTTTCGTGAGTCTCATTTCTGTGAGGGAATTAATACTTGGATTTTTTTTTTATTCCTCTAGAAACCAGAGTGGGGAAAATGGTGATCCGATTAAACCTGTCAGGGAAAAATACTTCATGAGGTTTCAGAAGCTAACTTTAAAATATGGCATTTTGTTGTTAGTCAAAAAGCAGTAATGGCTGTGTTAAATAAAGCTTTCTTATTTTGAAAAAAGTGATATGATAATCCTAAATGAAAATTTGTTAGGGATATTATTTTTATATTACTCTGCAAATGTTCATTGTGTTTCTAACAAATCTCTTTGTTTTGGTGGAATTTGTATAATAATCTAAAGTATTATATAATTATGCAGCTTCATCTACCTCTGAGAATTGAGTTTGTCAGGCAATACTCAATGTTTAAATAAATTGCCTTTTTAATGATATGAAAAGGTGATGTTTATACCTCTATCAAGAGAATAGTATATTCCTTTTTGTATTATAATAAAAATATCCAAGAGATTATAAACATGAGAGGCATTTAATATAAAAAACAACAAGTATGACTAGTAATAAAGGGTTTCTAGGAGTAAAACATGTCAACGGAACAAAGGACTAATTTTCTATTTCCTTTTATAAGTCACCTAGCAACTACAATACCATAAAATAATTGAAATGAAAATTTAAAATTGTTTGTGGAGGGATTACCTTTTCCAAAATGGTGTAAACAATAAACATAAAGTGATGTTCAAATATGCAGGTCAATCGCTAATTTTAAATGATATATTCAAATCTGTATATGTAATGAAAGAAAAAAAAGCAATGAATTAGGCTCAAATATAAGTAATAAAAGACTCAGGAGTTGGAGTACTAATAATATGTTAGATTCTGTGTACTTTTAAGAGTTTTTCAGAAACCTTAATGGAGCTGAAAAGTTAGTCATCTATTTCTTAAAGCGCTTGAACACACACACACACACACACACACACGCACCATTGTCTTTAGCTGAGGTTGGATTTTTTTTTTTGTAGATTGAAGAAGCTGGTTACCTGGTTGCTTGTGCTTTTCTAGCAGTTAATATAGGCCCACAGTCCAGACACTGGTTCAAACAGAAGATATTTACCTGTATACTCTTGATAAAGGATTCAGACGAATTGTAAAACAAATCATGTAATAGTCACATAGGATATTAATTTACAATATTGAATTCTATTTAGCTGTAAAAGGAATGGACTAACTCCAGATGCAAAGATAAGAAAAGATATCCAAGGTATAGTCTAAAAATAAGCAAATTTCTAGATACCTACATCATACAGTGACATCTTTTACAAAAAAGAATGTATGTGCATTATTACATTCAAGAGAAATCTGAAAATATATGTGCTACTTTTTAAATTGCAAACATCAATGGGACTGGAGAGAAAAAATTTTAATCTTCTATGTATAACATATCTCCATTTTAAAATAGCAAGGTTGGATTATTCTCATTATGAGGAAATGATATAAAATTTTAGAAATATGTAAAAATTTTGTAAAATAATTTACAAAAGATGGTGCGGTAGCCAAGTGTGGTGGCGCATGCCTGTAATCCCAGCACTTGGGAGGCTGAAGCAGGAGGATCACTGAGAGTTTGAGACCAGCCTGGGTTACAAAATGAGTTCCAGGTCAGTCTCAACTACATAGTGAGACCCTGTCTCAAAAAACAAAAAATAAACAA
>NW_022900951.1:82467012-82470804 GCF_012274545.1 Fukomys damarensis
ACACGCGCACACACACACACACACACACACACACACACACACACACACTCACACACACACACACATTGAAATCTTGAAGGATAATTAATTTTGTTTCTTTTTTGGCAGCTATAACATTTTAAATTAAAAGCCATATTTTATTAATAATGTGTTCATTTAGGAAAGCTTGGTACAATTCAATTGTTGAATATACTGTAGCTATAGAGTTTGTAATTAACAGTCACAATTTCTCATTTTCAGAATCTCATGCATTAAACCACTATGTAAAAAATCACACAAGGAGCTATTCAGGTGTCTACCTGAGATTCCAGACAATTGCCTAACTCTCACAGTTTTACTACTATATCTTCTAAGTTGTCATAGCAGTCATTCTTAGACTCCAGTCAAGACAGATGGACTGCAGGGTTAAATGCACCATGATTCCCATGACAGAAGCTAAGAATCTTATCATTTTCACATTGCAAAAAACATGTTGAGTCCTTGAAGGATTAATTTATTTTGCTTTCTCCTTGGTAGTCATATCATTTTTTCCATTTAAATAATCTTTGCAACTAGGATTTAAACACAGGGCCTTGCACAAAGTTGCATCATTTTAAATTTAAGACCACATTTTGAAAATCTGGGTCCCTCTTTGGTAGCCATAATGCTTATAATTAAAAATTGTATCTCCACATTATAAGAATCTCATGTTAAGCCACTACAAAGAAATAATGTAAAAGGTTATTTATGTATCCACCTGTGGTTCCAGCCATGGCCTGACTCAAATCCTTGACAGCTATGCCAAGTTGTCTCACCACAAACATAATTACAAAGATTTCTTAAGGTCACGTGACCATTCTTAGCTAGACATCCGTATGTTCTCTTGAATAATACATGAAATGGTTTAACACATTTAATTCTTTCACAGGAGCTTCCACAGATCTCTGACTCCAGAGGTAATACTCTTACTGAGGCTGTTGGTGCAGAACTCAATTTTCAATCCACGTGATCACTTTTGGTTGCTTTGAACAAATAGGGCAGCAATAGCAGCTTAGAAAACAATATGGAGCATTCCTTATGCAACTCAGGCCCACAAAGCTAGGATTACTGGGGTACACAAATAATGTTTATTATATAAATACCCTCCCACACACATTCCCCCTTCTTATACAACAGAAAAAACTAGAGATAACATATCTGGTATATGTTATCATAGTATTTCCTGGTTTTGTTTTGATCCTCCAAACTATGTTTTATGTTTCTGATCCCTTCTGTCTTATTTTATTTTTCTCCTTGTATCTTGTCTCCATTCTCACTGTTAGCCTACTTTCTACTACCAAAGTAAACTTTTTATTTGATCCCTTTTCTTTTTGCTACAGTTTAGTCTAATCCAGTCGTCACTGGTTGATGCTGCTTTGTGAGACTTCAGACAGATAAAAGGAGGCTCTCTCATGTGAGAACTATTTGCTATCCCCAGGGCCATAAAGTAAGGCTTCCTCAAAAACGCTGCTTTTCTAGAAAACTAAGTATCTACAATTTTTTATGATTGCATCATTAAATGTACTTTAGTAATTGATATTTGGACACCCTAAATCAATATCAGAGGTACACATTACCCATGAGATTTTGTTAACTATGCTAAGATATGGGATACAACCCAAATAGTTGTCAAAGACTTGCAAGTTCCTTCCACAGACTAAGTGCCAGTTTCAAAGTCACAAATCACTGACTTCCTGCCCGCAGGACTCACAAAACTCAAATCCATAAACTTGTCATAATGTCTTCCTGAAACAATCTTAAAGGCTAAGCATTGGATCCAGCCAACAGAAATCCATGTTTCACAAAACAAAAAACAAAGAACAACAGCAACAAAAAACCCTTTATGAGTGATTACAGAATAATTTTGGCTCAGCCTAGTCCTGCTTTTATGGCATCTGGATAAAAAGGTGGTCTCTTTTAAAGAAGAGTCCCTAATGTAAATAAGTTTTTCTGTCAGTTACTTATAGAAAGAGCTGTGTCATAGGGCAGCAGTTCCTGTAACCTAAATAGCTAGAATATGGCAAGAGATGTGCTTTCTTCTTTTCTGTGATAAGAGATGGGGCTGTCCAAAAATATTTAAAATTTTATTTTTAAACTTGACATGACATCTTAAAAGCCCTAAAGTTTAGAATTATCAATCAGCAGTGGGGAAGTTTCAGCACTTCCTGGGAAGTAAAACCTCAGAGTTAAAGACAATAAAAATCTAAATTGTAGACTGAATTTCTAACTTTGTGAATTAAAAATCTCAGCAAAAGAAGATATAAATACAATTTTCCCATACAGATTTGGTGCCTCAAAAGAACAAGGTCCTGAGTTCGATCCCCTGTACCAAAAAGAAAAATTTATCATGACTGTTCTAAAGCCAAGTGAAATTATCATCAGATATTGTCAGTACACAAGCAATAGTGTATCATATTTTAAAATTTGTATTGGTATATAAAAAAATGGAGACAGTTCATGGATAAGTATGATAGTTACTGAAGATGGTTGCACTTAGTTCACCAATGTGTTCACCAGCAGGGATATGAGATTAAGCCATAATCACTTGGGTTATAGTCAGCAGTTTCCTCACATTCCAAAAGTAAATGCCATCATCACTGATTCTACCAGAGATAGGATTCCAAGCCCAAGAGCATGGGAGTACTTGTGGAGAGGGAGTATCCTTATGTTTTGGAGTTAGATAAACTGGTGAATATTTTATGTGTTGGTTAATTTGAGGTTTTATTTTATTTTACATGTTTGGGTTTTGAGGAATTCCCAGAAAAAGTATTTCTCCTCCACTGAACAAATTGATGTAAAAAAAGAAGAAGTTGTAGTTGGAAGAGAAAATGTCAGCTTTTTAATACAAAGTAAAGGTAAGTTGCAGAGCATTGATTATTGTAAAAATCACATGGGACTTATAATAAAATCCCAAATGTAAGCAAAGGCACCCAAGTAGCTTTAAGACTTGCAGTTGTACAAGAATAGAGGTAGTTATAGTTGCACTACATAATCTTGCTCACAAGCAAGTAAATAAAATTATTCTCTAGAAAATTGTAACTCGTCTAGTTGTGCTTTCTCCCTTGTTACATTGCTATTTATTACTAAGATGTAATGGCTACTTTAGTGATATTTTTGCCTTTAAAATAGTTCTGTCAAGTCTGTTCCTTCTTTTTTTTCTCATTGAGTTTATTGGTACATTTTAGGCATACAATACAGTTACATTCATCATCGGGGTCTTGTACCTTTACATGAAGGCTCTTGGTTCTTGTTTTATCCCCATACTCCTGCCCTCCCTTCGCCTCCTCCACCCTTCCCTATTTACAAATCTTTGTTTCCGTTATTTTGTTTTCTCACATTTTTTCTTTTCCCTTATTTCCTTTCCCCTCCCCTTCCCACTTCCCCTACAACTTTAGCCCTTTTCTTCCTATTTATTCTTATTTTAAATGTGGTTTATTGTGATTTTTGTCCAGTTTTCTCTTCAATTTCAGAATATTCAGATATGTACCTCTTTAAGGATTTGTAGTTGATATTTTATATTTAGAAATGACTGCAATTGGTAAAACTATGAAACATTCTTAAAGGTGAATAAGAAGAGTGAATAAAAAGCATAACATAGCAGTTTCCAGGGCCAGAAGAATTAATGTTATAAAAAATTATTTCTCCTCAAAATAATGTATTAACTCCCTGCAATCACAAATGAGAACCTAATAGGTCTGTTTAATGGGGATTGACAAGCCAGATTTTAAAATCATTTGTAGAAATTAGGTGCCAGAATAGGCAAATAGGCAATAT
>NW_022900951.1:82471090-82480748 GCF_012274545.1 Fukomys damarensis
TATGATATAGACAGTCTTAACTAGATAATCTTAACTAGATAATCGTAACCAAGTCTCTTATACGATAGTGGCATTTCTACTTTTGTTTTGAAAATCGCTCATCTAAAGGATTGAATATAAATTAAAGGATAGTGTTGCTGTTCTGCTTCTTAGTGCCTTAAAAATGAATTGCAGTTTAACTTGGCAATTCTCTCCGCTGTAATTGAGAGAAAGGCTCCTTGCTTTCCCCTTCCCTGGAGAGGGTGGAGCCTTTTGCGAACAGCTGGGAAGTAAGCCGTGCCGGGCCAGTTTTGGGGAGAGGCTGCATTTCACAAGGCTGCAGCTGAAGAGAAGCTTCAAGGTAAAGGCTGTCTTAAAGCTACTTATTTTCTGGGAATTTCTTCGGGCCGGCCGTGGGGTTAAGCTAAAAAAGATGGAGATTGTTGCCCGGGAGAGGGGGAATGGAACATGATTTTGGTCGAATTGCTGTTACTGGGACAGAATAAATCCTCTGGAATTTTTGTTTCTCCTGACATTTTTAAAGTCCACAGCGTGGGAATAGGTGATCAGCTTACAGATTCTAAATTAAGACTTAAGTGAGGCATGCTTTTCTTGTTAATTTTTTACATGGCATTCCATGTTTCTATCCTCAGTACAGCTTTTATTATATTTTGTTTAAACATTATATTCTACCCAAAATAACTGATGGAAAGATGTAAATATGTAAAGCAATCGACGCAAACACAAATATAAAGGTACACGACCATGAAAAGCGATTCAGGTATGTTGTTGAGAAATAACTCTTCTAAATAAAAATAGATGTTTACCTTATGGGGGAACTAGACTCCCTGTCCACAATCAGCATTTCTGAGTATCTAGATTCCTTGTTAAAAGCCAGCATTTCCTGTTGTTCAAATTACTGTTATTTTAAAATCACTTTTAAACTGGATTCACAATTTTTAGAATTGATCCTCCTATGATATGATCTTTTTTTAAAATTAGAAGAGGGAAGTGGTGTTAAACAGCATACCCATTTTGTTGAAAACATGTGAATGGTCATAGACCCACACAAGCATGCTTTCATACTCTCCTTGGCTTTTGCTGATTATTAAGTTATTCCTAGATCTTGTGATTGGGTATCCCGGTTGCAGTGTTTCCTACTGCCTACGTGTGTGTTCCATGCCACTCATCCTTTCGACCACAGGTACAGCTGTGGTCAACTAGAACCATGGCTCTCCTACATAGTCTGCGTTTAAAAATGAGATCAAAACAGTATTTGGTTTATTTTGACAAAGGTAATAGATGGAATGATACTGCCAAACAAAGCAATGTTTACATAGTTGAAAAAAATATGAACTTGTAGTGAATTGAAAAGTTCCCTTTCAAGTAGTATTAGGTGAAAAAAAGCAAATTGCACAAGGGCAAGTAGCAAATTATTTCACTGAAAGAAAAACTATTAATAAAGTACGTATAGCCACATTTTTAAAAATGATGTGTAACCTGATGGCTTTGCTATCTCCATTTAAAAATAATCTTTTGTATATATTTAGTAACTTTCTAACAATCAGAAAAAAGATTAAGATAAAATGCTGCAAAGTTAAGATGACATTGTATTTGAATTGATTCATTAAAGGATCCCATTGAAAATACTTATTAATATGGAAAAATGTTCAAACTGTGAGGCTGAGTAGGGTAAAAAAGTTTCTTTGAAATGGCGTACATACACACATATCTGTTAAGGGGAAAGATGAAAAGATATGCAGAAAATAATAATTTTGACTTTCCAAAACTGTGCATTTATTTTCTTGCTCATATTTTCAATTTTTAGTAAGCATGCAATTTTTTTTATAATCAGACCATTGCAACTGAAAACACTTGGGTACCATTTTTTATGTAATGCATAACAAAGCTCTGAGTTGAAGTATGGTGTATTATAGAAGCTTGAGAAAGCTGCTGGCTGGCAAGATGAAGTTCCCACCCTTCTCCCACAGGACATGGTGGTGGCAGTTCTGGTTCTGGTCACAAGATGGCGGTTTCCAAATAGCCTACATTTTTTCCAGGCAACTATAAGAAGTGAACAAACAAAGCAATGAAGCATATTTTGTATTAGCAGACTGTGAGGCAGCATGTAGACTGTGACTGAAATTCCGCTGAAAAATTACATATATTTAGAAGACAGTGCCCTACCCAAGAACTTATGTGAGGATTCAAACAGAAAATGAAACATGCTGCTACATAGAGTCTGACCAGTAGTAGACATAAAGCAATTATCATTTCCATTCTGTTTTGTCTCTAATTTGTAATTTTCCTGAGGGACATTATTTGAGCATGAACTAATTAGCATAACTGTATCACATTATAAGAACATGAGGGAAAATAAACTCGAAAATGAGATTTCACCTCATTCCTGTGTTTCAGAGTGACATACCTATTAAACTTTGGTTAAACAGGAAAATTTCCTTACACTTTTGCCATTTTATTGCTTTGATTCCTGCCCCTTTTTTTGATAACTTCGGTTAATATGAGAGATACAGGAGACCTGAGCAGTCTACCTGTGATACTATTTGAGCCCCAGGAAGGCAGTGCAACCTCCAAAATATTCAACAGGGTGAAGGCTCTGCTAGACAGGCAGTTGAAGTGAGAATCAACACAGCTGAATCCAACGCTAGAGCCACTATGATCCACATAACAGAAACTAAGATTCCTAAGTATATCATAAAACATTTTATGTTAAATTATGTTAAACTGAGAATACAGAGTAGAGTTTATTTTGTTTCTCGCTTGGTAGCCATAACATTTTAAATTTCAAAACACACTTTCTAGTGTTGGAAAAGAACTACTTACAGATGGTCCTCAACTTGCGATGGCTTGACTTAACAGTTTTCCAAATTTATGATACTACAATATCATGAGTATTCAGTAAAATCCAGCCTTTTAAGTTGTATCTTTTCCCAGACTTCTGATATGCCATACAACATCCTGGTTTAATGCTGGGCAGTGATTGCAAACCACAGCTCAAATCAGCCAGAGTGTCATGGGGAAAAAAGTCAGTAGTCTACAGTGGACTGTATTGTCAGCATTTTTTGAATATTGCTTTGTATTTTTATATTCTATTATTGTGGGGAAATTAATTCCCAACCCTTTGAACATCTGATGTGTCGAGCCTATAGTCTCACAACATTCAGGAATGAATTTGCAAACCAAAGAAGGAGATTAGGAGAGTTTTATTAGAATTAAGAAGAATACAACTAGCTCCTAGAATTATAAGCGGGGTCCAAAGTGGGTTGCCACTAAGTCTCTTGTCAAGAGTATTTTGTGCAGAAAAGTCACAGTGTGGGTCAAACTAAAATCAACCAATAGGATTGCAAGTATAGTCACTTAACTAATATTGATCCAATAGGGAAATGACGAAATTAGCAAAGGTATATCATGAGCATCATTAATGTTTGCTTATCTATAACTTCTAACTGTAAAAAGACAAAGGCATTCTTGGAAAGGCAATGGAATGTGGGTTTAGATGTTCTGGTCACCAACCTATGCCTCTGATGCTTATCAGGGCTTATTGGACCGGATGGCACTAATTACAATATAATCTCAAGTTGCTGTTTTTCTCTAAAGGGGCTCCCAGGACTGTCTGTTGGCCTGCGCCTCTTCAGATTCACCTCCAGCTGCAATTTTGATGTGTTTTCATCTTCTGCACTCACTCCCTCAAGGGCCTAATCTCTCTGTCTATTCATTTTTAACTAACTTAATTATCTACAATATTAGCCCTCTGAAGAGGTCTCCCTAATTGCCACTAGGAGACAGGGAGCAAAGAGCAAATCTAGCTGTTTTAAGTTGAGAAGGGTGGGTTTAGGGGAGACAAAAACCAGAGATTTTCTCCACATAGCTAATCTAAATTGTCTTGGATAGAAGTCATGTTGGGATTTATCAGTAATGGACTCATTTCAGAAGGTTGATCTAGTGGACTCTGGTAAAAGGAATCTGGTACATTTATCATCGTTTTCGTTTATTAGATCGTTTGGAGTTTGACAGCCTCTAAGTTAGAATAAACAAACAAATTTTACTAATAGATTAAGCATGATTGATCTAAACATAAGAACCAAAATGTAAAGTCAGATTTTGAGGAGGGAGACAAGTCCAGACCCTGTCTTTAGAAGATTGGAAATTTTATTATTATTTATTTTTTATGTTATTGTATTTATTTTATTATTTTTTATATTATCTAATTGGCTAATAACCTGGATGGAAACATGTCACCAATTTGAAAGACATCTTTACTCTTAACCAATTTAAGTCAGCCTACTAATAAGCCATATGAATAACAAACATTTAGGCTAATATTATGAGTTCCTGTTTATCTACATGCCAACTAAATTAGAACATATACTTGAAAATTGACACATAGAAACATACACATTGACCTAATCATATATAACTTTCATGTAATCAAACTTCAAGGACTTATTTGTAAGTCCTATGTAAGCCTGGAGCCTACCAGCCCTCATATAGTAGTGTATTAAATGAGTTTGCTTACCCTGAAAAGTTATTGATCTGGCTTTCTATAGAAAGCCCAAAATGAGCCAGAAGTTTATAAGGGCAAAAATAAAAGGGAAAATAAAATTAATATGAGCTCAAAAATGTTTAATGAAGCAAACATAGGTAATTTAACCAGTTATTAACATAAATTAAACAGGCAAATGGGCAAAAATATAAAATACACAAAACAATTACTTTTAAATCTTAGTGCACTCTTAAATGTATTGACCAAATGGAGCTACAATAACTTTTTTATAGTTTAGAATTCTAACTATAGGGCCAGGAATTTAGCTCAGTGGCACTGTACCTGCTTCAGAAGCACAAGGTCCAGAGTTCGATCCCCAGTACCAAAAAACAAACAAACAAACAAAGAACAACAACAATTTAGAGTTCTAACTACAAATAGACTAGTTAGTTAGAGCTTTTCCTATGGGTCTTCAATTAGTGCTTTTTAGGTGAATCGTAACAGAGATCTCTTGTAATAAATTAACATATCAGAGAGGGCCAGAGAAGAAACTTTTTACATGCCTGAAAGGAAGAACTGTTTTAAGAAGTGGGAAGGGTAGAGGAAAGGTAATAAGGGGAAAAATATGAAAAAATGAAAAAATGGAAATAAAGTGTTTGTAAATGGGGAGGGGAGGGGGTGAAGGGAGGGCAGGGACAAGGAGAAAAAATGAGAACCAAGACCTATCATGTAGAGGTACAAGATCCCAATAATGGATGTAACTGTACTGTATCCCTAAAATGTACCAATAAACTCAATAAAAGAAAGAAAAAGGAAGGTTAGGTAATAGCTATCACTACAGTACAGGCTCCTTAGGACACTCTATATTAGAGTTACTATACTAAACTGTTTCTCTGATAGCCACAGCTATTGGTGTAAATATTCCCTCAAAGTGACAAACTGTAAAAGGTGCAATGCTGTAATTTCTCTTTTACAACATTTTTTTTTTTTTAGGAAATGCTCAGGCAAAGTATGGGTGTAGAAAGACTAGGTGACATTTTTTCCTGAGATTCAAAGGACTACTATGTAGGTATTCCAAAGTGTGAGGTGAATTGGAGGCCGATCACAGCCCCAACCAACCCTGCTGCAGGTATCTGGTATCTGCCTAAAGCAGTGCTTTTCCATTTTGAAAAGAAAAATAAGGAAGAGGATGCATTCCTGCCCATCCTTGCTTGTTCTGTCATTTTACCTAAAGTGTCCCTTAGATCTAACCCATCCAGTGCCAGTGGTGGCAAGCTAGAGGTGTTCAATAAAGTGTCCAGAATTAGACAATCCACTCTTACCTGCACTTGCACACCTTCCTCATGATCTTGTGACACCTTAGCCCATATTAGCTGTAGGTTTTGTCTTTTTTAGCCCTCAGCATATCACTGAGTATAGAACTTTTACCAGCCTGGTGACTCGTTCTGGAAAGCATTTATAATGAGAGGAAGTCCTCTGGAGACTAGGGACTGTGACTATCAGCTCCTTTAACATTTGTTTTGTTTAAAGATGTTATCAAGCCCATAAAAATCCCTAAAATTGCTTTATTTTATTAAAATAATCACTTGTGCTCCCAATGGCTCTACCTTAAAACCAGTCAGGCTGGGCTGGGGATTTAGCTCAGTGACTCCATGCCTGCCTTGAAAGCGCAAGGTCCTGAGTTTGATCCCCAGTACCCAGAAAAAAAAATCAGGCTGCCCTGTCCAAGGGGCATTTCTGAGGCAAAGGGGAAGGTGAGAAGGAAATGGAGATGTTTCCCAGTTTCTGATCTTATCATAAGGGCAGAAAGAAAAATCAGAACTAAAACTTTCTTATTCATTTGCTGAGAGTTTGACAATCTATCTAGACCAGTTTTTAAGAATACAGCCCTGGGGTAAATCAGAAGGAATAGGAAATGCAAGGTGTAGGCCATATGGAGATGTTTTATTCTCCCACAAAAGAGTCCTTTGGGGTGACACAAGACATTTGCATCCTGTGGAGTACCCTTCAAACTGAGTGGTATTTCAAACCTGTGAAAGTGAAGGCCAACTTCACTCTGGAGTCATATAACAACTAGTAAGGGACAGTCCCAAGCCAGACAAGGAAGGGTCACAAGGAGGGGGAAACTCATCATGCTGGAAACCTGGTCACTCTAGAGTCCTAGAAGGTGGCAGCCACAGGGAAGAGATGTGCCCTGGACAAACTGTTGCCAACTACATTAATTCTTTGGGGAAGGGCAGTGGAGAAGAGATAAAACAGTGCCTGATCCAACAGTAACTCTCTAGGCAAGGCATAGGAACTTTATCTATGGGTCTCCTTACTATTTCCCAACTCCTGTTACCCCGAGGGCAGAAAAACCATTAAGACTAAAAGCTTTCTTGTGTGGGGGGGGGTCCTTGGTAAAATGTGACTGAAAAGACAGAAGCTACAATTGATACCCCCTGTAACCCCTCTGTTTAAGAAGGGAAGCATTATGAAAAAGAAAAACCAATGATCAAAGGAACTGAACAACTATTTTTTAACAGGGTGGGAGGGATGCTTAGGGCGCATAATTTATGTGCTTTGGAGATAGCTTTCTCTGGTGTCAACCAGAGATCAGTTCACTGCACAGGTGCCTCAGGATGTTTCTCCTGCTGATCGCATGGGAGAGAGAGATCCTTCCTCAAGTCAATGGATAGGCCACATCCTTATACTGTGTCTTCCTGGACAAGCATGATTTCTGAATCCCCTCTCACCCAGGATTGGGATATGTGGTTTATAAAAGAATGCCTATTGAGGATTCTACACATCTCGGAGAGTACTTTCTGACATCTCTTCCCATTTCTGGGAGAAAAAAGCAAGTGCCTCTTGTCTTCAATATACTTTTAGATAAGCATTCTTTTTATAAGGGTTCGGGATCCATCAATTGGAAAGGAAAAAGATTTTCAGGATTGGAAAGAAAAGCACATTACCATTTTCTGATTCCCTACAAAAGGTAAACTTTCAAAAACCTGTCCCATCATCTCTGAGTCCTTAGACATACCTGAAAGCACTGAGCTGTAAGCCATTTAGAAGTTCAGAATCCATATTAAAGAGCTGTCTCTAATAAGAGACCAAGCCATCTTCTCACTGCTGAACAAATCAAGGAAGGAATAGAAGGCTCCATTTGGAAAATAATGCCCCATAAAATGAAGCCAGATATAAAAGGTGTCACAATCTTTTCCAGCTGTGAACTTGTCTATAGTTATTTTGAAAAAACAAAAACAAAAGGCTTAAGCAACCAACAAACAAGAGATGACAAATTCTGGATTACCTCAATGAGTAACAATCCAGAATCTAGTTCAAATACTCTAGAGGTTCCATGAAACAAAAACAAACTCTTCTAATGATTTCAGTGAGACAACTATACCGTTATGGGGAAAGAAAAAAAAAGACTACCTAAATGTCAGATATCATATTTCCTGAGTTTATGGTCTCACAACATCCAGGTATGAAGTCACAAACCAAAGGAGGAGGTTAGGAGAGTTTTACTGGAATTAATAAGAACAGCTCCTGGACTATAGTCGCTTAGTTAATACTGATCCAACAGGGAAACAAGGCACGTAGCAAGGGTATACATGGTGAGCATCATTAACTTTATCTTATCTGTAATTTCTTGCTATAGAAAGAACACAGACATTCTTGAAAAGTGGTGGGAGTATGGATTTGGATGTTCTGGTCACCACCTACCCATGCCTCTGATGCATAGCTGAGCTCACTGGACCTGATGGTGCTAATTGCAATATAATCTCAAATTGCTATTTATCTCTAGGGAGGCTCCCAGGCTTCGGTGTTGGTCTCTACCTTGAGGCCTGCCCCTCTTTAGATTTGCCTCCAGCCACAATTTTGATGTCTGCATCTTTCGCACTGATTCCTTTGAGGACCCAGTCCCTCTCTTGACTGCCTATTAATTTCTATCTAACTTAGCTGTCTGTAATACCATCACTTCTACAGACCTGTATTATCTACTGTTCTTGCTGCTGAGACAAAATACCTGACACTCAAATTAAAAGGGGAAAAAGTTTACTTAGCTTACAGTTTGTAGAAGTTGCAGTCCATAATTGGCTGGTTCCAAGGCAGGGTGTCAGACGGGCAACAGTTCTTGTTGGTTGGTGGAAGACAGGAAAAGACAAAAGCAACAAGGAACCTCAACAACATCTTTCTTCCCTGGTTATCTTATTCAGATTACTTAGAGCAAGTAACACTCAGGGTCTTATTCCTAATGCCCTCAGGCTTAGCCCCACCTTCTATCAATCATACACTCTAGATTCAGCCACCTCTGATAAAAGCCTGAGGCTTTGGGGTGACTTCAACACACAAGCCATAAAAAAGAACACAATAATTTCATTTTCAACAATGACATTTTCAGTTTATGATGAACTTACTGCAGCATATCTCTAAATCAAGGAGTATGTATATACTAAACCCCTATAATGAAATTAAGCAAATGACCATGATAATGGCTACTTTTAGAAGACTAGCATATCTGAGCTAACTACCTGACTCTAATTAAATCCTTAAAAGCAATCCTGACAGTAGATGACCATAGCAGTGATTCTGAGTCTCTTGATTCCTAAACTCATCCTCTTAAGTGAAATCATTGTGTTCTTATCTGGGCTGGTCCCAGAGACATACCCCTGTGTTTGTCTGCCTGTCTTGTGTAGAAAGAGCAGCAGTTGCAGCTTTGAGAAGTTAAAGGGGGATGGATATATTCCCCTAGAATAGCTCAAGAGGTCCCAAAGAAGCAAGGTATTAAATAACACAGATGGAGTTCCAGAAGTATTTCCTAGCTATCCTTGCCCATTTCTGACCAACCCTTAATACACATGCATTTATTTTATGTGTTAGCTATAATTACTAAAGGCCAAATCCTGGGATAATATAAAACTGTTTTTTGAATTTTAAATATTTTCTCCAACCACAATATAGCTCATGGTGTTGTGCCAAGAATGGAGGGCCTCCAAAGAAACAGCAGCGAGCCTTCCATCTTCTTTTCCTTTTTATTCTACTCTAGCTACATGCCTGTTGGTTCATGCCACCCACACCCAGGTCTTACCTCTTCAGAAAATCCATTCAGGGCTGGGGATTTAGTTCAGTGGTTCCACTGCCTGCCTCGCAAGCACAAGGACCCGAGTTCAATCCCCGGTACCAAAAAAA
>NW_022900951.1:82480860-82510439 GCF_012274545.1 Fukomys damarensis
ACAAAAAAAAAAAAAAAAAAAAAAAATCCATGCAGCCACACCTGGAACTGTGCTTCTTACTGAACTTGACACAACAATTAACTCTCTCAGTCATTGGCTTTGATTAGTATTTTGTTAAAGATTTCTGTTTCTGTATTTATGAGAGATAGCAGTCTCGAGTTTTCTGCACTTGTGTGGGTTTTTTTTTTTTTCTGATTTGGGACTGAGGTTAAAGATGGCTTTATAAAATATTTTTGAGATTATTTTTTATTTTCTTACTTCATTACCATTTGGCATATGCACAGATAACATGGTTATTTTTTGAATGGAGAATGTTTCCCTGTCACTCTCCATTCTAAGTTTTCAGCAGTCCTTTCATGACTCTGCCACCCAGCCTGTCTTCATGCTCTTGCTCATCTCGCAGCAGTTGGCTGCTTTAGTGTCAGTCGCCATGTTCCTGGCAAGGAAGGGAGTGTGGTGTGTTTTCCGATCTAGGTAGCCTCAAAGAATGCCTTTGCACCTGCACCTTGAGGGTTGAAGCATTACTGGTATTCTTTCCTCTCCCCATGGCAGGTCACTTCTGATTAGTTCTGATTAATATCTTTTGGGGGAGATATTTTCTTTCTCAGAAATGGCTGTCCATTGATTTTTATTCATGTGAAATCCCGGGTCCAGAAGGATTTTCTGGCCATTCTCAAGGGGTAGAGGATTTTTCTTCCTCTTTTTCTCCCAGCAGCAGTGTGTGTTTGCCTTTGTCCTGGGGATCAGAGAGTTTCCTATCTCTTCCTCCCGAGGCAGATGAAGGGTGCTTCTACTGCTCAGAAGCACATGATTTTTGACTGGGTTTGGGAGGAAATGGTGTACTACTTCTCTCCTAGTGTCTAAACACTCAAGCCGTCCATGATAGAAGGCTTGGATGTAAGAGTATGGGCTATATGTTTATTTCTCCACAACTGATTGCCACTTGCATGCTGAATGAGCGATGTGGGGCTCTTTAGACCTCATGTCTCTCTCGTCCCTACTCATTTTTGTGAGCTTCTGATTGAGGACCATGAAAAAGAACTTGGAAGTGTCTGAGGCTCCAGCCAGATATTACAAATTGACACATTAGACCATGACATACCTTTAAGAATTCATCAAATTTTCAGGTGCTTTCTTTTAACCTGCTTGTATGGCAGCCAATTCTGTCTCCATGCTTTGGCAAAGATCAAACAGTGCATATGTCCTGTGTCTCTTTGAAGGGTCTGGTTGCTCTTTGGTATTTGGTTTTAACTATGTTCTCTTGATAGGCAGAAGGAAAGTTATGTTTTTGCAGGTTATCTAAATGCTTTTTTTCACTGTTAAGCTATGGTTTACATTTTCTTATGCTTATTTATACCCTAAATGGAAAAGGGGCTGATGATTTTTAATAATGTATATGTATAAATGTTATTTTTCTTGTTTTTATTAAATATGTTTTCGGCAGTAACAGATGGTTTCCAAACCACATTTATAAAGGATTTTGTAAAATGGTTATTGCATTTTTCTATTTAAAATTTATTCTTTGAATCATTATATGTTTAAGTCATACTTTACGTATTACACAATATATTTGAACTGATTGGCAAGAAGTTCTCTGAATTTTAACATATGTTTAGACTCATATAATATGCAACACATAGAAGACAGCAAAGCTGCATCATCCTCACAAGGACCTTGTGCTATTCTTTATCGCCTCTACCCCCACACCTGTAGTACCTGTAAACAATGATGTTTTCATATCACTATACTTTATCATTTAAAAATGTCATATAAATGCAACCACACAGTATTGTGGAGTACACACTTTAGGTGAGCCACTCTCTTGTATAATCTCCTCTGAGTGTGGGCAGAAACTATGCTTTGTTTCTAATCAATAAATTTTTGAATTTTAAATTTCATTCAATATCATGATTACAGTACTATGTTGTATTAGAATCTTAACCTACTGGATAGAGAAATAGGAGAGAAGGAGGAAGGGAAGGATGGGAGCTTGTTTGATCCAGAATCAGGTACATCATTCTCTTTTAATTTCCAATGACTCCTAGCACATAACTATTTCAGATTCATTCGTTCATTTACCCATTCATCCTGCACACATCTACAGATAATTTTTCCTTTACAGTAATATAGATACAATGTGTCTTATAAATTAAGTACATAGAGTCAGAATACCTGAATTCAAACACCATGTGCCACATACTCTCTGGAGAGCCATACAAAGTTTATTAATCTATCTAATGCTCTGTCTACAAAATTAGAATATTCATAACACCCATTATTTTAGTCTGTGCTGCTATAACAGAACATTTGAGCCTTGCTAATTTATAAATAATAGACATTTATTTGACTCCATGGTTCTGAATGCTGGGTAGTCCAAGATGGAGTGGCTTTATCTGATGAGAGCCATCTCATCTTACTGTGTCATTGCATAGCAGAAAGTATCAGGCAATGAGAAAGCACATGACAGAGAGGCAAAAAGTGCCAATCTCATCCTTTTATCAGGATGCCACTCCCACAATGATTAACTCACTCCAGCATGAGGGCAGAGTCCCCATGACCAAATCACCTCTGAAAAGTCCCACCTCTCAACATAGTTGCATTGGAACATAGTTGCATGTGCAGTCCCAATGAATTTCCTTATAGCGGTCTATTTTAACGGAGGTCGACAAGCTGGATTCTAAATTCACCTGTAGATGTACCAGTCCAGAGAAGGCAAGAAAAAACATTTTAGGAATATTTTAACTCGGGTTTTTAAATGATAAACGCCAAGATATATATATCAAGTACTTGGCAAGGGCCTAGTACATAAAACACTTTTGACTTGTCTTATCATTATTTTCATTATTAATATTATTTTTGTTATGCAGAATGATTTAAGGGCTTTTTATTCATGAAATAACCACCTGATTATTAAATGACATAATATGTAAGTTCTAAGAATAGTGCCTTATATATAAAAACTTTTATAGGTATTATACATTATACATTATATATATATGTACATATATATATATATATATATAAAACATTAGCTATCTTCATTGCAATAATGTTGCTTATAATTCTTGTCAACTTCCTTCTACAAAATGGTGAAGTAAAAAATCCCCATGAAACTGATCTTTTCTTTTGAATTGTCTCTGGAAAATGATGAAGGGGTAGTTTTTCCTAATTTACAGTATGTACAATATGGAAAATAGACAAACACAAGAAAGTGTAACTGTTAAATGTAATTATAATACTTTGGGTTTTTCCCAAAATGTGAAGTGAGGAATCCAAATAAAAATATTATACCATAAAACATACAATCAAATAAACTCTGTTAAATAAATGCCATATATACTTTGCCTCAATAATCTTCTTAAGATTACATAGTAATACTTGGAAGCTTTGAAAGGATTCATTTTATAGTGAAAATTATTTAATTTTCTTGGTGATTACAAGATTAACTATTTTGTGCTGCACTATCAGAGTGACTAGAAAACACAATGATATACTTTAGATAGAAGTTCATTGTTCCACTAAGTTAAGGAGATTGATCCATTTTGATATTAGTTTAGTGAATGGTGAGAGACTTGGCTCTAGTTTCAGTCTTTGGCATGTGGAAAGCCAGCTTTTCCAGCACCACTTATTAGAGAGGCTATCTTTCTTCCAGTGAATGTGTTTGGCCCCTTTGTTGACGATAAGGTGACTCAGTTTGTTTGGAGTTCTTTCTGCATCTTGTAATCTGTTCCATTGATCCTTCGGTCTGCTTTTTGCCAGAACCATGCTGGGTTTTTTTTGTTGTTGTTGTTTTGATTTGTTTTTTTTTTTCTTTTCAATCACAGTAGCTTTGTAGTATAATTTTGAGTCAGGGACTGGAATGAATTGATTGCCTAACTGAGAAACTCATGATTATCGTTCCCTAGTGAGTTGCATCCTAAGTCACATCTCGATTCAGAAAGGCTGTCCAAACTGTATCTATCTTGATTAATTTCAGGGAAGCAAAAATGGGACTATACAACAAACCACAAGCTGTCTATTTACTTCCTTTGGTGGTACTTTCTCTAGAACCTTCACATCAATTTCTGTTTGCATTCTTTAGCTAAAATGCATGATTTTCAGATGGTCTTGCTGTGGCTGTGGCTGGCAGTAAGGGAGTTGAGGAAAAATAATATTTTAGGAGCTCACACTGTCACCATCAATATAAATAGTGTTCTGCTATCATAAGGAAGAATGCAAGGAGTAGAAGTTAGTTGGGTAGTAGAAGTCTCTCTCCAACTCATTATAAATGTGATACATGGTTGTAGAAAAGCATTAAACAAATAATGGGAGCATATATAAAATTAAAAGAGATAGCTTCCTGTGCCAGAGAGAAAGCTATATGTTCACCAATCTCTGTTTCATTTTCTTCCTGGGGTGCGGGGTCACAAGGAGAAGACATTCCCCAGCTTCAATGATGGGTAGGGCTCCGTACTTGGGTTCTGTCTAGCAGACTACAATCAGCAGTGATGTTTGCCAGACATGGCTCTAAAAACCATCAACAGGACTTTCCAGCTTCCCTCTTTAGAGTGCTAGACACATGCAAGCAATGTGCTGAGGGACTTCAAGGCCCAGAAAGATGGCCAGAGTCATAGAATACAAAAAGATTGGGCCCCTTAATGACTTCTTGAAACAGAGTGCCCCTCCTTTTCTGGCCTCCTTTTCTGATCTGCATTAAAATTTGATATTAGCAAAGTAAACTTTATGGGCATTAAACCTCTAAGATTTAAGAGTTGTTCATAGCACAAACGTTACATACTCTAATTATTAGAACCATCATCATTTAATACGCCAGCCTGGAAATTATCTTCATTAATATATTGGTACTTATAATTCTGATATTAATACTGATAGAAATATGAATTTCAAAACTAATTATACATATATTTAACATCCCACGTTATATGATACAGATGCCAATTAAACATTTATTTCCTCCAATAATCAATATTCATATACAAAATTGATTTTCTAACTTAAATCCAGAAATCTAAATTTAAATTCAACACAGGACAATTTTAAAGAGAATGCATAAAATATCTTTCAGACATAAAAAGACATTTAAATTTTAAAAATTAGTTCTGCCCACATTGGTCCAACAAAATAAAAACAACAAAATAAAAAATAGAGAAGGCCTTAGGGCCCGGGATTTAGCTCTGTGGCTCTGCTGCCGGCCTCTAAAGCACAAGGTCCTAAGTTTGATCCCTGATACAAAAAAACAAAACAAAACAAAACAAAACAAATCCAAAAAACAAAAAAAGGCTTGGTCGATTATTAGTGATGATATATGAAGTTGTTGCTTTCTTTACAAAGCAGTGATTTTCAGCCTCTAGTCAGAAATAAACTTGAATGTGAAGAAATCTCTTAAATTTTCCTGAAGGATCTAAACAACTGAATAAAAGAGACACTATGTTCTGGAAATTAGAAAAAAATAATTGTACTGAAATCAGATCTACCTAAATAATTTGCAGTCCCAATCAATTTCCTTATACCAGTGTATTTTAAAGGAGCTCGAGAAGCTGGATTTTAAATTCACCTGTAGATGTACCAGGCCAGAGAAGGCAAGAAAAAACATGTTAGGAATATTTTTAACTCGGGTTTTTAAATGATAAAGTGATTTTCTACTTTTTTCTTCAAGAAATCACTCCCCCCAGGGGTTTGAATGGAAATTAAACGGACACTTGTTGCCATTTCATTTAAAGTTACTTATAAAGGAACATCTTCCCACATCAACACTTAAGCGATCTCACATCATAATATCCCCTATTGTAATCCAGGGAGGGGCCTTCTGCTCTCCATCACAGCCAGGGGCGGAGCCTTCTCCGCAGTTTGGGAGTCAGCTGCGCCTGGCCAGTCTTGGGGGAGGAGCTGCATTTTACCAGGCTGCAGCTGACAAGAAGCTTCAAGGTAATGGCTGTCTTAAATTTAGTTATTTTCTAGTGACTTGAGAGGGTCCTAGGATAAAGATGAGAAAAATAGGGACGGCAGTGTCGGAGTGGCAGAAAAGGTGTGTGATTTTGAGAGAATTGCTGGCATTTTGAAGGAGTTAATCCTCGGGAATTTTCACATTTCCCAATGCTTTATAAATTCACCGTGGGAGAAGGGGTGATCAGATTACAGCCTCTAAACTAAGGCTTCAGCGCAGTATGGCTGTTCATACTAAAGTATTGATTTGATATTCCATGTTTATAATGCTATTCCATTCTTATGTTGCTGTTACTATTTGAAGTTTTAAATATGTATTAATTTATACAGAAGAATAACTGATAAAAGTATTTGGCAGCATGAAGGGAAATACTTTGATAAATTAATTGATACATAGACTGTGCTTCAGATGTACATGATCACGGAAATATGTAATTGAGTGAAGACATCTGTGCATAATATATGCACACACATATATATATATATATATATGTGTGTGTGTGTGTGTGTGTGTGATGAGAAAAAGTCTGGAAGGAAATAACCCCCATGTTACTGTTCAGCATTTCTGAGTAGTCAAGTTACTATTTTAATATTATTTTTAAATCTTATTTCATTATAATTACAGATTTCCTCATGATTATTTTCATAATCATGACAGAAAATAGATATAACAGCATATCCATTTTGATTCAGTCACATAAACATTCATAGCAGGCACACAGACATGCTCCCATGTGGAAATTTTCTGGACTTGATGAAACCAGTATCCTGTTGCTGTATTGACTAAAAAGCCCTGCGTGTAAAAAGTCCTCATTGCAATTCATTATTTTAGGCCAAAGAGGGAAAAAATGAACAGTCTGTATCATCTAAATTTAAGAGTGAGACAAAAAGATGACTCGAGTTATTGCTATTAAGAAATTTTAAAAATACTACATGGCAAAGTAGAGCCATAAAATGACGTACGTATGTCTGGTGAATACAAACATGAATATGTAAAGGTAGTGATTTGAAAATGTCTGCAAAATAATAAAAGATGAAGAAAGAAAAATTATAAGAAAGCACAAATGATCTTCCTTAAGAATAAGTACATATATTAGTTTCATGTATATATGTTATTTTAATCTATGTAACCAAATCTGAAAAAAACATATCTACCAAACTACTAACTTGATTGCTTAGTTAAAGAGATAGGGATGGCTTTTCTGCTGCTGATATTTTAAATTAGTAATTTTTTTATATCTTCAGGAAAATAGTGAGATGAAATGTTACAAATTTTGGAAAAAACCTTGTTTAAATAACTTACTAAAAATCATGTAGAAAATGTGTAGTATGATGTTCAAAGCATTCTCTTGGGTGAATTCTGAAGCTTGTTTGAAATGATATGCACTCATCTATATAGGTAAATAAATTAGAATATACTGTATAGAGAATATTCATAGTGGTTATTTGTATAAAGTTGTACTCTTTTTGCATCTTCTCAATTTTAATAAACTTATTAATGTTCACATAATCAGAAACATAGTGGCTGAAGACATTATGATCTTATTATTCCATATAACCATACCCATAAATTTATCAGGGAGAATTCTAGAAGTCTGAAAAGGCTCCTGGCAAGCTATCATGGTCCCCATCCTCCCATACAAAGGATCTGGTTTTGAGATCCTGCCTGTGCATCATGGGCAGGCTACAGTTCTGGTTTTGGTCACAAGATGGCGTGTGGCAGATACTTCAAATTTTCTCCAGTAGGGTAAAGCAATGAAACGATTTTGTATTAATAGACTATGAGACATTATGGAGAGTGTAACTGCGATTCCATTGAAAAAAGTGTGTGCTTGAAGGAGAAATAAGGCCACATGATAATGATATGAGGATTTAAACAGAAAAACTAATCTGACTCATAGATGACATAAGGCTGTTAATTCCGTCTTTCCTATATCCAGCTCATGTTTTTCATGAGAGAATATCTTCAGCATGAACAAAATAAAATTAATGTTCTCTACAGAGCATTTCATATTATGAGAAAATAAGGGAAAATAAGCATGACACCTGCATCGGGGATAAGATTTCACCTCATACCTGTGTTTCAGAATAACATGCCTACTAGAGTTCTGGTAGGAATTTTCCTTTACACTTTTTCCATGTTATTGATTTGATTCCCTTTCTTGTTTCTGTGCAGCCTAGGTTGACATCAGAGGTATATGAGACCTGGGCAGTCTGCCTGTCATGCCGTTTGAATCTTAGGAAGTCAGGGCAGCTACACATATATCCAGCAAGGTGAAAGCACGGTTGGAGTGACAGTCAATTCAGCTGGATCACAGGGCTGGCCCCATTGCGATCCAGGTGACAAAAGGTAAGATTTCTCAATTCATGGAATATTTCACACTAAAGCAGGTTGAAATCTTGAAGGATTATTTATTTTGCTTCCTATTTTGCAGTGATAACATTTTAAATTAACCACATTTCATGTTAAAATCACATTTGGTTGAAAATTTCAGGTGCAATTCAGTGTGCTTCTTATTCTGCAGCTAAAACATTTGTAACTAGTGTTCACAACTTCTTGTTTTGAGAAAGCATCTTATGTAGTAAAACCACTATGCAAAATTCATGCAAGAGACTATTCAGCTGTCTGAGGTTCTAGCCAACGGCCTGACTCTCAAGTCTTTGAAAACTACTCTATCTAATAAGTGGGCATAACAGTCATTCTCGGTCTCTGCTTTCTAAGATTATGCTGTTTTATACAATATAGTCATTGTATTGTTCTTTGGGTCCAGCTGGTACAGACCCTACCGTCATTGTCTGCCTGCTTGGTAAAACAGCAAAACACTTGAGCTTAAGAATTACAAAGCTGGGCCAGGGGAATTGGCACAGTGGTTCCACTGCCTGCCTCACAAGCACAAGGACCCAAGTTCAATCCCCGGTACCAAAAAACAAAACAAAACAAAAAAGAATTACAAAGCTTTGGCTCAGCAAGCTCAGTGCATTTCAGTGAGCTCTTCTTGAATATGTTGTATTAAAGTAATTTGAAAATTGATTGGAAATAAAAACATTGTGAGCTGAATGTACACCTTTCAAGAAAGACTTCTAGGGTGTGGGCTATAAATCTATGCTGCAAAGGTTGGAGACCTACAGCCATAGGTATTATGCTAGGAGCTCAAAAGTATCCTTGTATTCAGTATCATAAAGTGATTCCCTGGTACACCAAATAAGCTCTCCACCTCTGCTGACAAGTATACAATTCACTCCTTAATAAATACGTTTATGTTCAATCTGAGGCATTATAAAATTTTCCCTGGACAGGGAGTTTAGCTCATTGACGCTGGGCCTGCTTCACATGCACAAGGTCCTGAGTTCAATCCCTGGTAACAAATAAATAAATAAAGTTTTTCCAGTAATTATCTTCTTTGTATTTGCTGCATTGTTCTCTTTCTATCCCTCATTGAGCATTTTTCTTTCTGGTTTATCTCTTCCCTGTTCATTATTGCACACCTCTACTTGGGCAAAATAATTTTACTCATACTTTTCCTTTTTTCCATTTCAGCACTTTCCAGTATTGTGCAATTCAACAACGTGTTCAAGCATCCTCAGTAATTCGTGGTGGAGAACAGGCCACACAAGCCAAAGCTCTTTGTAGTTCTAAAATAAAGAGGTATTGGTAAGACTCTTGTTTTTGGTAGGACTTGTTATAGTGTAGTGACAAGGACAGACAGAGAGCCACTTCAATTTCTGATAGTTATTTCTTGGCACACAAATCTAAATCAGAATGAATGCTGAGTATGTCTTATGCAATTGGAAAGACCAGGTATGGCCAGCAAAAGTTTTATCTAGATCTGAAACTTCGTCAGATGGTAAGAGAAAAAATACATTAGTTCTAGAAGTTCAAATACTCTCACTAGATGAAACAATTAAGGTGGAGAGTACAGAAACAAAGATCCTAAATAAATCTGAAATTGAAGCCATTATCTCCTCCATACAAGTACAGTCAGAGGTCAATGCTCCACCTAGAGAGGAAACACCCTATGAAAGAGCACTAAAGGAGGCACTGGATATCCTGAATAAGAGAACAGATTTGACTCAAGCAAGCATTACAGAAGAAGAGACTACTATACTCCCTGAAAATATACCACAAAATTTGTCTGACTCACCACCTTATAAAAGACATCGGAAGAATGAAGAGGCCTTGTCAAAGTATCCTAAAGAAAATGAAGACCAAATATGCATTGTAATATCTTCTGAGAGTGAGGATTCCAACTCTAATGATAAATTAGAGGTGCAGATAACCAATGATACTATACAAAATGAAGAGGAAACAAAGTCACCGCGTAACTCCAGCTTGTGCCAGGAGACTTTCTCTTTGCTTTCAGAAGATGAGGACGATAAAAAAGAGGACAAGAAAGAGATCTCAACAAGTATTTCTGGAAATTCCACAATCAAAGGGGAGAGTGAAGATGAAAAGTGTGTTCAATTTTTGTCATCAGACAACATCACTGCCCCCAAAGTTTCAAAAGAGGAAGGACAAAACACATGCCTGGATACTCTGCCTGTTTCCTCTGAATATTCTACCTTTTCAGAGACTATTGAAGACCCTGAAGAGGGTCCCTCAAATCCAAATCCATGCTTAGATGCCAACCAGAACCAACCTTGTATGGAGTCAGAGGTGAGTGCTGCGACGTCCGCTCCAAGTTGCTCATGGGAAAGTCCAGCTTCGTTTAGTGCCTCTAACTCTTTCCTCGATTATTCACACCTGGTGAATAATGATAGAAGTCTTCACAACCTGGATATTGAGGAATTTGAGGAAGACATTCAAGCTTCTGATAAGTCATTGCATATTGATCCTGTTAGTTCTTCTGCATTAGATGACAATGAAGAAGATGAAGAACTTCCACGATTTGTTTTTCATTATGAGCCACGTTCATTTGAAACAGGAATGATAGTCTGGTTTAAATATCAAAAGTATCCATTTTGGCCATCAGTGATAAAAAACATCAGACGAAAAGAGAAGAAAGCAAGTGTGCTTTTTGTTGAGGCCAACATGAATCCTGAAAAGAAAGGTGTTAGAGTCCCTTTCCGAAGATTAAAAAAATTTGATTGTAAAGAGAAGCAAGCACTCGTGGATGAAGCTAGGGAGGAGTACAGTGAAAGCATTGACTGGTGCATCTCACTGATTTGTGACTATAGGGTTCGACTAGGTTGTGGTTCCTTTTCAGGTTCTTTTCTTGAGTATTTCGCTGCTGACATCAGTTATCCAATGAGGAAAGCATTCAAACATGATACCTTCAGGAATATGTTTCCAAAACTCCAAAATGAAGATACTGGGGAACAAATGGTTGTGACTTCCCAGTCCAAGAAAATGTCCTTTCAGAAAATTCTCCCTGACCGGATGAAGGCTGCTCGAGACCGAGCCAACAGGAATCTAGTGGACTTCATCGTGAATGCAAAGGGAGCAGAGAGTCATCTTTTGGCCATTTTAAAAGGCACAAAAGGATCTAAATGGCTGAAATCGTTTTTACATGCAAAGAGGTTCACACCCTGCATTGAAACATATTTTGAGGATGAAGATCAGCTAGATGAGGTGGTGAAATATTTACAAGAAATCTACAAACAAATTGACAAAAGGATGCTAACACTGATAAAAGATGACAAAATTAAGTTTATCCTGGAAGTTCTTCTGCCAGAAGCAATCATTTGCTCAATTTCTGCTGTTGATGGATTAGATTATGAGGCAGCTGAAGCAAAGTATCTAAAAGGTCCAGCTCTAGGCTATAGGGAGAGGGAATTATTTGATTCAAAAATCATATTTGAAAAGAGACGGAAAACATTACCAAATTAAGCTCATTAGACATTCCAAGTCAAAACCATAACAGAAAGCTTTCATGAATACTGGTTTTAAAGAATCCGTAACCATTCTATCTAACATATAAATATTTCTGACAATGGGAGATTTTGGATAATGTTTTCACTTGCTTTTAATGATGCCTAGCACAGGCAGATAGCTCTATATTTTTATTTTCTTTTGCTTCTTGAGAGACAATTTTGTTAAAATATTTCAGCAATTTTACTTTATCCTACATTTCTAGAATGAAGAATTCCTAAATGATTTTTAAGGGAGAGTACTATTTTGTTTGATGATATTTTTGTGTCTGTGCTGTAAAGCTGAATAAAGCATGCACATTTATTTTAATACTGAAATTGTACTGGTATTGCATTTTAAGAGAGAATTAGAAAAGAAGTATAAAAGAAACATTGGTTATATTTTTGCTTACTTTTTATAAAATGCTGAAGTTTCTCGTAAGATAGTGGAATTATTTTTCCTGCCATGCCTATTTATTTTTGCAAAAAATTATCTGAGACATAGAACCAAAGGTAGTTAAGCTTTGCTATATATTATAACTAAATGTAATTGCTTTTGCAAGAAAACAATCTAAAGTTCAAAACTAAAGAAAGTGGATTATCTGCATGTAGTCTATATTTATGTGAATAACATCTCAGCATGCAGAGAGCAATTTTGGCAGTCTTGAACAGAATTTTTCATTCTATACTTCCCTGAAATTCCATTGTGGGGAGCATCTATTCTCTAAGGGCTAAACAGTTTCTTAAAACAGACAGGCTTCTTTTGGCTGTCTTCATAACTACTAGTGAGTGTATCTTCTTAATATAGCTGTCTGACCACACATGGAAGGCAGATACAGTCATTGTATTTATAGTCTGTCCACTCTATAGGCCTAGCTTACTTCTAGAGAGCCTGTTTAGTTTGGTATAATCTGTAGAAAATGCAAGCAGTATACTTAGTATTATCTCCATATATGTAGTCATTTGCCTCAAAAGAAGGATGCTTTAGTATCTGGCTTACTTGTAGAATAGTTCCAATTGTTTTCAGTAAGTTAAATGACAATTGATCAGTCATTCCAAACTACCAGAAAGAGTGATGGGCCAGAATCTAGAAATTTGGGGGTCTGTCGCAGGAAAAGCCTCTATTGACTAAATATGATAGTTAGTCCTATGTAGTTAAATATGCACAATTAAAATATAAAAACAATGATTTATTTGTTGTGACTCTAAGATTTTTGTGAGACTATATCTTAGAAAATATATTTTTAAAATGTGATGTGAACAGAAGTGCTAAAGGCTTAACACGGATTTGTCTGCAATTTTACCTGTTAGAGTGAAACAGTTGTCATTCCTGGGCTCTTATTATATGTCTACATGGCACGGTTTTCTTTCAAAATTTGCAAAACTTTGCTATTTCGATGTATAATAAAGCCATTATGCCCTTCACCTTGGATGTTCTCTTCATCTTTCAGACTTTGCTGCTATATAAGTTGTGTTTGTATACATATATGTAGATATATATGTTTTCCTGGCAATTTTCCTTGTGGTTGCTATCATTTTAATGCTTCTTATGTTATCAATCTAAATAAATATTCACTTTCATGGTTCATTTTGTATTATTTTTAAAACAATGCCTTCCAAATTTTATGAGCTGTAGACCCCAACAAAACATTCTCTGTCTGAATCCTGCTTGTGAAAGACCAGTCTCTTAGGGTATGTAGCCTATACCACGGGTGGGAAACCTATGTCCCATGTGTCACAGCAGGCTGTTTGTATCACTGAAAGCTCTGAAAGGTTTGCCATCACTGGATACCAATCCACATGCCTTCCTCAACAGACCATAACCATACAATTTAGGGACTTTATACCCTGATAAAGCGCACTTTATTCATTACACTCTGTCTCTCTGATCTACCTTCAGAAATCTCTGTCTTCTGGCTCTAATTTTATTAAGCCATTCATTCTCTCACAACATCAAGAGTCAGGAGAGCAGGTAGTTTAAAGTTATGCCTTGATGATAGATTGTAGGTTAATGTAGAAAGGAGATGCATGTATTACTCATGGAATTAAAGTGACAGTGTAATTTCTACAATGAATTCAATGTGCCACATCACAGTGATAAATATTAAACTGGTGGACTGATGTCTTGTGTTTGAAAGGCAGAACCCCAGGTTTCCTTTTTTATGAGTTTCTGGGTGTCTGGTTAGGGTAGAAAGTGAACCTGATTGCTCTTGAAATGTCATTTATCTTGTGACATATGTTGGAACGAGGGAGATGTGGCCTCAAACATACATCTGTTCAACTCTGAATCTGTTGCCGAATGCATTTGGGATGAAGAGAATGGATTTGGTTTCCAGCTCAGTGTGGACTCAGATCACTTCCAAACTGAGTGATTGTTAAAGCAGCCACTAAGATTACCCTAATGTGGACCTATAGCATAGGGTTTTGTTGTTGTTGTTGTTTTGTTTTGTTTTGTGAGAGAGGGTCTCACTATGTAGTTGAGACTGACTGCCCAGGCTGGTCTCGAACTCGCAGAGATCCTCCTGCCTCAGCCTCCCGAGTGCAGGAATTACAGGGGTGTGCCACCACGCCCAGCTTAGCATAGGTTTTTATATCTGAGCAGAATGTCCGACCTGTCTTCTACTTTAACAAAGTAGATTAAAGAGATGTTTACATCTTCTAGTTTTAAAAGGTGAGTGCGGAATATTAAGTAAAGGTTCTATTTGTAATATCTAAAGAACTGCATGGAGACTGCATGCACAATTAGTATGTCTATCTATCTATTATTCTATATCATCTTTAGATCTATCAATCTATCTATCATTAAGCTATCCTGACAAGTGAATAGTAGAGCTCTGGAGTAATGATGAGTGTGAAAATATTGAATATCTACAACTCTCTGAATCTGTGCTCTGGCATTAGCAGCCTCCCAAACCTGTGGTAGTTGAGGTCACTCTCCCTACTCATGGAAACACAAGAATACTTTTATCTAAGGCAGCTACCTCAAAAGTTGTTGTTTGTCTCACTCCATATCCAGCACTGACATTTTTCACCATCTCCAACATATAACAAGAATAAGGTATGATGATAGCAAAAATGGCAAGATGCAGAATTTAAATGGGTGGAAGATACATTCAGAAGGAATGAATGGAATGGACTAATATCACCAGCATAAACTAGAGTAATATATTTTGGAATACATTTTGCATTTTGACAATGTCAGACTTACAAAGTAGGACAAATAAATAGGTAAATATAAGAAAAAGCTTAACATTATTGAAGCACATACCTGTGACTTGGGTTTCGGTGACCAGGTAATGTGCTGCTACAGAGAGAATTTCTCTCCTTTCACAATGTTCCTCTTTCTCTCACTCTCTCTGGCTTTCTTTTTTTGAAGTACTGCAAATTAAATGTAGGACTCAGGACCTTGAAAATGCATAATAGGTAAACACTCCACCCCTAAGCTACATCCCCAGCCTTTTTTATTATTTTGACACAAAAATCTCACTAAGTTGCTTAGGCTGGCCTCAAACCTGTGATCTTCCTGCCTCAGCCTCCTGTGTAACTCAGATTATATGCCTAGTGCATCTTTAAACTTGGACAACATCAGTTGAGTGGAGCTTCCTTATCAAAATATTGTGGAGTTGATGAGAAAGTCAGAGGAGTTTGTTGAGTTTTAAATGATTTGTCGTAGGAGACAAAAGATCCTATCTGTGAACTGTTTTCCCTTGGAGGAAGACAGTACACTGCTAACAAATTTTTGATGAAGAAAACAATGACATGTATAAGGAGATCAATGTTGGTGTCCTCTTAAAACTATGGTTGGAAAAAAATTATGTTGCAATACAGATAAGATTCCAGAATGTTAGAGCACAGGTAGCAGCACAAAAAGCTCAGGAGCAAAGGAAGTGCAATGTCAAGAAAAAAAGGTGAGTGGAGTTAGGTAAATTTGATTGATAGAAAACTGGTAATGACTCAAAAATAGTAGCACTACAGTGCTAGATGTATGGACAACTGACTCATGTATTATACATATCATACATTTTATTTGAAAGTGTGAATTGGGTAGCCTAAGCCTCTTGTTAGCAGCTGCAGTGCAAAATTACGGTGCCCCTCCAAATGTTGAAGATTCTCAGTTGCTCTGCTACTGAAGCTGTATGATTCACCATATCTTCACTAGCTTCTCCATGGTTGGGACACATTACCTGGCACCAACAACTTAAAGGAAGAGGGGTTTATTTGGTTCATAATTCCAGAGCATTCATCCGTGTTTGGCTGCCACCAAGTGAGAAACATCATGCGAGAAATCTGTAATGTAACAATGTTGCTTAATTCATAGCAACCAGGGAGCAGAGTAGAGGAACAGTGCCAGAGAGAATGGCTAAGGGATTAAAATATAGACACAATGGTCAGGCCTCTGAAACCTGCCCAGACACATCCAGAATTGTGCCTTACTAATTCTCTGGGCAACTTCCAAGCCACTAAAATTGACAATTTGGCTTAAATATCAGTACCACTCCTTGTCAACCTGATGTTCACACATATCCCTGAACTACACTTAATTTTCCAAGTAAACACAAAGCCATAATGCTGCCTAACATGATATAGCTATCCCATGTACAACTAAATTCAATCCCTTCCCCCAAAGTCTCAACAATCCCAGGCTCCATATTAGGCATCAGGAATGTATGGGAGGCAAAATGTGAGTTCCATCGGATTTGGGAAGCCCCACCACCGCAGTTCTGCTGGTTGTAGCCCACAGAGCTTCTGTCTTGCAATGACTTTGCTCATTGCCTGCAACTTTCCTTGGGAGACATTCTGCTTTCCTGACATCTGCAACCTCCTGGGATCACCACTACACCTTCAGTTTAATTCCCACATCTTCATTCATCCCTTTTTTAGGGGCATGTTTTCTGGCCTCCAAGACATTCCTTTGAAATCTAGATGGAAGGCTCCATGACACTGCAACTTTTGCATTCTGCAGTCCTGAAAAACCAGCATCAGGAGGGTGATGCCAATGTCTGCCAGCAGCATGCAGAGTTGCCAAGGTCCCTTAGATGACAGCCTGTACTGGCCTCTGAGAGCTTCTAATCCTGAGCATGGTGAAATGATTTCTAAGAAGCTAAATGTCTAGGCTTGGCTTCTCAAGTAAAGGGCTGAAGGGCTCTCTTTCCAAATTAAAGCTTTATACTTTAGCACTCTGAAGCCCATAATGGATTTGTGAGATACTCTAGGCATCTTACTTTTAGGCTCCTTAATAAGTACTTGCTTTTGTTTTTAGTGATATTAAACTCTTTAGCAACCAAAACTCCTTTGCCCCAGCTTTACATATAAAATTTAAGTTTTCAAGATTTTCTACTCTGCTTTTTGCCCTCAATTCTCAATAAAGATCTGGCTAAAAGTAACCAGCAGTAGCCATACCACAGCTAGCATATTAGGCTCCCTTGAAATTTTGCCCAAGACCTTAATAAGTCTGACACTTTATGATTCAGCCTCACACAAAGTCTCAGGAAATGGGCAAACTATAGACATCCCCCCACCACAGTATAACACACTTTGCCTCTAATTGAAATCCCAATAAAGTATTTGTTCCCAACTGAGACTCCCTGAGCCTGGCCTTTAGTGTCTGCATTTCTATCAGCATTCTGAGGCCTTCTGAGCTTGATCTAGAATTTACCATCAAACTCTGTTACATCATTCGAGGGTTTCTCTAGGCTTCATCTTCAACGTTTTCAATCTCATTCTGCAAACCTTTTCCAAAGGTTTATGAACCACATAGTGAGGTATACATACTCACAGTAATGACCACATTCCCGGTTTAAAAAATTTTCTGTATAGATCAACATTTCCATCACTAGGACATAATCTCTGACCCCTACAATTTAAAGGAGGAGTAAAAGGTTCAGGGGAAGCGGGGAAGGGTAGGGGAAAGGAAATGAGGGAAAAGAAAAAATATGAGAAAAGGAAAAAATGGAAACAAGGTCCTTGTAAATAGGGAAGGGTGGAGGGGGTGAATGGAAAGCAAGGGTATGGGGAAAAATGAGAACTATGGTTTGTCATGTAAAGGTACAAGATCCCAATGATGAAAGTGACTATTACTGAATGCCTAAAAAGTACCAATAAATTCAATGAAATTAAAAGGAGGAATAAGTTTTCTATGCCTTAGAGTTTCAGGGAATTCAGTTCGTGGTTAATAAAACCAAGCTTTTTAGTTGACGGCAGCTAAGAAACAGAGCAGGAAACTAGTAACAGAGAGAAAGAGGCTAGAGAACAGATACAGACCTCAAGATTATGCCTCTATGACTCTCCTAGGTGCGTGCAGATTTGCACTTTATTAATCCTTTGGGAAGCTTCAAAAATAATAAAGTTGAAGATCCAGCAGAATTGTTAGTGTCTGATAGTACTCAGATCCCTTCCAGCACCATCTATGGTGGATAAGCATATAGTATCTAATCACTTCCACGCCATTATATGTGCATTACAATGCAGATTTTTTATGTTCTGAAGAAAAATTATCTTCTGTAAACTACATGCCACTTGTAAAATAACTCTTTGTATACAATTAAGTCTTAACAGAGAGTGCCAAACAAGTCATGACAAATGGCTATATAAAAGGAACTACCTATAATAAGATGTACATTGTATGACCAAACAAGCGATGCAGTGCAGCAGGCTGAGCAGCAGCCCGCTCCATTATGGAATTGCTACATTTGGCATATGGCCTACAGACAGTGCCGAAGGAAAAAAAACAGCAGATTGTGCAAACCCCCATGACACTGATTATTGTTCCAATGGCACTTCTCCCTTAAATCATTTCGAGGCTCTCATTAAATACTAGGTAATCTAAGACCCACTAAGCGAAGAAAAAATATTAGTGCTCTTGCACATATGTAAGCATTAGTGAAAATGATAGTGATTAATACAGTACTGTCCCATTTCAGACTCAGCTATAGTAGCTCTAAAGAATAGAACTGAACTCTCAGTTGGCAGAGATGAGAGCAGTACACTTGGTAACTCGCTTCAAATGGAGGGAGAAGTGACCCAAGATCATCTCCTGGACTGTGGCAAATAACTGGACTGCGGTCTAGAAAGAAGAATGAGTGGAAATTGAAGATAAAAATTGTGGATAATACACAAGTGAAGACAACTATGGGAATGGAAACAAATTGCATGCATCTCTGTGCCTGTTACTAATGGCCGTGTGGAAGAATTGACTGCAGTGAAGACACTCAACAACCAAGCAGCTCTAATGACTCAAGAACGTCTGACAACTTCTCTCCTCAGTTATGTTAGTCCTGGAATATGGATTACGAGTCCTCAGGGTAGCAGAGATGAACCTATGCATGAATTCAGTAACATTGGTTCTCTCTTGCCAAGGGTGAACAAGCTGTGGCCACTACCAAATGCATAACTTCTCAAGAGCAACACCAGATCTTGTGCCATCAACTCTGAACCTTCTTTCAAGGACACCAACTACCTGTCTTGTTCTGGGTTGAACGCACTGCACCCATTCTATGTTGGAGGTTGCAGTTATTGACCCTAATACACATGAATAACAGCATGTATTGCATAGGATTGGGTACCACTTGTCCAGTGGTGTTCAATTTGATGACACATTTTGCTTTGTTTTTCTTCCTGTCTTGCTTTCCACTCATGATTCACACTGTGATTCACCAAAACTAATTGGCAAATATTCACATGGGAACCTTTTTATTAGCCCCTCATTTATGTACACTACAGCTAAGACAAGCAGCAAATATTATGTATTGATTTTATAAAATACATATAGCACTGTAAAGAGAGTGTTTTACAGTTTAAAATGTTTATAAATTAAAGTTTTTAAATGTTAATAAGGATTTTTGTGTCTATGTTTGTTAGGGAAATTAGCCTATTGTTTTTTTTTTTTTTTTTTTTTTTTTTTTTTTTTTTTTTTTGGTTCGATCTGGTTATGGTGTCAAGGTAACACTTGCAAGCAGTAATGAGAGTATTGCTTCCATCTCAATTTCATTAAAGGGTTTCAGGAGTAGTGGCATTAAATCTTCTCTAGATTTCTGGTAGAATTCAGTAGTGAATCCATCAGGACCTGGGCTTTTCTTTGTTGGTAGGCTTTTATTTACACTTTCAAATTAATCGACTGACATTGGGATATTTAGAAATTTTTTACCTTATTGACTCAGCTTTGGTAATTCATATGTATATAGAAATCAGTCCATTTCTTCTCTGTTTCCCATCTTATTTGAGTACAGGTTCTTGAAGTGCATATTGATGATCTTCTGGGTTTCAGCAGGACCTGTTGTGGTTTTACTCGTTTCATTCTTAACTGCATGAAATTGAATCTTTTATCTCCTTCTGTTTTCATAGAGTTCGCTAGGGTTTTGTTAGTTTTTTTCTTTTTTTAAAATTTTGTTCGTTGGTACATTTCAGGTATACAGTACAGTTACATTCATTATTGGGATCTTGTACTTTTACATGGCAGGTCTTGGTTCTCATTTTTTCCCCTTGTCCCTGTCCTCCCTTCACCCCCTTCACCCCTCCCTGTTTACAAACACTTTATTTCCATTTTTTCATATTTTTTTGTTTTCCCTTATTACCTTTCCCCTACCCTTCTCACTTTCCCTATAACTTTAGCCCTTTCTTCCTATTTCACATTGTCAATTATCTCATTAGGATCTTATGTACTATTATAGTTTTTCACACCAGAGAAACTATTTGGTATTTACACATGTGTGACTTATTTATTCCACTTAGGAGTATATCTTCAATATGTATCCATTTTCCTATGAATGACTCTAATTTCTCATTCTTTATGGCTGAGTAGTATTCCATTTTATGTACTCTACCAAGAACCAACTCTTCAATTCATTGACTTTTTGTATTGTTTTCTTAGTTTCAATTGAATTAGTATCTGCTGTTATCTTTATAATTTCCTCCCTAGTACAAGAGTTGGGCTTCACTTTTTCTTTACTAGAGGTTTGGGATTCAACATAAGGATTTTATTTGCACTACCTCTTGGAGTGTAGATTTATGCAACCACTGTGGAAATCAGTGTAAAAATTCCTCAAAAAGTAAAGCTAGAAGTTCTTTTTGACCCAGCTATTCCCCTGCTGGGTATCTTCCCCAAAGAGTTAAAAGAGCCATACAACAGCCATATATACACACCAATGTTTATAGCAGCACAGTTTGTAAATAGCCCAAATGTCCATTAACTTGTGGCTGGATAAAGAAGATATGAGGTTTTTTATGCAACGGAGTACTACTCAGCCGTAAAGAAGGATAAAGTCGAGACATTTCTAGCTAAATCGATGTTCTTGAAGACCATAATCTTCAGTGAAATAAATCAGACACATGTGGAAATACAGCATTGTTTCTCTAGTGTGAGAAACTGAAGTGTAAATAAGGACCAAAATTTATAATAGATATGGTGAAATAGGAAGAAAATATTGCAATGGGAAGGGAAAGGAGGGAAGAGGGAGGAGGGAGTGAAAAAAGAAGAGAAATTCAAAAAAATGAAAAAGAAGGAAAAATGGAAACAAAGCTCTTGTAAATACAGAGGGTGAGAGGGGTTGAAAGGAAGGGAGGGGAACGGTAGAAAAGGAAGAATCAATATATGTGATTTACAGCTACAAATTCCCTATGATAAATGTGATCATTATGTATATCTAAAATTTACCAATCATCCTAATTCATTTTTTTAATGTTAATAAATTATCCAGTTCTGGATAAGATGAAGCAGAAACATTTCCTCCATTCCCTCTGCTACAATTAATAACCTAAGTTTCACCTGAGGAAATGAGAGATAGAAAAGAATATTAATAAAAAAAGCAACGAAAAGTACTCAAGCAGAAATAAACAATGTTGAAAATAGGAGGACAATAGGACAAGTCAATGAAATAGAGCTGCTTCTTTGTAAAGATCGATAAATTGGATAAAACATTTACCTAGGATAGATCACCAAAGAAGAGACACAGAGAGGAAAAATACATTACTAACATCAGGAATAAAAGAGAGAACATCAGTTTATATAACATCGTTTAGACTGATGTTGTTATTATGTACTAATGTACTTTCCAGAAAAATGTGAATCTTTGGTTCTTGGCTCTAGATGTGAGCACATGCTCTGACATACTCTGACATGTAGTCCATTAAGATGTGCTGCTCTTTCCAGAGGTCCAAACCAATAGGGCTGTCCAGTCCTGCACTTGCACTTCCAAAGTCATGATCTGAAATAAGCTTATCTTTACTCTGAGTAGCCTTTGTCAATTTATTTCTCTATAATGATGCAGAGCCCATCTACTGTGACATCAAAACATAAAAGGCAAACACTTCATTTTTGAGTATATTATCTCCAACGTGTAATCACTTGTCTCACAGTAAAGGAGCTTAATAATCTTTGTAGGATAATTACAAATGGTTCCAATAATGCAAATGCTGATGCTAAGTCATTTCAAGCTGCTAGAAATAGGTAGGTAAGAATGTGGGTGTTTGGAAATGGTTAACAGAAAATACATCAATTTGGTAAATAAGTATGGCGAGCCATTATGGTGAGCCTTGACACAGGCCTAGCCATGATTGAACTTTGAGTCACCTCGCTGGTGCTCTCGCCCATAGCCACGGGCGAGTTCAGCCTAGCAGATGTAACCCATAATGGTTGTTATTGTTTCCCTCTGGAATGTGTGGGCGGTACTCTCGCTCCGGTGTACTCTCGCTCCCATGCAGCTGAAGAGTATAAGTGTTTACACTTTTGGTTTCGGTTTTACCCTATATATACCCCACCCTGAAAAATAAACGGGGCCTTGCTGCGGTAGAGCATGAGCCTGGAACTAAGTTCCTGAAACTGCTCTCCTGTTGTTCTTCCCTCAGGTTTGGGACCTGCTGGCAGGATTCTGACGTTGCGGCTCGCGACAAATAAGATGATTATTCAAATACTATATGGTTAAATATTCACAATTCAAAATTAAAACCTGAAGCCAATAAGTTGCTTATTCTAATTTAAAGGAAGAATTTTGTAAGAATAAATGTTAGAAAAGACTGTTTACTTTTTCAAATGATGTGAAAATAAATGTTAAAGGCTTACCTTGGACCTACTGCATATTTATTCATTTGGGTGGTTCAAATGCACACCATTTGTGATACCATTTTTATATTTTTTCATAGTAACTGCTAAGGTAGCTGAAGGTACATTTTCCCAGATTTATAGGGATAATAATACTTTTGCCTAATTTGCCCCTCATTTTACAGAAACTTCCTTAATAAAAATTTTACTGGGCTAGCGATTTAGCTCAGTGGTTCTGCCACCTGCCTTTCAAGTACAAGGTCCTGAGTTCAATCCCGGTTCAAAAAAAAAAAAAATCGAGGCGGACCAAAGGAAATGGTAAAATATCCTCTGTTCTTGATTGGGCAGAACCAACATGATCAAAATGGCTGCACTTCCAAAATTGATACGCATTAGTGTGTTCCCAATGAAAAATATACCAATGTTAGTTTTCAGAGAGCTAGAGGAAACAATTCTAAAATCTACATGGAATCAGAAGAGGCCCAGAAGAGAAGAGGCAATTCTGTGTAACAAAAGTGAAATAGGTGGCATTATAATCCCAGAACTGCAGTTGCATTATAAAGTCACATTGATTAAAACAGTATGGCAGTAGCACAAAACAGACATGTGGATCAATGGAAACAGAAGAGAGGAAGCAGAAACAACCTGGGCACATGCAGCTCTTTGATCTTCGACAGAGAATCTAAAACCATACACTGGAGGATAGACAGCCTCTTTAATGAATGGTGCTAGGAAAATTGGATATCCACATGCAGAAAACTGATACTACACCCGTATAACTCACTCTGTATAAAACCAAACCAAAATAGATGAAAAATACAAACGTTAAAAGAGTAACACTTAATCTGCTGAAAGCCTTAATAGGTATGGTTCTTGAAGACATGGGCATAAGCCAAGACTTTCTGAAGAGAATTCCAGTAGAACTAGAAATAATACCAAATATCAGCAAATGGGATAACATCAAATAAAAATCTTCTGCACAGCCAGGGTGACAAGCACCAGAGTCAAGAAAAGAGTTTGTCAGCTCTGCCATAGACAGAGTACTAACATCAGGAATATGTGACAAATTCAAAAGAATGACCCCCAACCCCTGCCAAATAAAGGACACAATCAAAAGTTGGGCAACTGAAATGAATGGACATTTCACAGAAGAAGTACAAATGGCTAATAAATACACGAAAAGATGCTCACCATTCCTGGCTATCAGAAAATTGCAAATTAAAAGTACACTAAGATGCCATCTTACTCCAGGAAGAATGGCTGTCATCAAAAAGTCTAATAATACCAAGTTCTGATGAGGATGTAGGAATAAAAGAGCTCTACTACATGTTTGCTGGGAACGTAAATTACTACAACCACTATGAAAATCAGTGTGGATATACTTCAAAAAATGAAAACTGAAAATTCTATTTGACCTAGGTATCTGCTTATAGTTATCTCCCCCAATGAGTTAAAATCATCATACTACAGGAGAGATGTATGTATGCATATGTGTGTATGTATATATATATATATATATTTATAGATATAGATATCTATAGATAGATATCTATATCTATATATCTATATATCTGGGTTTATAACAGTCCAATTTTTAATATCATAGCTATATCTTGGAAACAATGTATATGTCCACAGACAGATGAATAAATATGAAAATGGTGGTATTTATGCTCTACACAGTACTATGCTTCCATAAAGAAAGATAAACTTGGGCTGGCGATTTAGCTCAGTGGTACAGTGCCTGTCTTGCAAATGTGCGATCATGAGTTTGATCTGTAGTACCACAAAAGAAAAAAAACTATCCCTTGAAGCATTCCCGTGTTATTTAAAGGCACTGAGAAAGGAGAGTGAATCTATAGGAACTAGAAGTCAGCCTGTCTTTACTTCAATCATCGTTTGCATACTAATATCTGCATAAACATCTGTCCCAAAGTCGACCAGGGTTCTCATCCCAGGTAGCTCCTCCATAGCTGGTGTTCCAAGTACTTTATCTGCTGGTTTGAGAGTCACTAAATTTTCTCCTCCTAGTGTTGCTCCTATATTACCAACCACCCTTGAATGTGGCCTCATTATCCTCCTGGGGGCTACTGCAGTAATCGTGTAGGTCCATTCTCAACAAAGGTCTTGGCGGAAGGAGAATCTTCTTCTCACACAGTGCTCAGAATCTGTAACCTTATTAGCGTCATCTCAATGTTCAGCTTCTGAAAGTTGTGCTCTACTTCATTTTTTTTCAGGTTTAGCTTTGTGAGTCATACGCTAATCTATGAGCCATGATGCAAAGCTCTGATGCTGAGGATTTTGTTTTCATTTTTGCAAAGGTTAAGATACGAGCCTTCTAAGCCAGGATATCTGGAGCTACTGAGTGTTTACATTAGGTTGAGGATAGGTTTCGAGAAGTACTCATTTTGAGATCCATTTCGGGGCAAGCAGAGATTCTGTGGCTGTCCTAAGCAGAGCCTGAGACCAGGCTTTCTGAGTCTAACGGGAAAACATGCAATGATTAATCACTCTGTTCAATCTCTTCTATGCTATGTTTCAGAATCATTTCATTATACTTCAATAGTAATTTTTGTGGGAATGATAGTATGATCTCTCGTGCTATGATGTTTGCTTATTTATTAATTGCCTTGATTCTGAGGGTAAATTTGTAGTTCCTAGTTACTGTGGAATGTCCGTGTAACACTGTCTGCTGTGCGGGTATTCTTGTTTCTATGACAACTGGACATGCTGGCTAATGGCCAGAGATAGAAACCTTTTACAAGAATATAGTTGGGCATTTATAACAAGCCTGTTGGAGCCTTACCATCACTCTTGATATTTTGGAGTGTTCGTCTTTGTCTGTTTGAGGTAGTGAATTATTTCATCACCAAAGTAGGTTCTGATCCCCCTGTAGCTTGAGAGAGACTTTCAGCTACTTCCGTAGGGACACGTAAGCCTCTAAGTCACCCTCACCCATTCAGTTCCCTTGTTTCTATGTCCTAAAATAACCTGACACCTGTGGTGGGAGAGTCTAGCTAGTCCTGGATTCTTGCAGCTGGATGCTGTTGGTGGACAAAGAATAAAATTTGGAATAATCGAAAGAATGCTGTTATATTTATGGTTTCATAAATGTTTATAAATACTTATGAGTGTTTCGAGTTTTCCCTTCATTCTTATATATTAAAAAGTCCCTTGACAAAATGATGGGTATTATTAGGAAGGCAATAGACTTTTATTAAACACCTGCATTCTCTCTAAAATGTTAAATATAGATGATCATATATACTTATATATACATATATGTACATATATATGTTGAAATAGTTATGAAAAGTGTTTATTTCTTTTAACTGTACCAGACAATTTAAAAATTTATAATGTCACGAAAATGTCAGAATAATTAAAATAGTTCTATTTTTAGGGCAGGGAAATTTTTGCCTCTATTGTCCCTGAATTTATAGTTTGACCTGATGATTAAATTGACACAAGAGACACGAATGTGAAAAAAGCATAGAAATTATAAAGATGCAGAAACTATGTTTTATTAGAAGGAGGAGTCCCCGTCAGGATACGAAGACCCAAAGAAGTAGCAAACCTTAAAAGCTCTGAAGAATGATCCTCTTTTTCCGGTACAGAGAGGATAGCTATCAAATGAGAGTATTGGTCAAGTGATTTCAGAAAGAATAGGAGAAATTAAAACGCTCTTCTTGTATGTACTGTTTCCCAATTCCCTTTAGATAAAAATATATCTTATGCCCAAAATGGCATATTTTGTGGTGGTAGATTGCAAAAGACCATTCTGAGCTTAGATTTATTACAAAAAAGACATTTCCTCATCATTTTTAGGAAACGCTCTGTTCCGGAGGCTTTTTAAAGGTTTCACAGTTCAAGCAGGTAGGAGGTGACTGTTTCTGATTTCAGTGGTGTGAATTTGGAACAGCAGTGACAAAAAATTGCAGTTCAGTCTATTGCTTTTATTGTTTATGCAGATCATTTTGAGAAAGGTACATTTATTTAGAAATCCACAGTGTGGATTTTTATTGCTTGAAGTTTGCATTAGGCAAACACCTTGGTGAATGGTTATAAGACTGTAGCTTCCAGGGCGTGAGTGCGATCAGGCTGTGACATGCGTCCCCCCTTTTGATCTCCTGGCATGATTTGGCTGATCTAGCTGGCTAGGTGGGTGTCCCCTTCCTCCCTCACTGCTGTGTGTGTGTCTCTCCTGAAGCTGTGTGCTTGGTCCAAGAGGACAATCTTCCCAGACACGAGAGGATCATTTTTCCTCTTTCAAGGGCAGATAAGCAACTGTGTTCCCTGGATACAACCTCCTAACAAGCTCTCAAGGTTGTGCTTTCAAATTAATAGTTCTACAAAACATGGCCTTCAGTTGGATAACTGAAAACCACTTCTTTAATGATTTTGTTGCAACCAAACAGTGATGGTGGAAAATGAATCATTCTGTTTGTTAAACACATGGCAGTGGAAAACTCTGATGTTGGAAAACTTGTCTTGGTCATCCTTAGAAAACAATCGATTTATGGACTATGGAGTGGTTAAGATTAATATTTGCACTTTACATTTACTTGATTTTTTATTTAAACATGATATTGAGTTGTATTAGTTTGGAGTAGAGGTAAATAATTCTACTTGGATGCTTGTAAAAGATGAAAGCTTTTTGAAAATATAGATTCAATTTAATATAGGTTAGGCATTCAGTAAAATGTACTAGTTGTCAAAGAGGAGAGAGAGAGAAACGAAACTCAAAAATATCTGAATGTTTGTATAGAAGGGGCCACCGAGTGAGTACATTTGTACATGTCTTATTTGAGATATTTTATATTGATCTTTAGTCAAATCTGGATACAGTATCCCCTCTAATCCCAGGTACTAGGGTAACTAGATCCTAAGGATCCCAAGTTTGAGGTCATCCTGGGAAATTTAGATAGACTTGGAATCCACACACACGCAGAAAGACCTGAATCGTTGTTATCAGCTAAAAGCTGCAATTTGTATGTGGTAGATATATACAAAACACATCAACATGAGTCATGCCTCCTAAGACACAAATACGAACAAGTGAGCACTGTGATGATGGGCTATAAAGAAAGAGTTAAAAATTAAACACTTTTGAGAAATAAGTCTGTGAAAAGAATAAAATTGTGGAAATATATAATTTTGACCTGTTTTTTAAAACTTTCCTACTGAGAATTTATATGGCCCGAACAAATGAGCTTAAAATAATGTTGTACAGCTTTCCAAAGCAGAGTGTCCCACACCTGTACAAAGACCTATATATGTACTCACACGACCAGGTATACTACATGTGCTTGCCTTTGAAGTAAAGAAATGAAGACTTCAATGTGTCATACACTTATAATCATTTGTTAAGTCTCAGAGAAAAGTCAATTCCACAAAGCACAGTTGCATACTAAGGTTACTCATTCTGCCATGCCTTTGATTTCTGGCCACTTGGCAACAGTCCTGGAGCGAGGTTTCTGTATACCTTCCTTGGGTGTCATAACCTACCGTCTGATGATGTCAGGAAAGGAATTGTTCCAGGAAGAATCTTTGGTCTGGGATTGGCCATGATTTTTCTGGTATATAATTTTTCAATGAGTTTTATTGGTATAATTTGACATATATAATATTTACATTTATCATAGGGAATTTGTACCTTTACAATTTACGCCTTGATTGCTACTTTATTCCCATACCCCGCCCTTCCCTTCAACTGCTCTTTACCTCCTTAATACAGAGCTTTTTAAAAATTTTATCCTTCTTTTCTCCTCTTCTCCCCAAATTCCTTGGAAAAATTTCTTCCTATTTCACAATGTCTTTTATTCATTTTGGTCCTGTTATTAACACTTTCAGTTTCTTACACCAGAGTGACAATACCATATTTACCTGTGTTTCTGATTTATTCTTGGGCCTTGTTTAATTTAAGGAGTTATCTTTCATATGTTGCTTACATGAGTACACTCCTTGAAAAACACTGGCCATCTAAAATGGCAGGATATTTTACCATTCTCAAGTAGCTTCTAAGCAAAATGTTGATAAGCATCATAATCACCATAGTTTCCTGAAACTCAAGAGTAATTTCTAGAGGCTGAGGGTGTTAAGTCCTTCCTGTTGTTTGAAAGATGCTGGCAGCTACTTCTGAGATGGACCATAAAGAGGCTGAGTAACAAGTCGGTGTTTTTTCATACTGCATTCTGTGAGTCAAGAGACAAGACTGGGCATTTTTTTCAGCTTTTATTGAGTTTATTAGCACATTTTAGGGATACAGTACAGTTACATTCATTGTTGGGATCTTGTACCTCTACATGACAAGTCTTGGTTCTCATTTTTTCCCCTTGTCCCTGCCCTCCCTTCACCTCCTCCTCCCCTCCCCATCTACAAACACTTTATTTCCATCTTTTCATTCTCTCACATTTTTTTCTTTCCCCTTATTACCCTTCCCCTACCCATCCCACCTTCCCTACACCTTTAGCTCCTTTCTTCCCATTTCTAAATGTCAGTAATCTTATTAGGATCTTCTGTATTATTGCAGATTATTCACACCAGAGAAACTATTCGGTATTTACACATGTGTGACTTATTTATTTCACTTAGGAGTATATCTTCAATATGTATTCATTTTCCTATGAATGAATCGATTTTCTCATTCTTTATGGCTGAGTAATATTCCATTTTACAGAAAAACCACATCTTCTTTATCCAGTTTCCAACGGATGGGCCAATGGGCTGTTTCCAAGATTTAGCTATTACAAACTGT